>NW_020837945.1:105384197-105716697 GCF_003676395.1 Aethalodelphis obliquidens
ATCAAACTACCACTGGCATTTTTCACAGAACTAGAACAAAAAATTTCGCAATTTGTATGGAAACACAAAAGACCCCGAATAGCCAAAGCAATCTTGAGAACGAAAAAAGGAGCTGGAGGAATCAGGCTCCCTGACTTCAGACTATACTACAAAGCTACAGTAATCAAGACTGGCACAAAAACAGAAAGATAGATCAATGGAACAGGATAGAAAGCCCAGAGATAAACCCACGCACATATGATCACCTTATCTTTGATAAAGGTGGCAGGAATGTACAGTGGAGAAAGGACAGCCTCTTCAATAAGTGGTGCTGGGAAAACTGGACAGGTACATGTAAAAGTATGACATTAGATCACTCCCTAACACGATACACAAAAATAAGCTCAAAATGGATTAAAGACCTAAATGTAAGGCCAGACACTATCAAACTCTTAGAGGAAAACATAGGCAGAACACTCTATGATATAAATCACAGCAAGATCCTTTCTGACCCACCTCCTAGAGTAATGGAAATAAAAACAAAAATAAACAAATGGGACCTAATGAAACTTCAAAGCTTTTGCACAGCAAAGGAAACCATAAACAAGACCAAAAGACAACCCTCAGAATGGGAGAAAATATTTGCGAATGAAGCAACTGACAAAGGATTAATCTCCAAAATTTACAAGCAGCTCATGCAGCTCAATAACAAAAAAACAAACAACCCAATCCAAAAATGGGCAGAAGACCTAAATAGACATTTCTCCAAAGAAGATATACAGACTGCCAACAAACACATGAAAGAATGCTCAACATCATTAATCATTAGAGAAATGCAAATCAAAACCACAATGAGATATCATCTCACACCAGTCAGAACGGCCATCATCAAAAAATCTAGAAACAATAAATGCTGGAGAGGGTGTGGAGAAAAGGGAACACTCTTGCACTGCTGGTGGGAATGTGAATTGGTTCAGCCACTATGGAGAACAGTATGGAGGTTCCTTAAAAAACTACAAATAGAACTACCATATGACCCAGCAATCCACTGCTGGGCACATACCCTGAGAAAACCAAAATCCAAAAAGAGTCATGTACCAAAATGTTCATTGCAGCTCTATTTACAATAGCCCGGAGATGGAAACAACCTAAGTGCCCATCATCAGATGAATGGATAAAGAAGATGTGGCACATATATACAATGGTATATTACTCAGTCATAAAAAGAAATGAAACTGAGCTATTTGTAATGAGGTGGATAGACCTAGAGTCTGTCATACAGAGTGAAGTAAGTCAGAAAGAAAAAGACAAATACCGTATGCTAACACATATATATGGAATTTAAGAAGAAAAAAAAATGTCACGAAGAACCCGGGGTAAGACAGAAATAAAGACACAGACCTACTGGAGAACGGACTTGAGGATATGGGGAGGGGGAAGGGTGAGCTGTGACAGGGCGAGAGACAGTCATGGACATATACACACTAACAAACGTAAGGTAGATAGCTAGTGGGAAGCAGCTACATGGCACAGGGATATCGGCTCGGTGCTATGTGACCGCCTGGAGGGGTGGGATAGGGAGGGTGGGAGGGAGGGAGACGCAAGAGGGAAGAGATATGGGAACATATGTATATGTATTACTGATTCACTTTGTTATAAAGCAGAAACTAACACACCATTGTAAAGCAATTATACTCTAATAAAGATGTTTAAAACACACACACACACACACACACACAAAGAAACAACAAAAAAAAGAAAATTAAAAAAAAGAGGAACACAAAAAAATTTTTTACAATTGCATATAAAATAAAATCAGTTTAAAAAAAAAAAAACCGAAGGCACTTTTTGGCCAACCCAATAGGTTCTTCTCACTTATCCTCAAGAACACACATCTCATATTAAGGGAATCAAGACCTGAGAGCATGAAATTGTAATGTTCTACCTCATCATCTATGGCTTCTAGAGAGGGGACTGAAGAGCAGGGGCCATAAAGAAATTCAACACACCAAAAGTCAAGACTTTGGGGGCTGAAGGCTGAAGCTACCTTCCTGTGTCCATCCATGATGGTGGTTACCCAACAACCATTGTCTCAGAGGCTAGCCTGTAATTGTCTGTATGAATCCAGCAATAAAGTCCACCCTGCTGGGATAAGAAAGGCAGCATGACCCTCAACGGAGCAACACACTTGTCTCCCTCCCTCTGGGACATTAAACAGGGCACTCCATCATTCAGCTAAGATCTGTTGAGTGCCAACTAATTGCAAAGTGCTGTTAGGCCCAAGGATATAAAAAAGAACAAGAGAGACAAGGTCTCTGACCTCAATTAAATTATATTTAACAGAAAAAAAAAGCAAAATAATAAACAGATTTCATTAAAATATGGAAAGTAAATAAAATCCATAGGAAGGAATTATAGCACAAATTGTTTTAGATAGTAAAAAGCCCTCTCGGAACATATTTCTATCTGAAGGATAAGATGAATACGATCATACAGAGAAAAAGCTGGGGAAAGTGTGCTCCAAGCAGTTGGGAGCAGGAATAACAAGGACTCTGGGGCATGAATGAGCATGATGTGTTCAGGGGACAGACAGGCCTTCAGGGAAATGGACTTGTGATTTGGGTCCTGGAACCAAATTCGGCATGAGAATAATCCAGACTGAATGAGAGTCAAGGAACGGACTATGGGGAAACAGGTTTTCTAGAATGCTTAAAAGCTACAGGCAGACATATTTCTCAGGCTTAACTGAATATTGACTCTCCTCCACTGATAATGTGGCTTTGCTGATGCTGGATTTGGTTCAAACCTGGAAAATCTAAGGGCACCATATACAGAAGGTTAGGCTAAGTCTTGATGTGAAGATAAAAGACTTGTGGTACAGCAAAAATCTGGCCGTTTACTTAGAAACAGCAGGCCCCTATCCTGTTCTGTGAGGACATGCCATGGGGGAACTAGTAAAGAGGAAAAGCCCAACCAGAATAGATTGCATCTGCTCCTGTCCTCTGTGGCCACACTTTTTCTGAAAAGTTTCTGGGCCTTGACTCCACCAATCAGGGTGTGTGTGATGTGTGTGTGTGTGTGTGTGTGTGTGTGTGTGTGTGTGTGTGTGTGTGTGTTTGTGTGTATGAGAGAGAGATTGCCTGTTGCTAACCCATAACCCACCTGACACATTGCAGGTGGTGGTTGGTGTGGCTACAGCCCCGTAACTAGGGGATAGAGAAGATGAGACGAGGTTGGAGTGTGGAGCAGGGATAAGACCACAGAGGACCTTATAGTCCATGGGAAGACATTTGGGGTTTATTCTGAAGGACAATAGGAAGGCAACAGAATGCCTTCAGATGGGCACAGAGTCTGACTTATGCCTCATACAGATCACCCTGGCTGCTGTGCATGGAGCAGGTAGGAGGCATGGAGACCAGTGAGGGGTACAGCTGAAGTGGGCAAAAGATTACAGTGCAAACACTAGGGTGGTGGAAGTGAATTAGCAGTAGTGGATGGTGTGACAGATATTTGATAAGACTTGGTGATGGACTGATATGGGAGAAGGGAAAAGAGAAGAATGGAGAATGATTTCTGGGATCTTTGCTTGAACGACTGGATCTGTAACAGTGCCATTTACTGAAATGATAAAGAATGTTGAGCAGAGAGACAGATTTGGTTGGAGAAAAATGAGGATATTAGGAGTTCACTCTTGGCAACATTACGCTGGTGAAATCTGCAAACTATGCAGGCAGTTCCAAGTGGGCAATTGGATATACAAGTCTGGAGCTCAGGGCACAGAACAGAGCTGCGGGTATGGATTAGGGAGTTATCAAGACACAGATGGTGTGAAGAAAACAAGCTTCACATACTGTTTAGAAATTATTCTTCTAGAATCACAAATATATTTTTCTCATATAAACCCTATAACAAGGAAGTCAAGACAAAGGGGCTTAACAGTTCCTGCTAGAAACTGGGTTTATGAATTTATGTAGAAATAGAGTTATGGGACAGTTAGTGAAGTCATAAACCATCTCCTACCCAGACATATTCTAATAGATACAATTTCTTATACCAGACAGATAGTGAATAAATGCAATTCCCCACAACAAATATGTAAAACAAGCTTTGCAGTTACTATAGCCTCGAGGTTAAAGATTGTAGTCCATAGATGATTACAATAAACCTCTATAATAAGGAAGGGAAATATCCCAGGAGAGTTCTTTACCTTCTCAGCAAACACGCCAGGAATTCAATTTCACAAGAAGAGGAGCAAGTATTTATAGATCTAACCTTAACAAGACTTTTAACCCACCTGGCTAATACACTTTATGTTTTGTGCCTTTATGGTAACTGCTTGTAAATATTCTCCAACCTTATCCCTTATCTTTGGAGCAAAGGATAAGGAGTAGCTCAGTGCTTTGCTTTCTCAGATACACTTGTGTCAACAGTCTTCCTTCCTCTTAAGATTTCCCATTTAAATACCGTTTCTCATTAAATTCCATGGCCTACAGTCTCAACTACCATGTGAGCCAAGGTTGACTCAAAGTGCCTTGGGCTATGTCCATCTTCTTGAACTTGATGAAATTGCTTTGAGAACAAGTATAGTCATGGAAGGTTAGAAGCTCTGGAGCAGGGCCCTGGGGATATCCAACATGAGAGATCAAGTTGAAGTGAGTGACACAATGAGTGAGACTGAAAAGAGAGAAGTATTAGGCATATTAGCAAAGTGTGGTATCAGAGAAATTGCTCTGGGCATTTGTTATTTTTGCTGTCCAGTATTCAGTCCCTTTCTTGTGGTAACAGGACCCCAAATATGCTTTAGGGGAACCACCCTTTCCTCACTCTAATACATGTGATTTGGGTGAAGCCAATTCTCCCTTAGGTCCTAGGGGTGGAACATTTAACCAAGGCCTGGGCCAATCAGTGCATCCCATGCCCTGGCCATAGTGGTTGGTTCAGGGATGGACACTGAGCTTAGGACAAGACAACAGGACCAACCATCGCTAATCCCAGGACTTTCTGGTTGAGGCATAATTTTTCCTGCTGGATTTGCATATAATTAAATGAAAGAGTGGAGTTCATGGCAGCCGTCTTGTCACTATGAGGGGAGCGTATGTATGAGAATGGAGCCAATTTGGAGAAAATAGAGCCAAGAAGTATATATAAAGAAAGCAGTCTTAGTAACCCTATCTGAGCTCCTGCGCAAGACCGTGCCTAAAGCCAGCCCCCCCAGGACAGTGATTACATGAGCGAATCAATTATCGTTTAGTCTTGTCACTTTGGGCATGGGTTTCTCTCACCAGCAACGAATCTTAACTCATGGAGAAAGCAAGAGAAGAGATGCTTCAAGGAGTGCTCAACTGCAGTACGCTGATTAGAAGTTTAAATTGAGTCAGAAAAGTATGCAGAGAATTTGGCAGCATGGGGACCACAGGGAACCTTGAAAAGACCAGTTCAGTGCACTGGTAGGTTTGCACCCAGATTCAGGTGGTTCTGTGGAATATCCTCCAAGCATGTGTATTATCAGTCACGGCTCCTAATTGATAAAATGGAGCAGAAAGAGCCCTGCATAGAGAACCGGGAGATCTGGACCTCAGATACAGTGCAGCCACTAACCAGCTGTGTCTCCCTGGGCAAACTGCTCACTTAATCTCTTGGGGTTTAACAGCTGCCTCATCTATCAAGTGATTACCCCTGCCTTGCACCCAGGGGCCCTCTAGCTCTAAAATTCTCAGCATTTTGTTATTTTCAGCAAACTTGTTCTGTTCTGAAATTTAGTGGAAGTGGAAGTCGTCCAAATTGGCCCCAGTCCCATGAGCATTCTCTACTATGCTGCTAAATTAAATTCTCCTCGGCTTGGTTTTCATTTCATAGACTCATTTCACTGAAGTCCACAGCACTAATGTGACTAGCTTGAGCAGAGCACTGGAGTGTGCTCCCTGCCTCTGGCATTCCAGACGGAGTCTCTTCTCTGTGACCATCCAAGGCTGACACTGTCCGCACGTGTCCTCTCTGTTTTGGGGTCTCCATGCCACTTCCGCTCTCATTGTTGTTCTCATACAGAAGACACAAGTTATGGCTCCACAATACCTGACCAGGAGAGTTTCACAGGCCTTCTGACCTTCTAAAAGGCAAAGGTATTTGCTGACTGGCTTCCATGCTTGGCCGGGTCTTTTCTGGAATGTTGAATATGCCCTGCTCTTTACTTCACACCATGGGCCAATCCCATCGCAAACTGGACATTGGCCAGGAAGCAAAACATGCACCAAAGGTCAGTGACTATTAAAATGAATCCCTCTTACTTAGGTCAGTCAGGAACAGGACAGGAAAGGTTAATTTTTCCACAGAGTAACATACCGTATATATCAGCACTAACAATGAGGTTTTATTTCCCTGAGTCAGCTTTAAAAATAATGTTGACTTTTATGGTCGATACATTATAGATCACCATATTTATGTCAGAACATATTGGCATAAAAATAAATCAATGAAGATATTAATACATGAGACTTGTGTTTAAACGAAACCCCTTGCGACTCCACACCTTCCCCTCGTATTTCACCATAGTGCTTTCTGAGACTTCACCTCTGACGTGTTTTACCGAACATGACATCAAGGCCTGTTTTCACTCTCTACAACTCCTGTTTTTAATATGTCTTGCATATAATGAGGTTCAAAAAATATCCAGTTGGTTCTTTTACCATAAACATACATAACTGCATTCCTTCATTAATAGGACTGTCAATTCAAATGTATGGTTTATGCATGAACAAAATATCTCACAGTCAAAGCTCTGATTGGTATACTATTAATAAATGAAACTGCGTTGGAGACCATCTTCAAATATTATGTTTGCTATCTACAACCGTTTTAAGGGTCATGAGAAGTTTCTAATATAAATATGTGTTTTAGAAAGCAAGTTCATAGTATAGACATCATTAAAGAAAAAGCGGGTTTAGTGAAAAAGAAAATCCATTCTCTTAGGTGTATCTTCTCTTTCTAACGCTCTGCTGTGCTCACAGAACACACCGAGGGCCAGCTGCTCACAGCCCTCCTCTGAGGGGAGCTGTCTTTCTCAAAACCTCCACAGAAAGAGCAACCCTTAGTGCTCATCCGTCAAGTGTGGCCCTGCTCCTAACTCTGTGATCCCATCACAGCAGCCCCTGACCATAATGAAGGGCCCACCCAGGCAGCCCATGTGTGTGCAGACCCACAGCATGCCAGAGGCCTGGCTGCGGCAGTCCTATCCAAACAGGAATGATGGTGAATACCTGGGTCAATCAGAGCCTCTTGGGAAATTTTCTATGGCTCTGTGGGCAGAGTTAGCCATCTGCAGCAGTGCTGGAAGTCAAAGGAAGCCCAGAGGGAAAGCCGAGTCAGGAGAAGCAAGGAGGAAGCACAAACTGAACGGAGAAGCAATGAAATCGAGAAAAAAAAGAAAAGGGTGAGTGCATTGGTTAGAGCAGCAGAAAAAGGGCTCACTAGGGGTAGTCCTCAGCCCCTCCCCCATACGCAATTCACACCAAGTCACACTCATTTCCCTCCTAAATGTCCACTGAATACACTCATTTCTCTCTGTTCCCACCCTCACCACTCAGGTCAAAGCTACCATGATGTCCCTTCTAGACTACAGCAAAATGCTCCCTCACCTGTTTCCAATGCTCTGCGCTCTCCACACAGCATTTAATCTAATCATCTTTCTCTGTGTTTCTTAGATGCGCGCACACACACACACACACACACACACACACATTAAACCCTTTAGTAGGAAAAATCAAATAGATCTAAATGGGAAAGGCTTTCATATGCTAATCCAGAAGAATATCCTTATGACCTCAGGGTAGAGAAAGTCTTAAACCAGATACAAAAAGCACAAACAAGGAATACTGATCATTTCAACTACGTTAAAATTAAAAACTTCATTCCTTAAAAAAAAAAAAATATATATATATATATATATATATATATATATATGCAGTTAAGTCAGGGAAAGCCAGAGTAGGAAAACAAATAGTTGTAACATGAGTAACAGAAAATATTTTTATTGAAAATATGTAAAGATCTCCTAAAACTCAATAACAAAAAGACAGACAACTCAATAGAAAAAATGAACAAGAAGAAACTAGAAGAATCACTTCATACAAAAGGATCCTGGTCCAGATACAGCAGGAGCCCCTCATCTCCCACGTAGAAGCAGCACAGAAGTGTGTGGGGAGGAAGGGGGAACAACTCACAGGGCAAAAAAACCCTGGGGTTTGGTGAGAAAACCTGATGCCTGAGGGTAAGAGTGGATGAAGGCAGGGTCCCTCCTTCGCCGGTCACTCCCCTTGCCCCTCACCCTGCTCCCTGGGATTGCACTCCCAAACACGACGGTAGCACACCCTACTCCCTCTCACCCACTGTGCTGAATGTCTGAAGCCATCGTGGATTCCTCCCCCAGACCCTAGCAACACCCTAGCAACAGGAAAGACTCTGACAGTGGACCGCACATCCATCAGCGTGTTCCTGCTGTAAAGGGCATTTTAGGGAAGCTGTGGGTGGAACCTGATGCCTAAGGGGAAGAGTGGATGAAAACAGGGTCCTAAGATACAAGCCCTCTACTCTGCAGATGCCTTGGGCAACTTTACCATTAGTCCTCAAGCCCCAGACTCTACCACTGATCGCCTCTCTTGCCCCAAACCAAACCAGCTTTCTACATTTCTGCACAGGGCACACAGGCAAAGACTCAGTCGTGACGTGTTTAGATATCTTTGATGCCAAATGAAAGGAAAAGGAAAAAGTTTCATAAAGATCTCCTTTCAGGGTCGTGAGCCTAGCGGCAATGATGGACTTCCAGAGCCACAGGATGTTGCAGCCAAGATTATTTTTACTGCACCATTAATGTTAAAAATTCTGATTTCAAAGTCAGTGGAGGGGTGGTATTACACATTTGTATAGATGAAGTAAAAAGATAATTTTTTCAGTAGTGATTATTTTTCCAGACAGAGTAACATCAGTTTCAGGGCAGCCACTTTCTCTGTTGTGACAATACAATGTCAGAGTGATGTTTCCCAATCCCTCCCTGTGTTTACACTAATTTGAAGCTGCCAATTATGTCAGATCCTTGTCAACAGAAAACAAAAATGTACAAGCTGCTAAATTAATTATTGAAATTAAGTACTCACTGTCTCTCGACAGTCTTTTAATTATTTAAAGGATCCAACTTGCTTTCCCTTGTGAAAAATAAAAGCCCTTGGGCTCTTAGGTTTGGGGACAATTCAGACATGGAAGAGGGATCTAGGTACACAGCAGGCGTAAGCCCACACTGGAAAAATATAATACAAAATCATTAAAAGGCTAACAAGTGCCTTTTATCTTAAGACTCAAGGTACAGTTTAAAACGGGGTTGCTGGACTTCACTGGTGGCACAGTGGTTAAGAATCCACCTGCCAATGCAGGGGACACGGATTTGAGCCCTCATCCGGGAAAATCCCACATGCCGCAGAGCAACTAAGCCCGTGAGCCACAACTACTGAGCCTGCGAGCCACAACTACTGAGCCCACGCACCGCAACTACCAAAGCCCGCGCATCTAGAGCCCGTGCTCCGCAACAAGAGAAGCCACCGCAATGAGAAGCCTGCCCACCGCAACGAAGAGTAGCCCCTGCTCACCGCAACTAGAGAAAGCCCACGTGCAGCAATGAAGACCCAACGCCGCCATAAATTAATTAATTTAAAAAAAAAACAACTGGGTTGCTATGTAGATCTCGTTCTTGACAGTTTTTTAAAACTCTGTTTTGTCCTCTTTCTCTTTACCATTATCTCTAGACCATGCTTTTTGAGCTGGGGTTCAGTTATCTATAACAAAGGCACTACATCTAGTGACTTCTGGGATGACCTGCTCTTTTATTTCCCTGTTTTCTTTCTTTCTTATGTGATTAGGGGGGTGAGAAGGGGGAAGGTAGCTAAAAAAAATTTTAAAAATTCCCTGGAAATCTGGAAATTTGCTGAGTCTCTGCTTTGTGAAAGAAGCCCAGGCTTTTCCCAAATCATTGCAGATAAGACTTCCACTGAACCTCAGTTTGCTCAGCTGTATAATGGGGGAAATAATGCCAGCCATGCCTATCTCACAAGATCTTTTTAAAAATCAATCCCAGAAAGGCTGCTTTCAGCTGATTGCAACACCATTTCATTGTGTGAACCTAACATAGTAACTTTGGACAGGAGGTGGTTTGGTTGGTGTGATTTTCTGTATGCCCTCAATGAATTATATCTTATCCACAGCTGCTATGGCTGGACCTGAGCCCAATCCCAATTTCTGCTTCCTTGTGGAGGAAAAAATTGTTAACCTGTCTGTCAGTCTTTATCGCCACCCAGTGGTCTACTGGCCAAATAACACCAAACTATCTAGTGGATTTGAAACACTTAGGAAAAGTAATTCAAAGTAAACCACCGACTACTGTAATCCACCACCTAATTAAATGTACCTTGGGGCCCCATTTTTTAAAACTTATTGAAAAATAGAATAATTACGTTGTGAATATGAGTATGAATAATAATTTCTAATTCATCTCTGGAAATTAAGAAATGTATATATTACAGTGGCTTTTTGAGAAACCTCCATACTGTTTCCACACCACTGTGGGAAGGGCATATAGGGGTGGGGAAGTGGGAGGTACAAGCTTTTGGGTGTAAGAGAGGCTCAGGGATGTATTATACAACACGGAGAATATAGCCAATATTTTGTAATAACTGTTAATGGATTGTAATCTTTAAAATTTGTATTAAAGGGCTTCCCTGGTGGCACAGTGGTTGAGAGTCCGCCTGCTGAAGTACAGGACACGGGTTCGTGCCCCGGTCCGGGAAGATCCCACATGCCGTGGAACGGCTGGGCCCGTGAGCCATGGCCGCTGAGCCTGCGCATCCGGAGCCTGTGCTCCGCAACGGGAGAGGCCACAACAGTGAGAGGCCCGTGTACCGCAAAAAATACAAATAAATAAAAATAAAGTTAAAATTTGTATTAAAAATTAAAGGTAAAAGTATTAAAGAACTGCATATATTTATAAACAGTTTTAAGGAATAACTTGTAAAAACAAATTTACTGTCTGAAGGCATTTATGAGACTCCATTAAATAGCTCCATTTCCCTAAGAAAGGTCTCTAGATACAAGTAAAATATTAAAATCAATTTATAGATTTAAACACATTTATAATACAATAGTGGCATTTTAAAAATGAAAATAAGCAATGCCCACTCCTTTGACCCAAAATCTTTTTTAAAGGGGATCCTATTTTCTCAACAACCACTCCTCCACAACTGAAAGGCAGTTAACATTTTGTTGCTACTCAAATTTATTCATAACTTTTCCCTTTTCTGAACTCTTGAAATATGTATCTTACAAATACTTGTTAAAGGAGAGAGAACACCTCTTTCTTCATCTTAGCTGAGTCATTTCTCTGGGTAGTAATAACTATTTCAAACCATGAAAATGATAAAGACTTCCCTGTCCCCTTGGGAAGATGTACACCATGGTACTCAGAGGTCATTGCTGCTCCGGAGATGACTAGCTGAGACCCCTGCTTAGCAGGGAGCCAGGCTCTTGGAGACCCACAGTGGGAAGAACTCTAGGCTGAAGATTGGAAGTCATGGTACCCATTTAACCCACATTCAGGATTCTCACTTCATTATTTTCTCAAGGCCCAAATCCCCACTGAGTCCAACAGTGAAACAAATTCCAACTCTAAACCATGTCAGTCTTTTTGAAAGCTTGTGAATAAATGGTGACAAAGAGGGGAAACTATAGGGGCTTCCCTGGTGGCGCAGTGGTTGAGAATCTGCCTGCTAATGCAGGGGACACGGCTTCGGGCCTGGTCTGGGAGGATCCCACATGCCGCGGAGCAACTAGGCCCGTGAGCCACAACTACGGGTCCGTGAGCCTGCACGTCTGGAGCCTGTGCTCTGCAACAAGAGAGGCCGCGATAGCGAGAGGCCCGCGCACCGCGATGAAAAGTGGCCCCCGCTTGCCACAACTAGAGAAAGCCCTCGCACAGAAACGAAGACCCAACACAGCAAAAATAAATAAATTTTAACTCCTACCCCCAACATCTTGTTAAAAAAAAAAAAAAAGGGGAAACTACATGTTACAACATACACTCACTTTCTAGAAGTGAGGACATCTCTCTTCTGAGAATTCCATTCATCACAGCAACTGTCCTCCAACTTCTATTGTAAAACCCCAGCCTGCTTCTCTTCCACTGAGTCTTTTCCTTTGTTCTGTGAATAGCTAATAGCCCCTCAATGCTGCATCCCAATGAATGGAAGAAGCTAGGAGTTCTAGGGAGACAGGAGAAAAGTCAGGGGATTGCAGAGGGTAGAAAAGAGGCTTCAAGGAGGAGGTGGTCAACATCATCACAGATTTGGCAAGTGAATTAACCCCTTATGGCCTGAGTTTTTCTCCCTCTTCCTTTCTCCATAATAGCAGCCTCAGTAATGCACTGTTCCAAACATTGTGTAGTTCTCTTACACAATGTCTCGACTAAGGATGGTCAATCTCTCACCAAAAGCTGTCCCTCCAGGCTGGGTAGGCCTGGAAATGCATGGAAGATATCTGAGTCTTCTCAAACTGCTGGAACAAAATGCCACAGACTGGGTGGTTTAAAACACCAGAAATGTATTTCTCGCAGTTATGGAAACTGGGAAGTCCAAAATCTCAACAACTGCAGGGTTTGGTTCCTGATGAAAGCTCTCATCCTGGCTTATAGTCCACCTTCTTGCTACATCCTCACGAGAGAGAGAAAGCTCTCCGCTGTCCTTTATTAAGACACTAATCCTACTGGATTAGGACCCCACTCTTTTTTCTTTTTTTAACATCGTTATTGGAGTATAGTTGCTTTACAATGGTGTGTTAGTTTCTGCTGTATAACAAAGTGGATCAGCTATACATATATCCCCATATCCCCTCCATCTTGCATCTCCCTCCCACCCTCCCTATCCCACCCCTCTAGGTGGTCACAAAGCACCAAGCTGATCTCCCTGTGCTATGCGGCTGCTTCCTACTAGCTATCTATTTTACTTTTGGTAGTGTATATATGTCCATGCCTCTCTCTCACTTTGTCCCAGCTTACCCTTCCCCCTCCCCGTGTCCTCAAGTCCATTCACTACGTCTGAGTCTTTATTCCTGTCCTACTCCTAGGTTCTTTAGAACCATTTTTTTTTTTTTGCGGTATGCGGGCCTCTCACTGTCGCGGCCTCTCCCGCTGCGGAGCACAGGCTCCGGACGCGCAGGCTCAGCGACCATGGCTCACGGGCCCAGCCGCTCCGCGGCACGCGGGATCCTCCCAGACCGGGGCACGAACCCATGTCCTCTGCATCGGCAGGTAGACTCCCAACCACTGCGCCACCAGGGAAGCCCGAGAACCATTTTTTTTTATTCCATATATATGTGTTAGCATATGGTATTTGTTTTCCTCTTTTGACTTACTTCACTCTGTATGACAGACTCTAGGTCCATCCACCTCACTACAAATAACTCGATTTCATTTCTTTTTATGGCTGAGTAATATTCCGTTGTATATATGTGCCACATCTTCTTTATCCATTCATCTGTCGATGGGCACCGAGGTTGCTTCCATGTCCTGGCTATTGTAAATAGAGCTGCAATGAACATTGTGGTGCGTGACTCTTTGAATTATGGTTTTCTCCAGGTATATGGAGGCCCCCATTCTTATGACCTTATTTGACTTTAATTACTCCCTTACTCCAAATGTAGTCACACTACAGGTTAGGGGTTCAATACATGAATTCGCAGGTGACACAATTCAGACCACAGCAGAAAGTCATAGCCAGGAAGAAAAGTGACCTTGTCAGTTATGAGGCAGTAAAGTCACACTCGTCCTCCCATCCTTCCACATAAACCAAAGAGCTCAGGCTTCCAGGGCACCATGGTCTCTAGCAGAAGAGGGATGAGGGGAGGGAAGAGAACCAAAGCATGTTGGGTCACTCCCTTGTGAGTGTGCCTTTCTTCCAGCTAATTCTCACAGCAACCTCACCAGACACACTGTCCCATCTTACAACTGGGGAGACTGTCGCTGAGAGAGAGAAGGTGACTTGCTTCTTCAGACTGTACTCATGGTCCCCGGCAGAGCTGGGATTTGAGTGCTTTTCACCACAGGTGTGAGGGGGCAGAAGCCTACAGCCCCCATCAGGGGCAAACCCCCCAGACTGGAGGGCCTAGCGAGCCCCACCAGGGTGTCTTCTCTGACCCGCAATTTCCTCACGGTAAAATGGAGCTAATGCTGCATCCACACGGTTGTTCTGAGGACTGAACAAGATCACGGTGTGACGTGGCAGGCCCGAGTCTGCATTGAACCAGGCTGGTTCCCCTCCTCAACCTCCGTCTGAGAGCCCACACCAAGTTGGGAAGGCAGCTTCGCTGGAAATAACTAAGCATTTGCCAGCCCTCCACGTGGAAGGTGATGGGACAAAATGAATGAAAACGAGATTCTTTTTACCCACCCAGCCAAAAAGCTTTGCCCTCCCAGTCAGGCAGATCTTCAAGTCAGGCGACGAGGTGGCGAGTCCCTTGGCAGGCTGCAGCACAGACGGCCACTGTCCCCACCACCTCAGAGCATTGGCCCCAGCCTTCAAGCTTCAGGCTTCAGCTCAGGCACTGGCCTCACCACCTGTCCGGTCTCAGGGACACCCTCAACACCTCCTCTGGCTCACGTCCCACATGCAATCTGTCCTGTTGCTCCTGCCTCAGCAGTGCCTCCGGGGTCAAGTCCTCTCTCCTCGTCAACCCTGTATGGCCTCACTTGGGGTCCCGAGCATCTCTCACCCGCATGCGCTGCTCCGGCCCCCTTACAGCCTGACTGTTCCAGCCTTGGTTCCCTGCTGCTGCCACGTGTCTTCCTGCCACACAGCCTCATCCCATCACTGTCCTGCTTAAGCACATCCATCATCCTCCTTATGCATCCTCAGTTTTCACCCTCCACATGGGTAATCCTGACATCCCAGGACCCTTCGGCTCTGTTTCCTTGCATGTGCTGTGCCCCCAACCCTGCCCCAAATGCCCCTCACCCTTCTTTCCCAGCAAGCTCCCCTTTGTTCCCCCAAGCAGCTCCCATGGCACTAGTCTAAGAAGCCTTCACTCGACTCCCTCAGCACGCTGCTGGTTTTCCCAGCATTTGGTTGACCATTTCCCATATTGCAGGGCAATCATCTGTATCTGCTTGTCTTCCCCACCGGACTGTGAGAGCCTGGAGAGCAAGGACCGTGCTTTATTTATCTTTCGTCCCTAGTGCCTGACCAATAGATGTTCTGTAAGTGTTTGTTGACTGACAGAATGCATGAGGTCTCTGTTCCTTCTGTTGTGAATAAACATCTATATGGTAGAGTTTACAGCCAACAATCAATTTACCCCAAAATTACCCAACTTAAACTTTTCTCTCTTGCCCCGTATTAATTCATCTTTCTGAAGGTTAACCCCTAGAAATCAACTTCATTCCACCCCTGTAGGCTCCATGCCGACTGGCCCACTGATTTCCCAACGCACCAGGAACTGCAGGCTCCACGCACAGCTGCCTCAGCTCTGTGGGTCCGCCTGTTGGATCTGTTTTGTCAGCAGGGACAGGGGTAGGAAAGAAGATGCACCTGGCTTCATGGCTCAGATCTGTTTTCTTGGATGTCCGGGATGCTGAGATGGTTAATAAGCACATCAGCCTCAGGATTCAGATACGCAGTTAATAAATCCTGAAAGAGATACAAATCAAAATCCTCCCGCAGAGCCTGCAGGCAAAACCTGTGCTTTCCCTAATCCTCCCTAGCCCCCAAGGATCACTTTCTACTCCACCGTGGCACGTGGGGTTAGGGCCAGACTGTAGGCAATACTAACCCCCTAGGAACGTACCAGCATCTCGGGCTGCAGAAGGTCCTCTTGGAGGTTTCCTAACTCTATGCAGAGTAGCCTAGCCAGAGAACAGGTCACAGTGCTGGAGATGGTGTGTCCTGTTCCAATGACAGCAGCATCTTCCTGCCACCATTTATATCTGAGCTTCCTACCAACCCAGCCTGGAGCCAAGAGCATACGAGTCAGGGTAAGGGCAGCCCTGTGGACCTGGTAAGTCTAGAAGCCCTGCTTTTGAAGACTGCTTTGCCCTTGGGGTTAACTCTTTTTTTTTTCTGGAGCTGGTCTCTCTCAAACAAGGACTCTGTCCAGACTTTGGGAATTGGATGCCGCATCAAGGCAGATACTAACGCCCAGCTGAGGTCATGATGCTCGGCCATCCACTTTGTTTCTCCCCAGGGGAAGGAGAAGCAGGAACAGCTGTGCTCCCAGAAGGGGGCCTCCCAGGAGATGGAGAAGCTGGATACCAACATCTCAAAGGCAGAAAGATTCTGCTATTTCTCGGAGGACTACAAGCAAATCTACCTCCCCCGACCTACAGTATCATCTTCGTGCTAGGCCTCCCCCTGAATGGCACCGTTCTGTGACTCTCCTGGCACCAAACCCAGCGCTGGAGCTGTGCCACCATCGATCTGGTGAACCTGATGGTAGCCGACCTGCTTTATGTGCTGACACTGCCCTTCTTCATCATCACCTGCTCCCTGGGTGACAGATGGCGCTTCGGGGAGCTGCTCTGCAAGCTGGTGCGCTTCCTGTTCTACACCAACCTCTACAGCAGCTTCCTGCTGCTGACCTGCATCTCGGTGCACCGCTTCCTGGGCGTGTGCCACCCGCTGCGTTTGCTGCCCTACCGGACCCGCCGGCATGTCCTGCTGGGCACCACCGCCACGTGAGCCCTGGTGGCTCTCTAGCTGCTGCCCACGCTGGTCTTCTCCCAAACGGACTACATCAACGGCCAGATGGTCTGCCACGACATGACCAGCCCAGAGCATTTTGATCAGTTTTCCACCCATGGCGTGGTCCTGATGTTGTCCTGTTTGTCTTTCCCTCCTTGGTCATCTTGGTGTGCTATTCGCTGATGGTCAGGAGCCTGACCAAGCCAAGGGAGACCCTCACGAGGGTGGGCAGCGCGGCCCGGGCCAAGTCCCTCCGGACCACCCTGCTGATGTGCGGCCTCTTCACCCTCTGTTTTGTGCCCTTCCGCATCACACGCTCCCTCTACGTCACACTCCGCTTCCTACCTTCACAGAACTGCCAGCTCTTGAAGGTGGCCAGCCTGGCCTACAAGATACGGAGGCCTCTGGCGAGCCTGAGCAGCTGCCTCAACCCAGTCCTGTACTTGCTGCCAGGTGGGAACAACAGAGTCAGGCTCTTGCAGGAACTGAGGCGTAACAAGGTGGGTGAGCACCCAGCTGGAGCCAAGGGAGAGAGACCCAGGGGTGGGCACATCTGGGTACTGTCAAGATGAAGTTCAGGGGGAAGCTCCAAGACGTTGACAATGACTTGTTTGAACACAGTCATGTGCTATGGGACAGGGGCTCAGGATCTCCTAGTGGTGTCCTGCTAGAAAGGATTTTATATTGATGAGAGACTTTTAAATAAGAATGTTTGAAAGAGTCACCAACACAAAGGAAAACTTTCTTAATTTAATGAGAGCTGACATTTATCTCTTGTCATTCAGATCTCAGCTCAAACATCACCTCGTCCAAATCCACTCCTGCCACCCTAGCCAATGTTGGCCTCTCTCCCCCTAGCCCGGTCACTCTCTATTTCCCTATTTATTGTCTTTGTAACACTTATTAGTACCTAGACTTGTTCATTTTTTTTTTTATGGTCTCTTCCCCCTAAAATGTAGCCTCCAATAGGACAGGGACCTCTTCTGTCTGAGTGCTGTACCCCTAACACCAGCCTCCACAGCAGGGCCCAGCACATGGTGAGTGTGCAACAGATAGGGGCTGAGTGAGTGGGTGGATGGAGGCATGGATGGAGCCCTTGATATGTAAGAGCGCTTTATGAGAAGTAACTCATTTAATCCTCACAACAGCCCTTGGAGACAGAAGCTACTTTTAGCCCCATTTACAGATCAGGAAACTGAAGCACAAAGCTTTAAGTAGCTTGTCCAAGGTCACCCAGCTAGAGAATGCTCAGATCATAGTGTTGGATGGAAGCTTTGAACCCAGGCACTGGCTCTGAAGCACACACCCCTAAGACTGAAGCAGATGGCCCAATCCGAACACTGATCAAGAGCTGGCTGACACTATGGAGAACAGTATGGAGGTTCCTTAAAAAACTAAAAATAGAACTACCATATGACCCAGCAATCCCACTACTGGGCATATACCCTGAGAAAACCATAATTCAAAAAGAGTCATGTACCAAAATGTTCATTGCAGCTCTATTTACAATAGCCCGGAGATGGAAACAACCTAAGTGTCCATCAATAGAAAATGGATAAAGAAGATGTGGCACACATATACAACGGAATATTACTCAGCCATAAAAAGAAATGATATTGAGTTATTTGTAGTGAGGTGGATGGACCTAGAGTCTGTCATACAGAGCGAAGTAAGTCAGAAAGAGGAAAACAAATACCATATGCTAACACATATATATGGAATCTAAACAAAACAAAACAAATGGTTCTGAAGAACCTAGGGGCAGGACAGGAATAAAGATGCAGACATAGAGAATGGACTTGAGGACACGGGGAGGAGGAAGGGTAAGCTGGGACGAAGTGAGAGAGTGGCATGGACATATATACACAGTACCAAATGTAAAATAGATAGCTAGTGGGAAGCAGCCGCATAGCACAGGGAGATCAGCTCGGTGCTTTGTGACCACCTAGAGGGGTGGGATAGGGAGGGTGGGAGGGAGACGCAAGAAGGAGGGGATATGGGGATATATGTATATGTATAGCTGATTCACTCTGTTGTACAGAAGAAACACAGCATTGTAAAGCAATTATATTCCAACCAAGATGTTAAAAAATAAAATTTAGGGCTTCCCTGGTGGCGCAGTGGTTGAGTCCGCCTGCCGATGCAGGGGACATGGGTTCGTGTCCTGGTCCGGGAAGATCCCACATGCCGCGGAGCAGCTGGGCCCATGAGCCATGGCCGCTGAGCCTGCGCGTCCAGAGCCTGTGCTCCGCAACGGGAGAGGCCACAACAGTGAGAGGCCCGCATACCGCAAAAAAAAATAAAATAAAATTTTTAAAAAAGAGCTGGCCGAGTTTTCCTTGACAGCACCAGCTCGCTTGTTTACATAACTGCTGTTACCAGCAGACCACTGGGTATGCAGTAAGTGCTCTTTTCCTACACTTCTTAACCAGTGTTCTGGTTAAGGTCAGAAAAAGCTCTGCAGGGTAAAGTGGCTGTGTGAATAACGATCCACCTTAATCTTATTTGAACATAATGTCTCAGTTCATGACAGAAAAGTTTTACCACTGTCTTAAGTCATAATGTAATGTTCATCCTCTTAAAAAAAAAAAAAATCCAAGGTAATCCAAAAAGAACCCCTTAAAAAAACACCTCTCATATTTAAACAATAATGATCTCCAAGGAGTTCTCAGATCTAAACATACATTATTTAATAATTCATTATAATCTCCCTGTGAAGAGGTAGATAAGCCTTTTTCGTAAAAACCAAAGTGAAACCCCTCATTACCACCCCACTCTATTTACAGGAACTGTCAGAGTAAACCACGTACATATCTAAATTATAAAATTTTATTCTAAACGTGCAGTTTATTGCTTTCAAGGGCACACAATAATTAGAAGTAGACTAAGTGTTGCCTAGCGGAATTCCTCAGGATAATTAGTTTAATGAATAGGCAAGGATGTTTTCTAATTAGCAGGTCAGCTGTTTCTACATAAGTAAGTGCTTCTATAGTAGCTGAGAGAACTTAAAACTGTTTGCTCTTTTGAATATTCTCTCAGTTGTCTTGCTTATATTATTAACTTTTGTCCCTTTCTTCTCATCAACACACAGGGAAGATTCAGCTGACCTCCAGTCCTAAGTACCACCCCTTACGAGTTAGCAAGGTTTAACATTCCTGGAGAACTGGCACGTAGGCTACCCAGTAAAAGCTGAAAGCCATTCCACGTTCCACTGAGCCATGACCTCTTAGGCCCACCAGCCTGCCGACCCTAGAAATGGAAAGAAAATTAATCTAGACTCTTCAGGATGCATCACCTTTATCTAAAAAGCAAGCGCTTTCCACCCCTGGCCAAAGTTTTCCACCTTCAGTCCTTGTTAACCTATGTGCTTGCAATTATTTCTCTGATCCACATAATGCTCCTTTTTCTTCTGCAGAATCTTCTGACCCACTTAACAGCAAAGTATAAGCATCCACTTTTAACTTATTTCTCGATAGTTGGTATCAAAAAAGTTTAACTTAGTTGTCATCGTATCCTGGTTTTCAGGGATAGCTATCGCAAGAGACAAGAATCAAAGCAGACTATTCCCTTTGAAGAAAGGGCCTTATTGAAAGGGGAGCTGGTAACCCACTGCCCAACAAAAGTCAAGGGGATACTCCTGACTCCCTTGTGGTTATCCAAAACCTACCTACACAATGGGACAAGGAGACTTTAAGAAAAAAGTTCTTACTGAATCTCCCCACTCAATGCCCACCACCCTGGTGAAAGCCAGCATCCTCAAATGTGTTGTCACCCTGGGCCCCGAGCATCTCGCATAAGCTGCCTGGCTGCTTGGACAGGTTAAAACAAAATGGAAGGTCAGCAAATATCACGTTCGAAATACCATGACTGGGGCAGTACTGGATGCAAATATAATGGCTATAGCCACCTACAAGTGTCAAGCACAGTGCCAGCCCGTGAGGAGGTTACAGACTGTTGGAGAAAAAAACCAAAACATACAAACAACAGTATGAGCGCTAATTAACAACTTCAGCAGCTACAGAAAAAAAATCATGTCAGTTGTTGATTAATCAAAAACAAACCACACCGTCAGTATGAGGGAAGTTTCGGCAGGGGGCAGAGGCTGTGGGGACCATGAACGGCGTCATGAGTATGCTGAAGGCTGGGTGAAACTGCAATTATTAGAATTTCCCAAGCACTGGAGAGAACGGAAAATTTTGTGTGGAGACCAATGGTTGGTTCCTGAAGGGTAGGAGGTGGAGACAATGCTGGGAGGTGGGCTGAAGTGTGATCACGAAGCGCCGCCCCAAAGCCGGCCAAAGAACCGCTCCTCAAGGCACGGGAACCCCCCAGGGGCATTTGGGCAGGAGGGTGATAGGATCAAAGCTGTGACTTAGAAACTTAATCTGGCAGCCATTGTGTTTAGAGAAGAGAAACAAAATGTCACAGCAGGCTTCTGTGAGATCTCCTAATTGGCCTTCCTTCCCTTCAAAGCCATCCTACACACCACCTACAGATTTTCTTTTAAAGGACATTTTTCATAGATCACACTCTCCCTATTTCTGTCCATTCCCTCTCCCTATATCCTTACTTCTAATAGGATAAAGCCCAGATTTCTCATGCTGGTCTACCGGATCCATCACAGTCCAGTTCCAGCTAAACTTTTCAACTCACAGGTCTCCCACCATACCATGCGGATTTCCACCTCTCACATGTTTACCATGGGGCCACCATTTACCACTCAACACCCTCCCCCAAACCTTCTTCACATGCCTAGGGACTCATCTTTCCCAGATCTTGGGCTCTACTTCCTCTGATCTCACAGTGCACTGCTGACTCACCCACTGGGCCTATCACCTTGGAGTTGACAATGGGCTCCTTTATCATTCAGGTCTATTTTGTCTCCCCTTCTACTCCATTTATCAATCTATAGACTATGGCATCCTAGCAACATTCTGAACATGGTGGACACTCAGTAAGCAATGGTGATGCTGACAATAAAGCGGGGGAAGAGGAAGGTGATTACCATTTACAGGGGACCACTGCAGCGATCCAAGTGTACAGATAATGGGCATGAGTAGAACTAAAAAGACTTTAAAACATATTGGAAAGAATGAAGACCTAAATGGGAAGGAAATCCAAAAAAGAGGGGATGTATGTATACGTATAGCTGATTCACTTTGCTGTACAGTAGAAACTAACGCAACAGTGTAACGCAACTATACTCCACTAAAAATTAAAAATAAAATAAAATGTGGTCATAGAAACAAACAAAGAATGAAGAGAAATGAAATAAATTATTGAGACATGGGTGGTAAGGGAGACAGAACAAAAATGACTCTGAGACTCCAAGCCTGAGGAATCAAAAAGAATGATCAACTAGCACCTAGCACGCGATGGGCACTCAACAGTTACTGGGGAAAGAAAAAGGAAGGAAGGAGGGAGGTGACGAGCCTGTGTATCATGAGGGAGAGTTCAGGCAACTTAAACGTGAGCTGCTAGTGAGGCCTCAAGTTGGAAATGTAGGATGGAGGTTCAGAGACAGCTTAGGCTCAAGTCCTGGGTTTAGAGTTATCTATCCAGGCAACTATTCAAAGCTGCAGATGGAAATTACATCTCTGAGGAAGAAAGGAAGAGAAAGAACAGAGGACCCAGGAGATACAGGAACCATAAAAAAAAGTCCTTCCAGGGAACACAGGGACAGGAAGTGGTGCTGGATAACAGAGCATTGGAAAATCAAACGAGGGCACAGTTTTAAGAAAGAGAGTAGTCAAGGGTATCACATGAAACAGACTAGTCGAAGAAGAATGAACAGCTTTCTCTCAGCAAACAGCTCAAATGCCACCTCTTCCAAGAAGCCTACCCTGATCACCCATAAGAAGGCTCTTTCCTTCTCTGACCCTTCATCCACATCTATTAAGGCACATCTCCCTTCTACCAAGTATGAGCAGCATTATTTAAGTCCCCTTATTTCCCCTCCTGCAGGATCTAACAGAGGCTTGAATATATGGGTACTCGCTAAATTTCTGTGGGGTACTCGTGTACTCCTGCGTATGCTTTTCTGGAATTACTGCCTGAACCCAGTTTATGAATGTGTGCCTATAAAACTAAATCACAAATCATTTGGGATTTATTTGTTCTCACACTCACCAACTGCAATTCAAAGCAATTCCAGAACACACAACACCTGTAAGCATTCTCACTTTTTAGCCCATATTTCAAGGACAGTAAATACGGGAAATTTTTCACAAAGTCGTTTGCAATTAAACATAACCTAAGCTTATAAAGTTATGTATTCCCATTGTCTTTTACTTTCTTGTAAACAAACCAAATCTCTTGCAATTTCTCAACTTCTTGTTTTGTTGAGGTTTTTTGTTTGTTTTTAATGTACCAAACAACTTCAAAGGTAACCACCTCAAAAACAATTCCATGATAAGCAGAACTTATGTTCCTGCAGCAAGCTGTAGCTGGGCATTTTTATAGCAGTTAAATCACGAACAAAAAGCAAAAAGTGCCACTTAGAAAATTAAAGAATCAGAGTCTGAGAATGCTCCATTCTGCAAGTAGAAAAACACATTAGCCACAAGACCTTTAGAAAGCCTTAACCCAACAATCAAAGACACAGCCGCTGAACACTCCTTATGTTCGCTCTTCTTTTATAGCCTAGTTTCTTGTGAGAATAGGCTACATTTTTTATTGCAATTTCTACCTTGAATTCCTATGCCAAATCATTATGAGCCGGCTGCTGCCCATCCCACCATCCCACTCCACTGAAATTGCTCTCAACAACACACCAATGGCTTTCCAGTTACAAATTGAACTGTCAGGGCCTACCCTGCTTGAGCTTCCATGGCATTTGTCACTGTCACCCACTCCCTTCTTAAACTCTTGCTTCCATAGAATGCACTCTCTCCTGCTTCTCTTCACACCTCTTTCTACTCCAGCCCCGTTAAGTGTGGTTGGGTGGGCCCAGAGCTCTGTCCTTGGCACTCTCTACTCTATCCTCACACTCCTCCTGGGCGATCTCACTGACTCCCTGATGGACCCACTGATGACCCCCAAACCTCTCTCCAGGGAAATCCTCTTGCATTTCAAACCCATGCTTCTGTCCATACAGCAGTCCCTTGGGCACTGAAAGTTCCACAACGCCAAAACTGAAATCACCTTCCTCCCAAACCTGATTTCTTTTTTTTGAACATCTCTAATTGGAGTATAATTGCTTTACAATGATGTGTTACTTTCTGCTGTATAACAAAGTGAAGCAGCTATACATATACATATGTACCCATATCTCTTCCCTCTTGCGTCTCCCTCCCTCCCACCCTCCCTATCCCGCCCCTCTAGGTGGTCACAAAGCACCGAGCTGATCTCCCTGTGCCGTGCAGCTGCTTCCCACTAGCTATCTAGTTTACATTTGATAGTGTATATATGCCCATGCTACCCTCACTTCGTCCCAGCTTACCCTTCCCTCTCCCTGTGTCCTCAAGTCCATTTTCTACATTTGCATCTTTATTCCTGTCCTGCCCCTAGGTTTTTCAGAACTTTTTTTTTTTTTTTGATTCCATATATATGTGTTAGCATATGGTATTTGTTTTCCTCTTTCTGACTTGCTTTACTCTGTATGACAGACTCTAGGTCTATCCACCTCACTACAAATAACTCAGTATCATTTCTTTTTATGGCTGAGTAATATTCCATTGTATATATGTGCCACATCTTCTGTATCCACTCATCTGTTGATGGACACTTAGGTTGCTTCCGTGTCCTGGCTATTGTAAATCGTGCTGCAATGAACATTGTGGTACATGACTCTTTTTGAATTATGGATTTCTCAGGGTATATGCCCAGGAGTGGGATTGCTGGGTCGTATGGTAGTTCTATTTGTAGTTTTTTAAGGAACCTCCATACTGTTCTCCACAATGGCTGCATCAATTTACATTCCCACCAACAGTGCAGGAGTGTTCCCTTTTCTCCACACCCTCTCCAGCATTTATTGTTTGTAGATTTTTTGATGATGGCCATTCTGACCGTGTGAGGTGATACCTCATTGTAGTTTTGACTTGCATTTCTCTAATGATTAATGATGTCGAGCATCCTTTCATGTGTTTGTTGGCAATCTGTATATCTTCTTAGGAGAAATGTCTATTTAGGTCTTCTGCCCATTTTTGGTGGGTTGTTTTTTAGATATTGAGCTGCATGCCTGTATATTTTGGAGATTAATGCTTTGTCAGTTGCTTCATTTGCAAATATTTTCTCCCATTCTGAGGGTTGTCTTTTGGTCTTGTTTATGGTTTCCTTTGCTGTGCAAAAGCTTTTAAGTTTCATTAGGTCCCATGTGTTTATTTTTGTTTTTATTTCCATTTCTCTAGGAGGTGGGTCAAAAAGGATCTTGCTGTGATTTATGTGATACAGTGTTCTGCCTATGTTTTCCTCTAAGAGTTTTATAGTGTCTGGCCTTACAGTTAGGTCTCTAATCCATCTGGAGTTCATTTTTGTGTATGGAGTTAGGGAGTGCTCTAGTTTCATTCTTTTCCATGTAGCTGTCCAGTTTTCCCAGCACCACTTATTGAAGAGGCTGTCTTTTCTCCATTGATGGCCCACCTCCAGGCCCACCTCCCCACCACCTCCAAGTCCCAGGCCAGGCTTCCTGCTGCTCATATAGGCCCTGTTCCCCTTGCAGCTGATTGTCTCATCCCAGCTCTCCCAGCCCTGCTGCTGCCAGCTCAAACCCACCCTCTCTCCTCTCCCTCTCATCCTCTTCCTACCTCACTCCATCAACCGTTTGACCACCTCTTGTCCACTGTAGCCTGCAAAATCTGGGCTCCATTGGGGTGGGGAAGGGGGAGAGGGATTCGCCTCTTGTCCTGATACTTTTATTTACTCAGGGCAGATCGGGTCTGCTTTGAGTGGTTAAAAACCACCTGAACGTGATAAGACACAGACCCTGGAAATAATCAGATTTTCCTTGGGAAACTGAACCAGCCTCAATATTTGGGGAGGAGCAGGGGGGAGGGGGTTGGAATGAGCCTGGCAAGAAGCTTGAAACTCTCACCAGCCCACAATTTTGGCTGTTCCTGAACAACCCACTGTATCCTAGAAATGTCCGAGAATGCTTCATTTGCTTGCCAAGGCCCAAAGGAATCTGAACGTGATCCTAAGAGGGCCCATCCTGACCAAGCCATCAACTGAATGCAAGGAATGGATAGCTATTTCTCTAGACAATGTTTTAGGTCATCCCTCAATGAATGCATATCTAACGTATGGCAATTAACCATACTTATATGTTTCATAAATTAAGAACATGAGTGGCAGAAGGAACTCTAGTGATATTCCATTTTGCTAATCAGGAAATGGAAGCACAGAAAGCTACTACCCTACTAAATCTTCGGAGACAGCACCGAAAGCAATCCCCTTCAAAAAACCAAAAAAGACAAACTCCTAAAAAGTAGATGCAACTCCCAAATGGAATACCTCATAAGTCCACTGATTTTCATTACACAACTGATTTGCAGTCAAACTTATGCGGGAAAAAAAATCAGTCCAGGGAGCAGAGTAAGTTGGGCAGGGTCGCTGCCAAGAAGTGGGACTGATAAAGATTCACCAAGAAGAGGACACGTTCACTTGAGTGCATGACCATATATAAGAACACCTCAAGGGTATAAGTACTAATGATTTTGTAGTAAGTCTGTCTGTCTGTCCTGCCTGTATGATGTCAAGAACTTTTCAGTATTTCTTACAAAACACCAAAGTTTTCCCCATTGCCCTCAAGGCAGCAAATCTCTGCTCAGAGCTCCAAGAACCTGCAAATGGCAGAAGCCAAGGGGGCTGAGGCTGAGGCCAAGTCATTCCAGAAATCATGGACAGCTTGCAGACAACTTGAAGCTGCTCTCTGCTACCACTGAGTCCAAAATATAAGTGCCTTTATCCCCCATTTTCTATTGTTTTTTTCACCTGTGGTTCCCTTCACATTCAATTTCCTTCCTGTCAATGCAAATTCTGTTTCTCACTCAGGGTCTGTTTAACTCTCACCTACATTCCGAAACTTCTTTGGAAAACACTACCTGTTACCTCCGTCCCTTCTGAACACTAACTACCACTTTCTTCAAACAGTAGCACTTAAATTTCTGTTGAATTTGGTTCTTTGTGAGTTTTTTTAAACTCTTATTATACAGTAAGTATTTACTGTTGAAAAATTAGAAAATACAAATAAGCAAAACAAAAGTCAGCACCCAGAGACATTTAGGTACATATCCTTCAGACATGTTTGTGTTTGTTTTTACAAAAACAACAGCACTCTGAATCTTCCACATAATAATGCCACCATTCCACGTCAATATGCTCTCTAATGAAACCACGTAAAGACTGCTCAATCTTCCACTTTAAGCAAATCATACAACATACCTAACAAATGGTCGTTTCCTATTTTAGGCTGTTACGAACAACCTTGCAATGAAGATACTGCCTTAAAATATATTTATGTGTATTATTTGTCTGATGGTTTCCTTAAATTATTAGAAATGGAAGTGCTAAGTCAAAAGACATGCGGCCCACCACCATCCTGCTTTTTAGGTCTTTTTATTCATAGTGCCAATTTATCCTCCAAAAAGCTTATTCCAAATTACTCTCCATTTTACTTATCCATCATTCAAAAAATATTTATTTTGTGCCTAATTTGCACTAGGCTCTATCAACACAATCATTATCAACATGACAGACACAGTTCCTGCCCTCATGGAGCTTACAACTTAAAGGAAGAGACAGAGACCCCACATACCTCATCACAAATTCTTCATTATAAGCAGAGGTAAGCTTAGAAGGAAAAGTTCAGGGTTTTTCAAAGATCACAGGAATTTTAGAAGAAACTGATAGAGCCTGAAGGGTCCGGAAGAGCTTCCACAGGAAGAATGGTTCTGAGTTGGACCTAAAGTTTTCTGTTGTAAATCCTGTGAAACCAGGTTGCAGAGAACCCTGGATAAAATATTCTAAGCAAAGGGAGCAGCATGGACAAAGCCCCTGAGAAGGGAAGGAACATGACCAATTTGAAAAAATGTAAGCAGCTCACTGTAGCTGAGGCAGAGAGAGATAGTGAAAAGAGTAAGGCAGGGCCAGACCACACAAGCCCTCCACAGCAGCAAACTTTTCCCAGCTGGTAAGGCCAAATTTCAATAGCCATGGGCCAGAACAGTCATACGGCAGTCAAAGCCTAGAGAACTAACAACTGAATGATGACACAAGAAACTCTAAACCAGAAAAATGGATGTAAATCAACTTACCCTGAATAAGGAATGCACTTTCAAGATGCTCTAGAACTTTTAAACTTACAATGTTAGGCCACGTACTTTCAAACACTATAATCAGCTAAATACATACAATAGTTGCTGTCTAAAATATCTGCATGTCCACAGAAAGCAAAACACATAAATTCCTTGACTTTAATACGTAATATGACAAAACTAAGTCAACTAAAAAGTGTTTAAGTTTGTCAGAAAAATTTCATATCTGTATTTTATTTAATGCAAAAAACATAAATGTTACTCAAGATCCTAGTCTGGAGAAAAAAACTACTCCCATAATCTTTCAATGACTGTCATTAGTCAAATTCTCTTTATTCCAACTTAGATTTTCTTATAGAGATAATTTTCCACATAAATAAGAGTTAAAATCAGTGTTTTAATATTTTTTTTAAATAAAAAGTTAAAAGACTTCAAGTATTCCTTTTGCAGTGTTTTTATTTATCCTTGTAGATATGCAATTATCATAATTTACAGGACGTTTTTTAGTAATTAATTGGACTATAAGAAAAACCGTACAGAAAGTTTGTACCACAAAATTATGTCCCTAAGGGATCAGGGTTCTCAGTAACAGAGAAATAAAGAAGCTCAAAAGGGTCACTGCTCAGCAACCTCTGGTAACTAAAGAGAGCAGAACACAATCCGCTATTTGTGGAAATGAGACTTCATAAAAATACCTTTCAAATATTCCCCATTACAAAAGGGAATGCCTATTAAAATGCCATTGTTTATTCTATATAAAATATCCTTTCTAATCCCCCAAAACTTTTTTTTTTTGCTTTAAGATTAAAGGCCATATCCCTAAGATACACTTTGTGAAAATTATCTCAATACAAGATCCAAAGATTTCCATTATTTACTGTCCTTACTCAAAATCACCTGCATGTACCAGATGCAATTTTCTAAACTTCATCATTGATGAGCCTATTCCAAAGCAGAATTCTTCAGCAATACAAAAGACACAGGCTAAAATAGTCCTCACAGCTATACTTTAAAATAGATATATTCAAAATATAAATATAATAATTCTCCAGACCATTATTTTTCCTAACGACTAAACTCTAAATTAAAAGAAAAAACAAAATGGAGGTTTTCAAACCAATGATGTGTGCAGCCCATTCGCATGACACGGTCATTTAAACTTCTCACCTGCAAAACACAATGCAATACATTATCAAAAAAGGGAGGGAAAAAACCATGAAACCCCATTATTACAAAATGAAAATCATAACCACTATAAAACATGCAGTGCCAAATATTAAGTTACACATTTTGCTGGATAATCTTTTCATTCCTCTTGATCATAAAAGTAATAGAGGATCGACTTAGAAAATTTGGAAAATATAGAAACGCCAAGAAAAAAATAAACTCTTCTAACCCTACCATTCAAATGGAATTGTTAATATTGGGGATTTTTCTTTCAGCATTTTTTCTATTATATATAAGTAATGGATTTAAGAAATATACATACCTACATACTTTTTCTTGAATAAAATTGGGATATTGTATTTGCATTTTTACCTTTTGTTTACTTAACACATGGCATGTTGAGTATCTCTGACTTCACAAATCCTTCTTAAACATGATTTTAACAACATTTGTTTATAGTAGAATTACTATGTGAAAAGGGAATTTGAGATGTCCAAGAATCAAGCCCCAGAAAACACAGCCTTGTTCTACCAGATTTTAACCTACTCAAAATTCATAAAACTTACAGTCAGGTGGTATATATTTACAAATAAATTTTTTAAATCATAAAAAATACAAGGTCTAAAAAACTAGAAATAACGAAAGAAATAGAATCACTACTATGCTTTAGCATGCACTCATGGAAAAAATTAATTTAACTTAAACCCCACACTAGATACTTTAATCTGTTCCAAGTGAGTCAGAGAACACATAATGGCATGTTAGTACCAGGAGAAAATAAAAGATTATCTCAACTAGTTAAGAAAAAGAAAATACGAGAAAGAATGGAAGGGTGAGCCCAGCACAGGAAGTCAGGACAAAGACCTTTCCTCCAATAAATTACAAATACTGCAGGTCTCTCTCTCTCTCCTCTCAGAAGGCAAGTTAAAGCCCAATTTGTTCTTTATCCCCTTCATTTTAACCTTTGATATCCTCCCTTTAAAATTTTTCTAACACAAAGAAAAATTATGTTATAATAGTTCCGGAGATAATTGCTGGCTCTCAAAACTTAAGAAAAAGACTAATTTCTTAAATGTCTAAACCCAATATCTTGAAATAAAATGCTACTGTTTTAAGATTTTCATAATAAAGACAAATTTTCTTTCTTTCAATACTTACTCTGCATGAGAAAGTTTTATTTCTTCCCTTTGTCTTGCAGAATAATTTAGGTTCCCACCTAAAATACAAATAAGCATTGAATCTTTTCAACACAACTATCGTAAGTAAAATTCAAACATGCACATGTGTACACACACAGATACAAATGCCTTTAAGTAACAGAAGAGGCTATGGAAGGTGAGAAAGAAATAGTTTATCTCCTGGAAACTTCCCAAGGGGGAAAAAATGTTTCTTAAGAATCATTATATGATACAAATAATCACTCCTTAATGTTAGCATTTTTAAAAAAATTTTGGACTTATGTATTGCTCGAGGTTTTGTTCTTTGGGACACTGTATCAATATTCAATAATAGTGAAAATTAAGAGGCATTAAAGTAAATGACCTAAAATTATTTAAACAGCATATGTATTCATTCTTCTAAATACATGACAACCCTTAGGGCCAAGCCAGTTTAGAAAAATTAATAAAGGTAATATCAAAATCTTATAAATAACAAAAAAAGCAAAAACAAATGTAGTAGATATTAGCAAATGAAAAAAATCTATAATTTCTCATTCTATATTAAACACTTTCAACCTTAAAATGCAAACTGCAGCTATAAATATGTTTACTTCTCATTTTTTAAAAATATAAGACGATAACATAGGAAGGGCTTTAGGTTATTTTTTTAGAAGTCATACAAATATGACCTTCTGCTAATATAAAAAGAACATCTAAAATGTTATATTACAAAACTTAAATTGAACTGGCCAGAAAGAACATGACAATGATTTTAATATATGGGAAGGTCCAAAATACATAATTATATGCTATGAAGTAAAATGTGTTTCATCACTATGAACAGAATGTTATTACATGAAATAAAGCCTCTCCTGGATGGAGACAATCCAGGAGCCCCACAGGATGATCCACTGTGGGCTTCCCTGGTGGCGCAGAGGTTAAGAATCTGCCTGCCAATGCAGGGGACACAGGTTTGAGCCTTGGTCCAGGAAGATCCCACATGCCATGGGGCAACTACGCCCGTGTGCCACAACTACTGAGCCTGCACTCTAGAGCCCGCGAGCCACAGCTACTGAGCCTGTGTGCTGCAACTACTGAAGCCCACACACCTAGAGTCCATGCTCCACAACAAGAGAAGCCACCACAATGAGAAGCCCACACACCACAACAAAGAGTAGCCCCCGCTCGCCGCAACTAGAGAAAGCCTGCGTGCAGCAGCAAAGACCCAATGCAGCCAAAAATAAATTAAATTAAATTAAATTTTAAAAAATGATGATCCACTGTGGTTTAAGAAGAAAATACCTGAACTTCTACTTACCTTGGGCACGATTCACCAAGTAGAGTAAGAGCACAGATAAAAGTGAGACTGGAAATGAAAAAAACATAAGGTCCTTAAAAACATGTACTTTTTCCCAATGATTCCTATGTAATCATAATTACAAAGTAAAGCTTAGAAAATCAAATCTTTATTAACTAGCATTTAAAAATGAAAACACTCTTCATATTATTTTCCAAAAAGCACTAAGTTACACACCATTTTCTCCATGAGAAATATATTTTTAAAACCTGAGCCCAGGGATGGCAGGGACAGAAAAAGAGAAACTGAGACCCCTCTGCCCCCAGGAGAAGGGGCCAACCCACCCACAGATCATTTCTCTTTCCTCTCCCTTTGTAATGCTGGTAGTTCCCAGCACTTTTCCAAAACCCTGCCAGCTGCTAGACTGTTTATGTTTTTACAGAGAGCCAAATAGAAGTAATCCTTTGGGGGTTTTAGGTCTGAAAACACCATGTTCATTTTACAAATTAACCAAATATTAAAATGTGGTCATTAAACTCCCAGAAACCCAGACCAGTAAAGGCCTCAGAAAGTCAGGTACTTGGCTTTTCACTTTAACAAGTGTGGCACACTTAACTTACTTTAATACCTCAACAAAAACCTTTTTAAATGGAGTGGTGTTTGGTTTGAGAACCAAATTTATAAGGAACCATTGACTGAGATTAAACCACACGTTGCAGCATCAAAAATAGACAAAAACACTTTCACAACCTAGTACTATGAATTCATATATGGCCCACTATTTAAGAATATATTTTTAAAATTTGATATGCTAATTTCTAAAATTATGAGATAATAAAATGCATTCAGGCTATTATTCATAAGCAATCATCTGCAAATACCACACCTCAAGTATAGACAGTCTTTATTCCTGTAAATGAAAATGAAGTCAGATAAAATCATTATTCGGGCTTGCCATTTTAAACACAATTTATCGAAGCATGAAAGACATCTGATATGTTATGTGAACATTTTTTTTTTCAGATGAACACAATTGATGTGTAAGGAGAACACAGTGGAAAAATACTGATTTATTTTTGTAGTTTTCGGCAGTTTCCTAATGCTTCCTATTTTTAACCAATGAATCATTACAGGTAAAAATTAAATTACAGAACTAAGAATAAAACCAATTCAAAACAGACTAATGAATAAACAATGAGCGCTCACACCTAAGCCACACTAATGTCCACACATTCACACCAGGGACATACTCAGGACCCTTCAAATGGTTCCACTCTAAAGAGGAAAGTGTTTTTTAACAACCATAAATATTTATGAAACAGACAAGATGAGTATGGGATCTGGGTGGCCTGTTCTGTATGGCTTTTTTCACTAAGGATGTTTTTAATGTTCACTGATATTGTAACATGTATCCATACTACATTCTTTTTTCTATTATAATTAAAAATACATAACATGACATTTACCATTAAAAAAACATAAATATTTAAAACAGAATATAGAGCAGATTCCATTCCTGCCTTTAAGAACAGGAATCTCCTGAAAAATTCCTGTGAATCTTCAGAAAACTAAAAAGTCACCAGCTGAGAAACTGATGCACAGGCTAAGAATTAGGCAAATCTGAATGATACATCTTAGGGATTTGGTTTAAAAAAGGGGAAAAAAGAACAATAGCAACAAAAACCTAAAAGTATAAATGAGAACATTCTGCTGCATATTAAAAGAAACTAAATGTTGCCAGGTGGCGCACTTACAAGAAACACAGGCAATGAAGAAAACTTCTAAAAACAGATATCCCCAAGTATCCAATATCATGCCAGCAATGATGGAAATGACTGCCAACCCAAGATTCTGAATGGACTGCATGCTACAATTTAAGAAATTAAAAAAGACCAAACATTTCAATTCTAAAGTCTTCACACACAGAGTACCAATTCACTATAAATATTAGTATCTATAAACCACATACTATCAGTGTTAAGAGGGTTTTCAACCAGGAATGACCTGATTAGATTTGTTTCTTTAATCCCATGACTGTTTCCACTACTTAACTTTAGGCTCAAAGGCAAGAGAGTTTGCCTTAGCAAGTACAGTCTGAACTCAACGCCTTCCTGCGGAATGAATCCAAGGGCTAAGTGAATACCAACCAGAGATGTGGTTTCCCTGTTCGGCCTTTTGTGCTAGAGATTGGAACTCAACTTCTCACTGAGAGGCCCTCAGATAAACGGGCGGTGGAATGGTCACGTCAGCAATGACCTCTCATGGGGTAGCTTATCTCCAGCTCTCTTGCTGGAGGCTCGGAGCATTTTTTTTGCCACAATAATAATACAAATAGATTAACTGATTTTCTGGTTATTTCCAGGTTCAGAGCTGTCCCAAAAGCCTGAAGACGACTAGATTCAGGAGACCTGGAGTTTTATAAGATAATTAAATTGACACAGCAGAGAGAGACATTATATGATCCACAGTGCAAACACTTACAAGCCATATGCAGTTCCCAGTTGATGTTCGGGAACTACAAACGCCACCATTGGCCACAATGCACAGGCAAGCAATGAGTAGGAGAGTCCCAGGAGACACTATTGAAATCAATACGGAAGAGGGTAAAGAAGTCTTATATTTACCAAAAGGTGATTTTCTTTCGATGCAGATTAGCAAGAGTGACATAATAACTAATATATGAATATCCATGCAAATTGTGTTGCAAAATAATTAGGCTAAAAACTCATATTCAACACAAAATGGTCTTGGGCCTCTCTAACAGTATCCCTCTAGGGACAAGATACACATAACACTGTCTTAACCATTTTATATTATACGAATACATAACTGGCTGGGCCCAGGGTGCAGTCAAAGACCAAACAAGAAAATAAAGCTAATTTGCAAAATGTCTTTACCAATGTTTCAGGCAAGCTAATTTCCCAGTATTCATTAACAATTACAAATTAAGCAATCAAAGTAACATCATGCCAACAGTCCATTATCTTACTTCTGGGTCATCACCACCCAACTGGAGAGCCAAGCGGAGGACCAACAACAACCACTGCTTGATAAACATCACCTAATGCTAACTTTTTCTTCAATTAAAGAAGAAACCTTATGATTTAAGTTAAAATAAGATCATTTATCAGATTGGGAACAATTAAAATAATGCCAACGTCTAACAATGGCAAGGATACTAAAAAACAAACACATTCATGTATTATTGGTAAAGCTATAAATGGGTAGAAAGTTATTAGAGGAGAGGTTTCACAGTATCTATCAAAATGTTAACTGTGCAAAGCCTCTGCTCTAGCATTTCTACTTCTAGGAGTCTGTCCTAGAGAATTCTAACGAAGTGCACAAATATATATGTTCAAGATATTCTTTTATTAACAGGTAAGAAATGCCAGCACTTTGGCCTATGGTCTTAAAAATGACATTCTGAAGAACAATTACAAAAACTTGATGAATTCATTATTACTTTTTGACCTACTAAAAGTCAAAGACAAAAGAACGCAAAATCATGGATACTGGGTTGACAGATGTTTTTGCCACCTATGATGGAATGACTTCTTTTAATGAAGTACTGAAAAATAAATGGAACTAATAAGCATTGGGCTTTTATAAGACTATTTTATTTCAAATTCTATAGCAGCATTGAGGGTACTATTATATAGGCCAAATGAAATCAAAAACATCTTATGCATTAATGATTAATATTTATATACTTTAAAAATAGCTAATCTGTAGAAACTGAAATTGTCATTGTTTTTCCCACTGTCACAAGCACTACTATCGGAAGAGCTGAGCGTTGGCTTCTGATACGTGCTGTACAGAGTCCTCCCTGAAGCCCTGAGCCCCCCAGCTGTTCGCAGCGACTTTACCATAGCAATCCAAGGGTTCCACAGAGTGAAGGCCAGCATCATGTGGGAAGCAAGAGCGGTCACCACTGCACACAGAACCCAGATGATGTTCTTTCCTGTTTTATCCACCAGAAGCCCAAATATTGGGGACATGGGAGCTGATATTACATATACAATACTGTCCAGAAAATATAAAAGATATTTAATAATATATCACAGGAAAAAAGAATTAAAAATCCAGAAAGTCCTAAATCCTACAATGATTAGGTAAAGCAAACCCTAGCTCATTTAATTTAACATCCTTCTAAAATGGTCAGCAGTAAATAGAAATATAAAGATATAAACAGTGGTCCAAGACTTCTTTGGTTTTCCCTTAATGCAAAGATGGCCATTCAGGATCAAGACCCAAGACAGACTTTGTTTCACACTGTAGATGTTAGTTCACATACGTCTTTTCTGTCTCTTATAACATCGGGTTATAATTAAAGACCCACAATAAGCACACAGTAAGCACTTACAGAATTAATGGAATACCTGTTAATAGCACTCGCTGCCTGGGAGGAAAATCCAAATTTCTCTGTAAAGAAAACTCTAAAATAAAAAGAGAGAGGACAAAAAACAGACACTTTAGAAAGAACTATTCTGTTTTTTAAAAAATAAAGGCAAAATAAAACTGAATAAAAATAAGTTGAGTCAACTTTCCCTTCTTTATACTGTTTTCCCACCTTATTTGGTATCCATCTTCAAGCAACTGGCTAAAGGTTTAGTATTTACGTAAGTACTTCACCAGCTAAATAAAATATATCGATACCTATTCTTTCCTCTTTTATGTGTACAGCAAACAATACACACAAATTTTCAGAAACCCAAATGTATTACTACAAGGAATTAATATGGCTTCTTTTCCTTAAAAGCAATACTGGACGGGTTCTTTGCTAAATAATGCATAAGGTTCTTGTCTCAAACTGTAAAATGACAGCCTGAATTTAAAGGTTATAATTACAGAGATGCATCTCAACAAACGCACTCACACTCACACACTGCTCTGTTTAAGTAGCTGCCCGTGAAAACGGAGAGAAGGTAGAAGATAAAGCAAAGAAGAATTTGATTTAAACCCTGAATTTGAGTCTGCAGAAACGCAGTCCTAACAAATGGAGATATGCCCTGTCACTACAAGCTAACGCACTGTCTCCATTCTCAATAAGAGGCTTCCTAACAAAGAAATAAAGAGGAAATGAAAAAAGAATACAAATCCAAAATCAAGCATTAAAGTAAATCAATATTATGAATTAAAAACTGTTTCAGGTATTTCTTCAAAAACCTAATACAAGTATTAAAGCAACACTAAACCTTAAGCTAAGAAAATCAGTTGTGTCCCAGGATGTAAAACAATTCCTGTGAAAGTATCAACTGTAACAGAGAGGCAAAATTTATACCTTAAAAAAATTACATTTATGTGACTGAATTCTCATTATAATTTAGCCAACAAAAACAGAATGCTAGAGAAGACTCACTTCCCAAGTCCAATGAAAGGGAACACAGCAACATAATAGCCGACGCAGATGATGAATATGAGCCACAGGGGGAAGGAGAAGTCCTTCACGTCAGTTAACTTGATAACTTCACCTTACAGAAGAAAGGGAAGATGCTGTCAGTGTAATTTTGCATTTCTAAGTCAAGATTATTTTTCTTTTATCATGTGATTAACCTTTGCAATTCAGTGAAAAAATACTTGTCTCAGTAAATCACTAGAACATAGTTTCTCGGATAAACTAAAAAGACAACAGAAAATGCAAAACCTAAGATTAGCATCTACCTTCTTTCTTTCTTCCAGAAACACTCATCACTTTGCAAATATACAAAGTACAATCAAGAATGTAAATTCTGCCAAAACCGCTTAAGGGGGAAAAAAAAAGTATCCAAAAATTTAGACAAATGGAAATAGATTAGGAAATAAAAGATTTAAATAAACTATATGCCCATATAAAATTTAAAAAAATTTTAAAGTGGAAAAAAAAAGATTTAATAAACAAGTATTAAGCCTCACTGGGTTTACAACACTACATTAGTAATTTACCTCATTGTAAATTATCTCAAAAAGGCCATAATTCCTAAAAGCCTAACTTTTTCTTGCATTTAGACTAACCTGTTTTTCCTTGTTCTTTATGAAGGATTCGTTCTGCTCTCTGATCCAAGTAAGCAAGGGCCAAGGCACAGACTAGTGAAAGAATACATGTTATACCCCCTATAATAAAAAAAAAGAGAGATTTTTAAAAGAGAACCAAAATGAAGGTTCCTAAAAGGTAGCACATTACATTAACAGCAAAATACTTAGCAACTTAAAGGGATGGCATCTAGACACATACATGAAAAGCCTACAATTACTAAATCAGGACAGAAGGAAAGGAAGTGCATTGGGAAGCACTCAACGAACAGCAGTCGCTATTACTATTGTATATTATTTCCCAGTAGAAGGTTGGAGATTAGAGGAGAAAGACTAGAACAAACTAGTCTAGTCTTATATCAGAATATAGACTGAAGAAAGCTGATGACCAGCTAGCAAATTAGTCCTAATTTCTTAATTCAGTCTAAGCACCAATTATTGATGGATGCCAGGGGAAACAAACCGCAAAAGCAAAGTCTGATTCTGTGATCACCTCATGTTCCCTCTGATTCCTTCCCAAGTCTGACTCTTGCTCCTACCCTGTGGCAGCCCCAATCCTCCCACAGCACAGCCCGCTCACTCTCCTTCAGGTATCCAGCATTACTCACTAATGCTGACCTTGTATCATTAAAGTGAATCAGGATAAACAGTGAATAAAGTGTACACTTCTCAAAATTTTTAATAAAAAGCAGCTTAGTAAAGTAAATGACATCTTTAATTGGCTGACATAATAATGAAAAACGGCAAAGAGTCGGTAGACGTGGGTTCTACGTCTGGCAGTAACAAGCTGATTGATCTTGGGCAAGGAATTTAACCTCTCTGGGCTTCAATTTTCCCAAGTGTAAAATCAGAGGCTTTGATCTGATGGCACAGATCTTTTCTGGCTCTGAAATTCTCTAAAATTCTCAAATTCTCCACTGTGGAGAGAACTGGAAGGAATACTGAAGAGAATCTGAAAGTAAGAAAGAGGTTATAAGTGGCAAAGGATTTAATAGGGAGGGGGAGAAAGAAGGGGTCTCTAGACACAAGTTGCCCATCTAGGATTACCTCTCACTGTCCTCCCTTTAGGAGCCTGTACCAGGGAATACAAGGAATAAAAGATGGCACAGAACCTTCAACCCAGCACCCACAGGTCTCCCTAGGGCTCTGCAAGCAGCTCTCCACATCCTGTGGGGCTCAGTTAGACAAATTCACTGCTCAGAGAAGAAGCACAGGTGGTAAACCCAGAGAGCATCATGCGCTTCTCAGTGACCCACCCAGCAACCAGCAGAACCCAGCTTTAGCCAAGAGAACTTAGGGTCAGAAGGAGCCTATACAGTTTTAGTCCAACACCCACAGTTTTACAGAGAAGAAAACAGTTTTACAGAGAAGAGACACAGAGGTTAACTTCCTGTCCAAAATGAGCCAGGACCAGAACCTAGACTCCCGACTCCCAACTTGGTGGATTTCCCATCACATCCTATCACCTCTGACTTCTATAAAATCTAAGCTCCATAAGCGCATGAAATGAATTTGATCAAAAGGAAACAATCCTCCCTTCTGCTACAGCCTATTAATGAACACCTTAGAGGTACAAACTCCCTGACTGTTTTCAGAGTTCTCACATACACTCTCATTTGCTCATCACAACAAAACCAAAGCACAGGGACTTCCCTGGTGGTCCAGTGGTTAAGCATCCACTTTCCAATGCAAGGGACTCAGGTTCAATCCCTGGCAGGGCAACTAAGCCCGTGTGCAGCAACTACCGAGCCCGTGCGTCACAACTAAAGAGCCCACACGCTCTGGAGGCCATGTGCCACAACTACAAAGCTCATGCGCTCTGGAACCCACGTGCCATGACTAGAGAGCCCATGTGCCACAACTACTGAGCTTGCATGCTCTGGAACCCACCACAACTAGAGAGAAGCCCACGCACCACAACTAAGACCCGATGCGGCCAAGAATAAAATAAATAAATATTTTTAAAAATCTATCCTTATTTAGGAAAAAAAAAAAAACCTGAACACACGTGGTGGTACAAGATCGTTATTTTAAGAAAGTGGAAATAAAAATACAAATGGGGTGAATGATTGCCAATATGTTCACTGTGTCTAATTAGGTCCAAGAACTAGTGAACTGTACAGGCAAAACTATAACCAAGTGATCTAAGCCCAATTCCTGTGTTCTTTCCTCCCTGTCACACCATTTCCTATGACAAGCTTTCAGGACAGATAAAAGGTGGGACTTCAGGATTCACTAACCGATAATAAGTGTGACCCCAAGGGTTGTGTGACCAGCAGAACCCAACGAAGCTTCAACCTTAGAATACAGCCATCCCATGAGGTTCATGTTTACTGTACTTCCCTGAAAGAAAAGGAAAAAAAAAAAAAATCAACATAATTTTCATTTCTATCTGTCTTGCTCAGAAAAAAAGGATGTCAGTTAGCTTAGAGAAATAGGTTTAATAGGGTTCAGATTAAACAACAGATAATTTTTAAAAAAAACACTACAAGGAAAGAGCTAACAACCTAGGATAAAGCCACAGATAAGATTACCACACAAAAATGCCAATTTATAGAAAATGCTAGCATTCAAAACAGCACAGTACATCTAGATCTTCCTAGTAGCCTAAACAAAAATGAAACACAAGTTATAAAATTCACAGGGTACCCAAGACAAAAATAAACTTTGGCTCATAAAAAGCACAGCTTTTCCTGATCCTGACATCTGAAAAAAAAAAATCATCCTCTGATCATCCTTTAGAAGACAGTAATAGTACTACCCTCATTCATTTATTCTTTCATTCAGCAGTTATTGAACCCTGATTACATGCCTGTCACTGTTCTAGTTACTGGGAATAAAATAAAGAACAGAAAAATTTCCAGCTCTCATAGAGAGCAACCCCATTTTAGTGGGGTAGAAAAGGTAAAATATACAGTATATGAAACAGCAATGAGTGCTTCTAAAAAATAAGGAAAAAAGATAAAGCATAGGGGCTTCCCTGGTGGCACAGTGGTTGAGAGTCCCCCTGCCGATGCAGGGGACGCGGGTTCATGCCCCGGTCCGGGAAGATCCCACATGCCGCGGAGCGGCTGGGCCCGTGAGCCATGGCCGCTGAGCCTGCGCGTCCGCAGCCTGTGCTCCGCGGTGGGAGAGGCCACAACAGTGAGAGGCCCGCGTACCGCAAAAAATAAATAAATAAAAATAAAGCATAGAAGGAGAATAAAAAGGGGTTGAGACCTTGCTGAGAATGTGACTCTGGGTTAAGAACTTGAAGGAAGCTGGGAGGCTACCCGGAAGAACAGCACAGCACTCCAGGCAGAAGGAATAGCCAGGGCACAGGCCCCGAGAGGGAGGCTGCCCGGCAAGGAGCGTAGAGACTAGAACAGTGTCAATGAAGAAGGGAGAGGATGAGACGAGGTCCCCAGAGAGGAACTGATGGGAAAGCTAGCTATTGGTAATAAGAACTTCTGGCTTTTACTCTGCGTGAGACGGGAAGCCATTGGGGTTCTGAGCAGAGAAGTGGCACAATCCCTTACGTTTTAAGAGACTCACTCTGGCTGCTATATCCAAAGCAGACTGTAAGTGAGGACGGTGCAGAAGCAAGGACATCGGCTGGGGGCGGCTGCAATAATGCAGAACAGAAACGATAGGTCTTGGACTGGGGAGACTGGCAGTGGGCACAGTGGGAAGTGGTCGGAATACGGACATACTCCGGTGGTAGAGCTACCAGGATTTGCCAACGGAAAATACGTGGAGAGTGTGGGGTTAGGGATGGGGGTACAGAGTGGTTCAGGGTGACATCAAAGTTTTTGCCCGAGCACCTGGAAGAACAGAGTTGCTCATAACTGAAGATGAGAAAACTTCAGCATGAGCTGGTTTGGAGGACAGTAGGTGAAACATTAAGGGCTGGGCTTTGGCTGTGTTGAGTTTGATGTGCCTACTAGACATCCAAGTGGAAATGTCAAGGAGGAAGCTGCAAATACGGGTGTGGAATTCAGCGGAAAGGCCTGGACGATATAACTTCAGGAGCAAAGACACACTATTTAAAACTTCAAAACTAGATAAGATTACCAAGGAAGTGAGCGTCAAAAGAAATGAGAGGGTGTCCAATGACCAAACCCACATTTACAGGTTGAGAAGACTGAGGTGGAACCAGCAAAAGAGGTAGAAGGAGCAGACAGAAGGGCAAGAGGAAAACTATGAGACTGTGGAGTCCTAGAAGCCAAGAGAAGAAATCAAGGAAAGGGGAGTGTCAACTGTGCTAACGCTACCGATAAGGGGACTGAGAAATAAACATGTCCTCAACCACGTTCCCACAGCAAATACAGCAGCAAATCGCATGTGGCTATTTCTCACAAAATGTTAGCCAGTGGCATTATTCAGATGCTCCTCTGAATAAGGTTATAAATGGAGAACTGCTGGAAACGTTCCTCAACATCAGCAAAAATACAAGCCCCTCAAAGACATATTGCCTCAATAACCCTTTAATTCTAAAATGCCTAACATGACCTGGCTTAGCAAGTACTCAATAAATATTTGTTGAAATAAGGAGTTTTTAAAAGTAACAAATTACAGAGGAAAATCAAAAGAGTGCTGGACTTCCAACCTCCAGCTAAGACAGGAATAATAAGAAAAGTGAAAAGTCCACTGCCTGAATGATAACAGTCCAAGGGTCTAAAATCAGACAAACTCACAGTTCAGCCGACAAAAAACTCACGGCAAGGTAAAGCCAAAACCTCTATGATCATTCTGAGTATGTGCAGGGCCAAGAGAAGCACAAAAAAGACTGAACCTCCATCTACCCCAGCAACTCTGTAATGGAGTCCTTTGGTCTCCTGCGTGCCTCTCACAAGGACCCTCAATACACCAACCAGATCAGAGCCGAGCCACCCTGGCTGACGGAGAGGTGGCTGCCTGAGATCTGGCTCCTGCCACCTCCTCCTCAGGCCCCCCCACCATTCCCATAACCTCCACCCCACATCCTAGAAGCCCCTGAGATTCCGTTCTAGAAACTTAGGGCTCCTGGGGACGCAGTTGAATGGATTATAACTAGTTTGTGACCACACAGAAAAGAACGTGAAGATCGTTAGTAACCACAATGGCGTCACTGAGAATGAGTCTTGCTCAACTGCTCCTATTTCCTTCTTTTAGAAGTTATTAGATGATGAGATCCACCAGCTGCCACAGACATGTCTTGACTTGCACAAGATACATAAGGAAGTACCAGGAATGTCCTTATGGATAAAATTTAGAAAATGTGGAAAACCACACTAGTTATCAAAGAATTACAAATTAAAATAATGTTTAGGTGTTTCCTATCAAATTAATAAAATGACTTTTTTTTTTTTTTTTGCGGTACGCGGGCCTCTCACTGTTGTGGCCTCTCCTGCTGCGGAGCACAGGCTGCGGACGCGCAGGCTCAGCGGCCATGGCTCACGGGCCCAGCCACTCCGCGGCATGTGGGATCTTCCCAGACCGGGGCACGAACCCGTGTCCCCTGCATCAGCAGGCGGACTCTCAACCACTGCGCCACCAGGGAAGCCCAAAATGACTTTTTTAAAGTACTATCAAAGCTACAATAAAAAGGATCCTCTCATATCTCACAGATGGAGATGTAAACATCTCTGAGAGGAAAACGTGGAAATATGTCTCAACAGTCTTAAAAAACCCTAACAAACCCTCTGACTCAGTGATAATTCCATTCCTAGCAAGCTAGCCTCAGGAAATAATCAGAGATGCAGACAAGTTCTGGAGTGTTGCACAACAGCTCTATTTATAATACTGGAAAATTAGAAAGAGCCTACATGTACAAAAATATAGAAATGTTATATATGTATGACATATGTACGTGTTATATATTTCATAAGATGAAATATTACATTAAAATATTTCATTTGTACTGGGTTTTTTTGTATTGGATTTCTTCCCTCAAGACTATGTTCCAAGCATTTTCATGCCACTTACAGTCTTTAAAACCTTGATTTTTAATGGCAAGGATCTTTTTAAAAACCTCTATTCACAGGAGCTCATGAAGGAAAAAACCTAACAGGGTTTGGGATGGTCAAAACACCTTCCAGGTTGCATTTATAATAGCATAATGTTGTTCCCCTGCGTACCCTCTACCAGATCCCCTATCATGAAACACCACGATCACTTCCAGGTTCCAAATGCTGCTGAGGAGTACTGGCCACCTGTGATGAAGTCCAGAGAGGCGGGAGCGCCACGGTCAGGGAGCTGAAACCCATGCCACATGGCTTAGACAAGCACAGGAAATGAGCATGTCTGACCAAGACCTTCAGAGTTGTCTTCATAAGCAAAGTGCTGCTGCACAGCAGAGAAAATAAACACTCACTAGAGGGCAAAAGTCGGAACAATCACTAAAAGCTACTTGTACAGGCAGATCTCATCTCTACGGGAGACTGAGCTTCACAGAGTTAATTGCAGTAGATGAGCTGTCCCATCACACAGCGAGCTTCTAATCACTAGAAATGTGCGAGCAGAACCTGGATGACCATATGTAAAGACTTTCATTGCAGGAACGCCGAAAATGGGTAAAGAAATTAGACAACAAAATCTATACGATCCATCCCCATGCTCAGGTTCTCTGAACTAACAAATGCTCAATTAGCCATTTTAGACTGTTTCCTAAGTGAAATAAGGTTAGAAATGCCTTAATTAAAGTCAGGTAAATGGGGGTTTCCCTGGTGGCACAGTGGTTGAGAATCTGCCTGCCAATGCAGGAGACTCGGGTTCAAGCCCTGGTCCGGGAAGATCCCACATGCCGCGGAGCGACTGGGCCCGTGAGCCATGGACGCTGAGCCTGCGCGTCCGGAGCCTGTGCTCCCCAACAAGGGAGGCCGCGATAGTGAGAGGCCCGCGCGCTGCAATGAAGAGTGGTGCCCGCTTGCCACAACTAGAGAAAGCCCTCGCACAGAAATGAAGACCCAACACAGCCAAAAATAAATAAATAAATAAATATATATTTTTTAAAAAGGTCAGGTAAATGGTATACTATGGTCTAGAAAAATATATAAAAAATCAATACCTAACTTATACACAAACACATTTCATTCTGTAATCTTTAAGAGATAACTACAACATTCAATCTTTTGCTTCCCATTTGGCTTCATTATCTGTGTCATACTTACAATTCTAGCCATGCTAAGCTGGAGTCCAAACACCAAGTTTAATTCTTTGCCTTTAAACCAACTCACAGCATATGTATTCTGGGCAACTGCTAAGGACTCCCCACCAATCCTAGAATAAGGAAAGAAAAGTCACAGTTTTTAAAGAAATACGCCAGTTAACAAAGCAGCAGGTGTAAAATTTTGACACCCCTCCCGTCAAGAGGTGGGGTCTATGTCCCGTCCCCTGAATCTAAGTGGGCTTGTGATTGCTTCAACCAGTAGAATGTGGTGGAGGCAGGGTTGTGTGATCCCAAGGCTGGGTTATAAAAGGTGAGATCTGCCTTTCCATTCAAACATTCACACTTAGAACCCTGAGCCACCTTGTAAGAAGTCCAACTACCCTGAGTTCGCCACACTATGTGAAAGCCAAGAGAGGCCCTGTTTAGGTGCTCCAGCCAGCAGTGCCAGCCTTCAAGTCATCCCAGCTCAGGCTCCAGACACACTGTGCACACTGTACCCTGTCCAAATTCCTGACCCACAAAGCCCACAAGGTAAGGGATGTTTTATACTCAGTGTGGGTAATTTAATACACTGCAATGACAACCACGACCAGCAATAAAAGGAGTTTGAGCTACCACATCACCATCTATGCTATATAAAATGCTCATGTGGGGAGAGCGGTCCGTACTTGTGAAAACACAAAAATTCACACTTTTCAGGCCAGTACCTTCCATATTCGACATTCTCCTACTTCCCGGATTTTAATTCTCCTTCTGTAAGTTCTACACATTGACCTTTACGTAGGAGCTTCCTCTCCCCTGCATCCTAGCACTGAGTCCTCCTCATCACTGTCCTCGTCCAAAAATATCTCCCCTCTTCTACTAATCCAAATCCTATACTGATGTCAAGGCCCACTTCATCCACGAGGCCATTTCTGACCACACTTCCATCTCTGAATCCCTTTCATATGTTTATATACTTTTTTTTTCCTTCTCTCTCACTTAGAGCACTTTTGGGGGTGTGTCACCTATGTCTACATGTCACTTGTACCTGTAAAAAGCATGAGTAAGTTATGTCATCTGCATCCCTCTGGGCAGGAAGCCCAAGGCTGAACTCAGAATGGGTTTACTGAACAGACACTGAAATTCATTAAGAGCAGTTTGTCTTCTGGTAATTTACTCCTTCAAGCCTCTTCAACACGGTTCAAAAGGACCTACACATACCCGCTAAGAAGCAGCAAAATGTCCATTAATCACCAACCTAGAAAATGATGGTCTATGCTTTTCTAAATGAGGTTTAAATCACAGTCTTCAATACTACAGAAAAGCAAAACACTTGAGAAAAATATCATTTCTGGAGAACTATTTAATATTCAAACCCTACACAGAGTTAACTGTGACCCCTCAAAATTGTTGCTTACTTTAAGGGAAAATTAAGACAACCATTGAACAATCTTACAAATATAGCTAGATTTCAAGGATTTGAAGTAATTCTCCAGAAGATATAATAATATATCTTTTTGTAAATCTTTAATAAATTGACAGATGAACACTAAAACAGTAATATGTTGGGATAAGTGAAATCATGCATAACTTACCCAAACACAAACCTTCCAAATTCCATCAGCCAAAAAGCATTAAATATTCCACCCAGAGCAAAAACAACCTGTAATGTAGAATATAACGTAAGATCAAAGAAAAAGTAAATTCAAGGAATCTAAGAGAAATAAGTGACTTACGATGAAACACAACCTCTACAATGATTTTAATATTCCTTCTTAGTAAATCTGTGAAATTTAAGTATCAAGGTTCATCTGTCTCAAGGCTTAAAATGCATTACTATGCATTACGTTACACGGGCATTTGTGAGCCCTGCTTAATTAAGTCAGGCATTCACTAAACACATCTTTGCTGGTGGAATGAGACAAGAATTCAAGAGTCACTGTCACAATGAATCAATGAACGTTTTGTCTTTTCTTACCTGTCCAACGCAAACAAAGCAACTAAAAATAATGGTGCCCCATCTGTTAGAGAAAGAGAGAGAATGAAGGAAGAGTATATCACCGAGTCCTTCTTGGGTTTCTCTGACCCCTCTGCATTCCCTCCAGAGAAAGGGAGCGGCCTCTGAAGTCAGCAGCCTTCCTAGGCTGCATGGTGACCTACAGAAGTCTTGACTTCCAAGGAGATTCCAGAGGCTTTAGTGATGGCATATGCTTGTTTAAGCCATTATCATATCTTAAACACAACTTATTAAATAATCTTCAAGAAGTTCCCAGGGTTCCCATTTAAAAATGGATATTCTTTATAAAATTTTTATTGAGTTTAGGATTGACTCCAAGGAATCCTAGATTAAGTAATTTTAAGTGGTTATAATTCTTGATAACTAAAAACTATCTTTAAAAGGAAAAATAGCAACCATGCTAATACACTTATAAATGTGCCTACTCTAGTATCCCACACTCTGAATAGCTCATTAATGTTTCCCCAGAGTAATAAAATACCAGTACCAGGAGAGTTCTTAAAGATCATATGAGTAAACCATTCTTCGGAAACTCAAATCCCTCCAAAGATCCTTGTGAAACGGTCATACCAGAGTCTCCTGAATGTTCTCTAGCACTGGAAAACTCACTGTGGTCCCAAGGCACCTCACAGCCCCACCTGTCACCCTGATCAAGCAAAGTTTCCATCATACTAAGTGGAATCTGGCTCCCTGAATTTCAAACTTATTCTGCCCCTTTAGACCAAGCAAATTAAATTTAAGTCCTCCTTTATACCCTCTTCAAAATGTTTAAAAGTTAGTCCCCAAATTTAAACACTTACAGTTTCTTCAATTCTTTTCCACCAAACATGGTTGGAAAACCCCTCGTCATTTTGCCCCCTGCCTTCCGAAAATATTCCCAGACTACCTCCCTGCTAAAGTCTCCACTAACAGCACACACACAATCAATCATTAGGATGAAAACTGACAGAGCTTATAATGTATGCCTTCCTCAGCTAAGAGGAGTGGCCACAAAAAGTTTGATGCCTAAAGAAAGCCAAAAGAGAAAATCTCATTAGGGCTGGGAGAGGTAAACACTAACTACGTGCCAAATACTGTCCTTCCACCTCTCTCAATCCTTATAACCACCTTGCAAGACAGGAATTACTATCCACATTTTATCAATGAGGAAACCGAAGATCAGGAAGCTAGGAACAGCTCAAAAGAGCTAGGAAGTTGAGTAAGTGGCAGCAAAAGGACTCAGACTCTGGTTTGCTGATTCCAAGTGAGGGCATAATTTACCTTTAGATAACTGAGCTACCACATTCCCTGAGCAGCATTTACCTTAACTGAAATACCAACCAAGTTTCAAAAGCCAATTCCAGGGGCTTCCCTGGTGGTGCAGTGGTTAAGAATCCACCTGCAAATGCAGGGAACGTGGGTTTGATCCATGGTCGGGGAAGATCCCACATGCCGCGGAGCAACTAAGCCCGTGCGCCACAACTACTGAAGCCCACGTGCCTAGAGCCCATGCTCAGCAACAAGAGAAGCCACCACAATGAGAAGCCCACACACCACAACGAAGAGTAGCCCCCGCTCGCCACAACTAGAAAGCCCACGCAGCAACAAAGACCCAACGCAGCCAAAAATAAATAAATTTATTTTTTTTAAAAATTCCGGAGATATAAAAATCACACACACACAAAAACTAATGCAGATTATCACAGTCAATACACAAGTTTATTCAGTTCTTTCCAGAAATACTTAATCTAGTTCTGTGTTTTCTTAATAATCGTATTTACCCATAAGTGAGATTTTTCCCAAGCTTACCGTATTCCAAATACGCGGTCTACCAAAAAGCCACCAAAGAAACACAAAACTACATTGGGCCAAGAATACCAGGCATACAGCAGCATGAATTTCGTGGTATTCACCTGCATATCCTATACGGAAAGAAAACAAAACTATTTTTTTCCAGTTAAGTTTAGCAACTAACAAATCAAAACATTCTTTCTGGAAGGGCAGGCGTTTCTTAATCATTTGCAGTTGCTAAGTGCTTTGAGACTCTCATGACATCTATGGTTGCTACCCCAGAAAAATGGTCACACCGAGAAACTTCCTGAGTGTGCAGTCATTTCAGAGGCTTCATGGAGTTCAGGATCAATCAGCTCTTCCACTACTGGGACCACTTCTGTCTGCATCTGCCTGTATCTTCTACATTTTATTCACCATGTACAACCTGCTGTGGAGTTCTATACCCACAGGAAAAAGGGCCATCTTAGCTTATCCCTTCCCTCCCCTCCACTAATTCCTATCTTCCTTCCCTTTCATTCTAGAATGTGAAGGGCCAATCTATGTATTTCTTCCTATCCAAAGGTGAAAAAACTTACAAAGGAAAAAAAATCTAAATACACAAGAAACTGTAAATACCAAATATATTTTTATAAAGCCAGACTAAAAATACTGACACGGACAATCCTCTGGAATCAGTAGCTGCATTTTAAAAATGAAATAACAACAAAAACATATTTAAGAAAGCAAAATGCTATCCTACCAAATCATTTGTCATTCCAATGATTACACAATGAGAGAAATGCAAACAAAAAACTGCCAAAATACTTTTTGGCAATACTGTAGAAATAGCAATTACTCATCTAAGATGTGAAACGATATCAAGTCACAAGTGCTATGAATGAATTTTTTGTGGCCATTCATTCCAACTCAAGAATACTCCTTGCCCACACAAATTTGGTGACAATGGATATTAAAATGGATTCATTAGACAATGTTTCAGACCGGGCAACCTGAGAGCTGATGATGCCTCAACAGTATACCTGTTCCAGAGCCAACAAAAGAAACAAAGGTGAAAAGTCAACTTACCCGTTTAACCTGAGTCTGAAGGGCAGCAGGATTATCATAGCAAAAATAGCTGCCTAGAAAAAGAAAAAGCAATTTTCTTCTAAGTAGTAATACTTTCCATATAAAAGTTTCAAGCTGCAATTACTACTCAAATGCTGATTTTAAATGTCTATACTAGGGGTTCGAAGACTGACACTGGAACCTTTTGTAGACCACTTCCTTGTCCACCAATATTCTCTAAATTGCAGCCAAATAATCCACAGAAAACATGCCAAGTTATTTACAAATTATTTACAAAATTATTTACAAATTATATTTACAAATAAATTTACAAATTATTTACAAATTACAAATTATAATTATTTACAAATTATTACACAGCAAATACTGGGAACCTGGATTAAGAAGTTAATCAACAACTAATTGTTCTTCCACCTTACTTTCATCATGTTTTGTATGTCTATTGTTTTATTAGCGCCTTCATGAAACCGTTGTATTTTCCTTAAAGCTACCAAAACACACATACACTAAAAATTTCAAAAAGATCCTCAGCAGTTTCCTAGTAATGTTACCTAAAGCCACTACTTATCTTGAGAGCAGAGGAATGGAGTTTAACTATTCTGATTAAACCTGTTTTTAAAACAAGAACTCTTAATTCTACAAACAGCATACCCAAGATCAAATAATTTAGCAAATACAGTGCCAGGAATGAAGAAAAATAAAACAAGAATTCTAAAGGGTTAAATTAAAACATAATAATAACGTCTTTTGAAGGGTAAGAAAGAGAAGTGGAGAGAGGTTGGACATTCACGCACTCAGAGTTATTTTTACAGTAATAAAATCGACAGATTTTTTTATAGGCACAGGATAATGCTGCCTCCATTTCTCCACGAACTCTGTCTAGAAGTATACATTAGAAGCCACCAGTTCAAAAGAAAGAAAACTGTCATTCGAAAGGTATGACTCTGGCTTCTGAAACCCATCCAGGTAACCAAAATTTACTAAAAATAAATTGCTTAAGTACGTGGTATTTTAAGTGTTTCGTGTTGTTCTTGTTTTTTGTTCCTCAACTCAGCAATTTATGATTCCTGCTTTAATCACTGTCAGGGATACCAATCTCAGGCTTTAAAGCTAATGCATGGGCACCATCTTTCCACAAAGTGAGAAGAGGGGGAACAAAAAGAGATGCAAAGAAACTAAAGCCCAAAGCATCCTGCATGCCTACTTATATATTCCAGCAGTAGCATAAAGTAATCCACCATCATGTTCCTAAATCTGTTGATTCCACCAATTCCAGCCAGCCCATGAAAAACGTTTCATACCAAACTGATACTGACATTAGAATGTTGCTGAATAAATTAGTTGCTGAAATATAATAGATATTTTAAAAATTATCTCCAGAAACTGCTTTCAGAGTCACCAAATTTCATGACTGAAACCAAACACCACAAGTCCAATCCAGTTATGACTGCTTCACATTGGCAGAGCGGGAGTACAAGTACACATCTACTCACTGAAGCCATCAAGATATACTCATACGTTTTACCAAAGAGGGTGAGAAACATATAAATAACTGCCAACGAATTATTCAATCGAAAATTTTAAAGTATGTGTGGGGTTTCTTTGGGGGGAGGGGGCCAGTTAAATCTTTCTGAATTCCTTCTGAACAGTGTCATGAGAGGGTTACCAAGGGGGGAAGCGGGGAGTGGGACAAACTGGGAGATTGGGATGGACACATATACACTACTATGAATAAAAGAGATAACTAATGAGAACCTACAGTATAGCACAGGGAACTCTACTCAGTGATCTGTCGTGACCTAAACGGGTAGGAAATCTTAAAAAGAGTGGATATATGCATACGTATAACTGATTCACTTCTCTGTACGGCAGAAACGAATACAACATTGTAAAGCAACTACACTCCAATATATTTTTTTAAAAAAAAGGATTAAAAATAGTGTCATGAGAGGAACCCTGACGATCTAGGAATTTCTTCGTATCTGTGGCCCCAGGGCCCAAGCTGCTAGCCTTTGGGACTTCTTGGAAGCAAAGGAGTGGGACGAAACTCGCCCAGCTCAGTCCCCTGACCCCCACCTTCGGGACGCTGAATAGCTAGCAATGTCCACAGGCTTGGGTGGGGTCGCGAAAGTTAAAGAAGGGAAGCCCAGGAGCTGAAGCAAGAAGCTTCCCTGAGGCCGCGTGGCACCTAGGAGCTCAGTGCAGCTCCGAGAGAAAGTCGGGAATTCCTTATTATCAACCCCACCCCACCAGGCCAGCCGGCTCACCGAAACCAAGGAAGCACATCAGCAACAGCACCAAAAGCCGGTGCGCCAGGCGACTGGGGTTGCAGAGGGCTGGCAGCGCCCCGGGGGCAGGGGGTGTAACGGGGGCGCCTCTGCCGGCCTCGTCGGGGCCGCCGGGCAGCAGCGCTCTCACTTCCTCCTCCTCCTCCTCCATCGGGCTAACGGGAGACCGAGAGACGACAGCGACTGCAACTCCGGGAGGAAGCCGCTGCCAGAGCCCAGCGAAAACAGTGCTCACGTGACCGCAGTTACTCACGTGACGCCGCGGCAGGTCAAGCAGGGTTACGCTCACGTGAGTGGGCGTGAGCACGTGGTGGGCAGGGCCGGCAGGGAAAAAGGGGAGGCGGCGACGTTCGTTTTCTTCAGCAGCGGTCTAGGCGCGGAACCCGGGCCTTCCACCGTCGACCGCGCTGTCCTCTCGTTTCTTGCCCTGCTCTCGTTGCCGTCCCCGCGCCGCTCCTTCGGAGAAAGTGCGGGCCTCCCCTCCGGCCCGACGCCAGGCGTGATCCCACCGCGAAGGAAGCGAAAACGCCCGCCGCCCTTCTCGCAGCGTTGCTCTCCGCAGCCAGCTTGGCTTTTCTTAATAACACACAGTTGATTGAGCACCTTATGATGTATCAAGTTACGTGCCAGGTACTAGGAATACAAAATGGAGTGTGACAAGCTCTTGGACCTCAAAGAGTTCACGGTTTAGTTGGAGAGATCGACAGAAACTGATACTTTAAAGACCAGTTTGGTTAATGGATGAATGTAGTGAGAACAGCGGCTGAAATGAGCACTGAATTCCATAGGAATGCCTGGGAAAGGCGTTCGGGAAAGGGAGAGTAAGTGTACAGTTTAACTAGCTTTGGGGGTAACGTGGCGGCGGGGGGTGGGTGAGGAGTGGAAACAGATTAAGTATTTCGCAGGTGAAATGGATGACGTTGTGAGTAATAGCTTGTGAGGTCTGAGAGAAAGGCAGGATTTGAGAACATCTCCCAGATTTCTAGTGTGGGCTCCCCAATGTAGATCAGAATATAGGAAGAGAAGAGAGTGGGGGAGGATGCCAGAGAAGTTAGATCAGTTTGGAATGTGTTGCCTTTGAGATGTCTGCACAAGAGGACTCCGCTTTCCACCTCCCATGGTCTCTTCAGCTCCAAAGGAGGAGCCCCCGGTCTAATAAAGCTGACTTTTGTTAGATGACTAACAACTCCATCTTCCCAATCACAGTGGTCACTTCTCTGTCCTCATCTTACTCCACTTCTCAGCATCAGTTGATGCAGTTGACAGCCCCCTTCTCATGGCCTCCTTGACACTACACTTGCCTTGTTTTCTTCCTAGTTTACTGGGCTCTCATTTGCTGTCTCATTTGTCATCTCCTCCTCTTCTACCTGAACTCTAAATGTTCATAGGCTCCAAAATCCAGTCCTGGGCTCTCTTCCACTCATCCAGCCCCATCACTGTTCTGTACTATCCAATAGGTAGCCATCACCACATGTGACAAGTTTATTTTCTAGGAATTCTCTTCATATCCTTTGCTTATGTTTTCAGATGAGTCGTTTTATTTTCTAGGAATTCTCTTCATATCCTTTGCTTATGTTTTCAGATGAGTCGTTTGCTTTCTCTTACTGATGAAATTGGCTTTGTCAGTGACGTGAGGTAATTTCTTTTGACTATGTTTATGGTATATTTTTCCATAGAGTTTTTTAGTGTAAATGGTTTTTTTTTTCTCAGAACTCCAGGGATTTGCTTCCCACACAAGATTTTCAGCAGCCTTAATTGGGTTTCCTACTTCCACTGTTGCATTTCTGTGATATGTTGCCCACACAGCAAATCAGAATGATCTTTTCGGTTAGTTTTGGGGTTTGGTTTGTCAAAGGGTGATGAGACAACCGTCCAACATGTGAATTAAAAAAGACAAAACTGGAGTTACTGCGTACTCTTGTAAGGGAGAGCTGTGTGGGTATGCACAGTGTCACCAAGCAGAGCAGGCCGTGGATCCTGTATAGGACTTACAGGAAGTACAGGGTTCAGAGACAGGTACATTTAGGAGGCAAAGGGTTGGGCGTCATCTGTCTAACTGCACTGGCTAATACCTCCAGTTCAGCGTTAGATAGCAGTGGAAATAGTGCACATTCTTACCTTGGACCTGGGTAAATGCTAAACAAACAAAAAAGGGGGAGACGGGAACGCTCTTCCTTACAGTGGAGACCCAACTAACAAATGTAGAAGGAACGATGGAGGTAAAACATCACAATTTAGCAACCATCATAGTACTGATTCAGGCAAGAATCATCAATGTTTGCTGAAATTAGTGGGTGAAATTTTGAGGAGGGGTAAGATACATATATAGTCTCAAAGTATCTCTTCACAAGACACTTATTAATTATAAAAAGAAAAAAATAATGGAAAAACCTGGCACACACACCACCTGAACCAGGTGATCAAAGGTAATATGACCAGTACTGAGATAAACTGACATCATGGGCCTCCTGATATTATGCACTGAAATGGATACAGCCCTCTGTAGTAGACCTACCAAAAGCTCATGCCTAGGGCTTCCCTGGTGGCGCAGTGGTTGAGAGTCCGCCTGCCGATGCAGGGGACACGGGTTCGTGCCCCGGTCCGGGAGGATCCCACATGCTGTGGAGCCGCTGGGCCTGTGAGCCATGGCCGCTGGGCCTGCTCATCCGGAGCCTGTGCTCCACAGTGGGAGAGGCCACAACAGTGAGAGGCCCGCGTACCGCAAAAAAAAAAAAAAAAAAAAGCTCATGCCTAAATCTAACCATGAGGAAACATCAGACAAACCCAAATCGAGGGACATTCTACAAAATAACTGCCCTGTACTCCTTAAAAAAGTCAATGTCATAAAAGACTAAGGAACTGTTCCTGATTAAAGCAGACTAACGGGGCATGACCACTGACTACAACATGTGATCCAGAATTTCTTTAGTTGTAAGAAGCATTATTGGGTCAGTTGACAAAATCCGAATAAGGCCTATGATCAGATAATTTATACTCTATCAATGTCATTTCCTTATTTTGACTATCACACTGTGGTTATGAAAGAGAGAATACTTCCTTTTAGAAAACACACACTGAGATATTTAGTACCAACTTACCTGAAGCTTACTTTCAAACAGTTCCAAAAAATGTGTGTGTGTATGCATACATGTATGTATATGTGTATAGGTATGCAGAGGGAGGGAAAGAAATCAAATGTAAAGTGTTAACATTTAAGGGATCTGGGTACAGGATATATGGGAATTCTTTGTACTAGTCTTACAACTTTTATGTAGGTCTGAAATTATGTCCACCAGACTTTAACCTCATGAGAGCCTTGTGCATCTTTGTATTTCAAACACCTTGCACAGGACCCAGCTTGAAAAAATGCTGAAGTGGATGGATGAGGCTCTTAAATCCGGGGAGAGTTGCACCAGCTCGTGGTGTAATAAGGAAAGCATACTGCCATGGAAAAGCCCATTCCTGCCTGTACAATAAGCATGCTTATTCTACCTTCATCGACCTTTTATGAGTCAAGCAAGTCACACTTAAAATTACCGAGTGATGGAAAAATAGGAATGAGGGTATAGGTGTAGATTTTATCATCTGGCCAGGACACAAGGCCATTAGATTGATCAGCTGGTTTCATTGGTGTGGGGATGGCTGTAGCCTCTGGAGCAAAGTTAGCCCCACAGGCAGAGAAGAGGATAGGGTTCTCTCAAAAATCTGAGTTCTAGATTCAGCCTTCACCTGCCTTTGCTTCCTACCACTCATCCTGAGGGCTGTGTGGGTCAAAACATTCCCCTAAACCCATCCTATTCGGAAGCCAAGCTGGAAACCATATAGTCCTTGTCAGTGTCTTCTTTCCCTCCTGGGTCTGCCCCAAACCCACCTCTCCCCACCAGCAGTGTGAGTTTCTAACGTGGGACAAGCAGTAATAAGTGAGCTTGATCTCAAAGAACAGAGAAGACTGAGGGAGGAGGAAGAGGAGATTGAAGGTATTTCAGGCAAAAGCAACATCATATGCAAAGGCTTAGAAAGATATTCAAAAGCACATCAACTGACATATCAGCTTCATCCAATTCTGTGTGGAATATGTGCCAAGGAAAGCTTTGGATATAATATAAATAATTTTTAGGTTGATTTAAGTCCTGGAACTAGAATTTAAGTCTGGTTTTTCCATTTATCAACTCATAACAAATATTTTATAGGTCTCTGGTCAAGTTTATATGATCAGAATGAAAATTTTGTAGATCCTTATTTGAATGAGGTACCAATTTTTAAAAGAAAAATATGTGGTTTAGTAGTATAAGATTGCCTTTATACTTTAGAGTTTAATTGGCAAAACTCGTGGACCAGATCATGAAAAGGCATCCACTAGGAGGTCTGGGGAGCCTTAGCTAATTCACCTACTAATCATTCTTCTTTTCTTTTCTTTTTTGACATTACCATCGTGACCTGAGAACCTGTGTCTTTCACACATTTTGCCTGTTACCTTGCCTTTGACTGTCCCTGGTATGGAGAAAGCTCTTCCTTCACCTCTTAGCTCTGGGACTCAGGTAATGTTCCTGTTCATTCATTAACATTTCTCTCAACAATACATTTGCAAGGAAGTCCACTTTGAATATCTACTTCCTTTGTCCAGAATAGAAAATTCAGTCTTTATAAGGAACAATAGCATAACAAAAAATTAAAATGATGTCCTCATAAAGCATAATTTTAAAAGTTGCTTGAAATAGAAGTGCTTTTTTCAGTAAAACAAGATATTCACTATATGATTTGGGCTCATTTCAGATTTTAATTTTCCTATCAGTAAGAATCATATTTGTGACCTGCATAACTCACTGGGATGCCAAAGTGATAGTGGGATTTTTAAGCATGTCCATGTCCTCATGTGGAAAAATATGAACAATAAATACTAATCTTAATGTCTTTTGGGTACAAAGTCTTGAATATAAAATAATTAAAGCCAAAGAGTAGTCTTTGTGGATCACAGCCTCTGCAGCCAAACTTTTTTTTTAAAGGTCTGAAAGAATGTTTACATGCTCAGTAAATAATGCTTTTTATTATATAGCAAAATACATAAGAATCATTTAGATCTATTTTACACACTTCCCATGGAATAATTCTGTTTTCCTCATTTGTTTATGGCAAACTCGAGTCCTGAAGGAGCAGAATTTGTTGCAATACAAATTAGTGAGTGAATGAAGATTAAAAGTAAAGTACTGTATAACTTACTTCAAACCACTGGTTAAAAGAAGGAAAAGGATTGCAAAAGATATTACATTATTTATATATATATATATGACTATTCCACTGAATGAAAAAATTCATTAAAAATGCAAAAATCTATGGAAGTATTGGAACTATGTGAAGCAATATGACCAAACAATAATAAAGAGATATGTAATACAGAATTACAAAATGAAGAAGAAAAGATAAGAAAAGACTAACACCAAAACCAGCACCTTGTAAAAGCAGCCTTAGAAAGTAAATATGAGTGTGCTGGTACAGCAGCATATGAGGTTTCCCACTGGGAAGAATAAAAATTGGGAAGGGGAAAACTCTTACACCTCAGAGCTCGGAGCCTCTGACCCTCAGATGCCAGCATGACTGTTAGAGCTGTAAGTACATGCGTGTGAAGTCTAAGAGTAAATACATACGTGTGTTTCCATTTATACAGATGGGCACATTATTATCTGTTTTGAAAACTAATTAAAAACTAAGGGGGCTTCCCTGGTGGCGCAGTGGTTGAGAGTCCGCCTGTCGATGCAGGGGACGCGGGTTCGTGCCCCGGTCCGGGAAGATCCCACATGCCGCGGAGCGGCTGGGCCCATGAGCCATGGCCGCTGAGCCTGCGCGTCCGGAGCCTGTGCTCTGCAGCGGGAGAGGCCACAACAGTGAGAGGCCCGTGTACCGCAAAAAAAAAACCCAAAAATCTAAGGGACCTGCTCCCAAAAATACTAAGTTGGTGAATATGTCAGGATGAAGAGGAGAAAAGTCTGGCTTATGGGGCACAAAGATAGGTACAATGCCTAGGATAAAATGCCATCCAAAATTGCCCCAGATTTCTAACACCAATGATTAAATTTATGTCCTACAGACTTCAATTTTTAATAGTTATATCTCTCTTACTATGAGCGTTATCTGTGTATGCATTCTTCTTTCAAACTATTTCTGTTTTTCTCTTTCTGTATGTGTCCAGCTATGCATTCATTCATATGCCTATACACTTATCTGCCTATTTGTCTACTACAGTTGTGGAAGTCTGTTTTACAGTCTAATTGCAAAAATAAACTCACCATATTTTTCCTCCTTCATAACAGGTGAAGGGAGTCAGGAAAGAATAGGTAATATTACATTTTCTAATTGGAAAAATCTAAAGGAACTCTCTCTCTTGGTAAAATAGAAAAATATATACACGTATAAATATGTATGTGTATATATGAATATAAGCAATAAAAAATATGTGCACACGCTTATGAATTACATATTGAAGAAGAGAAAGACAAAGGATGAGCAAATATTTTAAGAAAGAATTAAGCTGTTAGAGGAACAGCCATAGGAAGTATATATGGACACTCCTTATGCAGGTTATGGTTTTACTGTCTGAGCTCCAGTTCATCCTTTTCACCTATTCTGTGACCATTTAAATATGCTTCCTTCTCCAACTGGCACCAGTTGAGCTTTGTCAGTAGATGGCGCAGGAGAGACATCTCAGATGGAAAGGGTTTCGCCCCCAGGTCTCCTATGCTCCTTGGGCTTCTGAGTGCACAGGCTCACCAGCACCCAGTTCCTGCAGCACAGGTGTTTTTTGGTTTTTTTTTAAGGAAAAATATTAAGAAAACCACAGCTTAATAGAAGAAAGAAATATAGTACTATAAAATTAGTACTGTTACAAAACTATACAATAAAGATACCTCTGAAATTCTAAGAGAAAAAAGGATGAGAAAAAATTACACTAAATTAGATTAAATTAAATATAATCTAATTTAAATGACCAGCCTGCTGGAAGAACAAGGATAGAAAGGGAAATAGGAGCATACCTCTACAGAAGCATGGCAGATTTCACAGTCTGGGAAGCAGTAATGTCTTCCCTACTCTAAGCTTGAAATTTGAGTCAACACACACCCATGTCAAACAGATCAGTGTAAAATCTTGAAGTAAACAGTCTTACTAGACTCTGGTCCACCTGCTGTCATCTGTTCAAGTGTGATTTGTCTGTAAATACTGCAAATGGCAGAGTCAATGTGTGATTCAATTCATATACCTAAACCCAGACATTTTTATTTTCTGCTTCAGATATCTATCTGAAGCAGATATATCTACGTATGTAGGTATGTATGTATCTATCTACCTATGTATGTATGTATGTATGTATCTATCTATCTATCTATCTATCTATCTATCTATAGAATGACTATCCCTGATAGATTGCATTAGTGAGTGTATCAAGAGGGCTGGCCCATGAAAGACAAAGACAGGTATCACAGGTATCATACCTGGCTTGAAATGCTTTTCTCATCCGTCTTTACCATGCCTGATTCACCACAAATTTCTAGCACTAAAAATTTAAATTATCTCCTGGATTACGTAAAAAAAAAAAAAAAGTATTGTTACCAATGTCAGTCATTAAAAGTGGTTTCTCTCTGCCTAATGATCTATCCTGAAAAGCCCCCCATATCAGTTCATATAGATCTTACTCTTTCTTTTCTTTCTCTTACCTACATAGTACTGTATTGTATGTATGTACCATAGTTTTTTCAACGACTTTCCTATATTGAGGCATTTATTAAGTTTTCAGTATTTTGCAATTATAAATCAAGTTGCAATAAATAATTTTGTGCATATGTATTTTTATATTGTTGGAATTTTCTCAGGGTCAAAGTGCGATTGCTGGGTCAAAGAATAAATGCATATGTGGTTTTGTTGGATATTGAAAAATTTCCCTTTAGAGGGGTTGTAACATTTTGTGTTGTGAAAATACCTGTTTTCCCACAGCCTGACCAAGAGAGTATGTTGTCAAGCCTTTGAATTTTTGCCAATATGGATTGGCATATGCCGCATAGATTTGTAAAAATAATGTGAAGAAGTGTATGCAATAGTGGATATAAATTTTTAAAGGTGGAAATCATTTGCTTTTGGATAGATGTGTTCAGCTATGTAGAGCATTTGTCTTCGAATGTTCTCTTTCTTTGTCACTCCTCAGAGGTGAGCTCTCTCCCCCATAGTCACGAAAGCTGTTTGGCCAGTGGATGTCACTTTTGTGCTACTTTAAGGGATAAATTCTAGTACAACCCTCTCAGTTCGTATATTTTAGGACAATGACCCTCTTTAAAAATCCACCCCATGTGTTCATTAGATAAAGTAGGCAAGAGTTGAAAAGCCCAAGACTATCATGCTTAACAGGAGTGAGCGGGAGCTTTTTGAAGGTCTAAATTCAGCATGTTCTGATTTAAGCTGTGTAGTAGATTTCAGCTGATACCTAAAATCAGCTAAATTAAGAACAAACTTCATAAGCAGTGAGAACTAAACGATGATCATGTAGCTCTTTGATGTACGTAAATATTAAGAGCTTGGCATTTTTGTCCTTGATGAAATGTCCTGTACAGGTTCAGAGAACTAGATGGAGAGGGTTTCCCTGCACTTCTACAGACCCCTCTCCAGCCGAGGGCACTGGCTTTTTTACTTAGGACAGTATACAAACACGAAATGCAAATCTTTTAGCTTAGCTCTTGCAGTCCCTCTCCTAACACTACCTTCGTAAAATTGATCTTTAAATGAATTCCTGAAGCATTTATACATTTTTTTTAAATTGGCGAGGTCGATCTTAAGGACTGGGGAATCCTTGAATTAGTTACTTTGTGCATTAAAGGGAAAGAGAAATCTTAGCCAATCTAGGGCAGTTAAATATTCATTATTGTTGCTCTTTAGGATTCATTATTGTTTACTTCAAAAAGCAGGTAATTTTCAAATCCGAGAGAAAGAAAAGGTTAAATTCAGGGATTAGAGCTGTGTTATTTGTCATCAATCCAGCATATTTGTTATCAAAATTAATTAAATATAGTTATTTTTAAATAGATATTTTATCAGGAGACTCCCAGCAGAAAAATGATAGCATATTCAAATTAGGATACATCAAAAAAGGTTCGAAGAATCTTAAAGACCACAAAACATTAGTTGGGATAGCCCCACTCCCCATTCTGGTATAAGCTCAGTATTCAGTAAACATAACCATGATTAGTAAAACTGGCAAAAGTGATACACACTGAGTTCTGGTATAAACAGGTAAATCCCTCCGGATGACAGCCCTCAGGCAGGGGTGGCAGAGAGCTCATCTCCATTCTGAACCTTTCCCTCCACACTGGGGAAGTCTTGCCACACATTGTCACCTGCTGGCTCAGTCCTGTTTGGGCCTTTGTTCCAGTTGCCAGGCCGCCTGAGGTTCTTGCTTGTGCTCTTGTTCCAAGATCACCTGAAGTGCAGTCTTCACAGGGGAGTTCTCAGGAGCACCCTCTTCCTTCGGCTGTGCTTGCTAAGCGTTCGTTGTTCATCACGTGTGACCACAGGACTGGCTGTCTCACGGAGCCCATGAGGCCCTGTGGCTTCTGTATGTTTCTCATGTGAGCACTCTGAATTTTTTGGCCGTGGCCTCTCTCTTCTCCCCACAGGTGGTTTTGGAGGGGGAGGAGTTTTCAAATCTGTTCTGTAAATATTGGACTTTTTTTTAAAAAAGAGAAGATTAAACTGTATGGATAGTAGAGGGTACAGTGAACTTAGGAGAGTTACCACTTTATTACCTTCCATTCCTTGAGCAAGAATGTCACTAAGTCTTCCTAGCAACCTTGATTTTAGGAGTTGAACATGTAAATCACTCACAGCTGTTTGAGAGGAATAGTATTTTACCTAGAACTTCTGACAGTTTTGAAAAAGCTGAAATTGGAAATCGGCTGAGAGTTCTTGAAGAATCCATTACCATGCTAGTCTGCTGATGCATTGCAAGGAGCAAGTTGAAGCAATCTGGGCGTTCTATTCTTCTAATAAATACACATCTGCCAACTAGTTATAAATACCTAATAATAATAGTTAACTCTATTGAGTGCTTACTGTGTACCAAGCACTGTTTTAGGCACTTGTATTATCTGACATAATCCTCGTGGCAACTCTCTGAGGTAGGTACTCTTAATATCCCCATGTGACGGATGATGAATTTCTAGCTACGTAAGTAGGAAAAGGCAGAGTGAGGAAACTGTAAGTAAGCCAGAGAGTTCTGGGGAGTGTGGGAACTCTACCAAGAGCAGACAAGGTGGATCAGCCCCAGTGGACCCACACAGCACCCAGACAGGCAGACTATCGCTCAGTGTGTAGCCTGATGGAGGAGGCTCCGTCCGCCTAGGTGCCCCTTCTGTGGGAGAGGAAACCTCCCATTGACCTACTCATTAGACTGAGCTAGTAAAGAGGTGAAACAAGAAACAGTAAACCAAAGCAGGGATTCCTGTGCCCAGGACTTGAGGGTGGAGAGGGAAGAAGAAGGACCACATCTCTGAATAGATAAGGCAACCTCTCCCTTGTGCTCATGGTGCCTCGGGCGAGGCTGCAGCTTACAGCGCCCTCTCCTGGAAGGAAGGGCCTCTCTGGTGGGAATGAAGCACAAGTAATCCATCTTCCCTGTGTTGCTAAGACAGGTGATGAGCACCTTGGGAAAGACTGGGCAATGGTCCTACTTCATGTTTGATTTCATGCCTTTTAGGGGCGGTAGCAGAAGTGCCCCACCGTATCCTCCACAGGCACATGGCATGCTTCCAGCTGCAGCTCTTGGCTTCAGGGCTGGCTGTGGCCACCAGAGCCTACTGGGCCCATGCACAGGGTAGGCTGGAAGTTCCAGATAATTAATACCAACTCAGGAGTTGGTGGATAAATATTACATCCCCCCTTGCCACATAAGTGCATGTTCTACAATCGTTCCAAATTCCCCAGAAGAATTTTGTCCCATTCACCCACTCTGGTAACTTATTTGACAATATATACCTTTAAGGCCATCATCCCTTCCCTTCTTAGTGTCTCCTGGGATCACCTCCTGTGTTGAGGTCTCCAAGATCACCCCTAGGTTCAATGATTATGTAGAAGGACTCACATAACTCAGAATATATTCGTACTCGTGGTTTTGATAGATTACAGCTAGAGGACACACAGCAAACTCAGCAAAGGGAAAAGGTGCATGGGGTGAAGTCCAGAAGACCAGGAACAAGCTTCCAAGACTTCTCTCCCAGTAAATCACACAGGATGTGCTTCATTCCCCCAGCAACAAGTTGTGACACGCTGTGTGTGAAATGCTGTCTGCCAGGGAAGCTCTTGAGAAGCTCACTGTCCAATGTCTTTCATGATAGGTGGTCACATGGACACCCTCTGCCTGGCCTGTGCCCAAATCCCAGGCTCCCAAAAGGAAAGCGTGTGTTTAGCACAAACCACATTATTGGCACAGTTTAGGCACAGTGAACCATTCTTAAAAGGGTTTTGGGATCCTTCCCCAAATCCAAGTTCTCAGATGACCACCAAGGGCCTCAGGATAGCAGTCTCAAGCCTGCACGTTACTGCTTTTCTCTACCTCTCAGGTCCCTGTCTCAGGGTTCACTTAACCCAGGCTAATCCTGGAGCATGCCCTGCCTCTGAGGGTACTGTCCAGTAACTGTGTCATAACTCAACATATTTGCTTTTAAAACTCCTTCATGGGCTTCCCTGGTGGCGCAGTGGTTGAGAGTCCGCCTGCCGATGCAGGGGTCGTGAGTTCGTGCCCCGGTCCGGGAAGATCCCACATGCCACGGAGCAGCTAGGCCCGTGAGCCATGGCCGCTGAGCCTGCGCTCCGCAGCGGGAGAGGCCACAACAGTGAGAGGCCCGCGCACCACAAAAAAAAAAAAAAATAATAACTCCTTCATGTTTCACTCGTTTTCACAATGCTTTGGATTTGTATAAAGTGATACTATACAAACTAAAAAGAACTGAACATGTGGTGTAGTGGCCAGACCCCTGCTCTGGGAGTCACAGGGGTCTTAACTTCTCATCCATATGTACCTCACATAAGGACTGGCTCACATTGGTGAATTGCAGTTTGTTACCACCAATAATCCCTTGTTAATTCCTGTTTTAGTCCATTCAGGCTACTATTGAATAAAACAGAATGCCATAGACTGAGTAGCTTATGAATGACAGAAATTTATTTCTCACAGTTCTGGAGGCTGGCAAGTCCAGGATCAGGGTGCCGGCAGGGACAGTATCTGGTGAGAGTCTGCTTCCTGGTTCTTTTCACCGCATGCTTACATGGGCAGAAGGGGTAAGGAAGCTCTCTGGCTTCTTTGTTATAAGGGCACTGATCCCACCTCCCAAAGGCACCACCTTCTAGTACCATCACGTTGGGGATTAGGGTTTAACATTGAATTTTAGGGGGAAAACAAACCTTCAGTCTGTAGTAATTCACTACCTCCATAAACCCCACATTTCTTTGATTTTTGTCTAAAAATTTTAATCACTTTTATTAAGGCATAACTTACATTCAGTAAAATGTATACCTTGTCACTGTACAAGTCAATGACTCATGACAAATGTATTCCATTATGTAACCACCACCCACATCAAAACATCACCCCCCAAAAGTCCTTCACGGCCCATTACAGTTGATCCTTTCCTCTACTCCTGTCCCTATACATCCACTGATCTGGTTCCCTTCATTACAGTTTGCCTTTTCTAGATTTTTATATAAGCAGAATCATAGAGTATGTAGTCGTCGTTATCTGTCTTCTTTCACTTAACATAAGCCATTTGCGATTCATCCATATTGTTGTGTGCACCAGTAGTTATTCCTTTTATTCCTTTGAAGGGATATAGAATGGTTTGTCTGTCCAACCACCTTTGATGAAATCTTGAGTTCCTTCCAGTTTAAGCTATTATGAATAAAATTGTTAAGGACAATCGTGCATACGTCTTTGTAAAAACATAGGTTTTTATTTCTCTTGAGTGAATACCTGTGAGTAGGATTGGTCAGTTGAATGGTAAGCGTACTTAAGTTTTTAAGAAACTGCCAAACTGCTATGCAAACTGGGTGTGCCTTTCAGCATCCCCAACGGAAATGTATGAGAGACCCAGTAACACCACGTGCTCATGCACACTATGTATTGTAAGGTTTTTTCTTTGAGTTTAGCCATTCTAAAGGACATGTAGTAATAGCTCTTGGTAGTTTTGCTTTATATTTCCCTGATGACTAATGATGTTGATTGAACAACTTTTCATGTGTTTATTTAGCATTTATATATCTTCTTTGGTTAATTGTCTATTCAAATCTCTCCCCCATTTTTTCAAAATTGAGTTGTTTGTGTTCCCAATATTTAGTTGTAAAAGTTTTTTTTATATATTTGGGATGTAAGTTCTCTAATCAGATTATATTTTGTAAATATTGTTTCCCAGTCTGTGGCTTGCATTTTTATTTTCTCAATGAGGTCTTTTAAAATAACTTTATTGAGATACCACTAACATACCATACAATTCAACCATTTAATGTGTGCAATTCAATCGATTTTAGTATCCCTGCAGAGTTGCGCAGCCATCACCACAATCTAATTTTATAACATTTCCACACTCCAGAAGGAAACCCTTTACCCATTAGCATTCACTCTCCATTTCCCCTTACTGTCCCCTACCCACCCAGGCCTCAGGAACCACTAATCTGTTTTCTGTCTCTATAGATTTGCCTGTTTGGAACATTTCATACAAATGGAGTCATATGTGTGGTATATTATGATTAGCTCCTTTCATCTTATAAAATGTTTTCAAGTTTCATCTGTGTTGTAGCATATATCAGTACTTCATTCCTTGTAATTGCCAAATATTAGTCCATTGTGTGAATATACAACATTTTCTTTATCTGTTCATCACTTGACAGACATTTGAATTGTTTCCACTTTTTGGCTATATTGAATGAAGCCGCTATGAACATTCTTATACAAGTTTTTGTGGATATGTGTTTCAATTCTCACTAGTAATGTATAAGGGTTTCAGCTTCTCCACATCCTTGTCAATACTTGTTATTGTCTTGTCTTTTTTTATTATAGCCATCCTAGTGGGTGTGAAGTCATATTTCTTTGCTTTGCATTTCCTGATGGCTAATGATATTGGGAATCTTCTCATGTGCTGATTAGACTTCATAGATCTTCTCTAGAGAAATGCCTATTCAGATCCTTTGCCCATTTTTAATTGGATTGTCTTTTTATTATTGGACAGAATGAATAGTTCTATCCATTCTTTTCTGGTTATATAGACTACCCAAAATTTAGTGGTTTAAGCAATAACCAATTGATACTACGTGGAGGAAAATACTTTATAGCTGGGGAAGCCTTGTGAAAACATAAGGGATTATTACTACTGATGCTCCAGGCTAACTTAAGTTCTCACCAATTCCAGCCAACTAACTGGGAAAGGAGTAAAATAATGTCTAATAATGTACTAATGCCACAGTTCTGAGCAATTGTAATCCTGGCCAACGTCTAACCAGCAATGTCTCATGTATACTCTAAGGTGAAGTCACCTATCAGAGAAGGAACTGGGCATAAATCCCCCTCCCCTCTCTCCAGATGAGGCAAGCTATGGCAGCCCAGTCCCCCTGAGAAAGAATAATATGGAAAAGAAGATGCCAAGGCAAGATGACACATGGGAAACAGGGACAAGGAGAAAGGTAGCTCATTCCTTCCTTCCTCCAAAAGATCCTGGATCTTGTCAAACATTCCTCCTTGGCTCAAGGATGATCCAGGTTCTAGCCTGGCCCTACCACTAACTTCTCTATCACCTTGGACAAGTCCACTTCATCTCCCTGGGCTTCAATTTTCTTACTTTTTCCCGCCCCCCCCCCAGCTTAATAGTGATATGATTGACAAATTAAAATTGTATTTATTTAAGGTATACAATGTGATGTTTTGATATATGTATACACTGTGAAATTATTACTATAATCAAGCTAATTATTATATCCATCAACTCACATAGTTATCATATTTTGTGTGTGTTGTTAAAACACTTGAGATCTACCTTTTTAGCAAATTTCTGTTAGTACTTTGTTATTAACTGTAGTCACTATGCTGTACATTAGGTCTTCAGAAATTATTCATCTTGAAACTGAAAGTTTATCCCCTTTGGTCAATATCTCCCATTTTCTTCCACTCCCACCCCTGCCTGTGGTACCCAACCACCTTTCTACCCTCTGCTACTATAAGTTCCACTTTTTAAAAAAGTCCACATATAAGTGAGATCATGTGACATTTGTCTTTCTGTGTCTGGCTAGTTCACTTAACATAACATCCTCCAGCCTTATCCATGTTGTAGCACATGGCAGGATTTCCTTCTTTTTATGGCTGAATAATATTCCATTTTATATACCACACATTTTGTTGTCCATTCATCTGTCAACACTTGTGTTGCTTCCATATCTTCCTAATGTGAATAATGCTGCAATATAAAATGAGGAAATTTAGCTGAGTCTATGTGATTTTTTCCAGTTTTAAAATTTTATGACCCAAAGGCAGTACAGTCAGCCCTCATATCTGCGGGTTCCACATCCACAGGTATGAAGGGCCACCTGCAGGTCTTGAGCATCCGTGGATTTTGGTATTCATGGCCGGTCCTGGAACCAATCCCCTATGGATACTGAGGGACGACTGTGGTTGCTAACCACCTGTTTGAGTGCACAATCCTCACATATGCATATTTATTTAGTTTCAAAATGTATGCATGTATCACAGTACTAGTACCTTATAGTAATGAACACACACACATTTTAAAAGATGAGATTTTAAAATGAAATAATATTTTAGATATTTTGTTAACTGGGATGCTCTATATATCATTATCACTATCTCAAGCCACAATATAGAGTTTGTCAATAAGGATAGTGAATGTGAATCCATTTTTTATAGTATTTTTAATCTTAAAGTTTTGTGTGTTGATTTTTATTGTTAAGTTTGTTGTAGCTCTGTTTTTTTTTCTTCTGCTAGGAGAAAGAGGCATGTCTGCTAGTCACTTCCTTCTTCATTTGTCCCTGCCTTGTTATTTAGCTGAGAGTCAACAAATAACCCTTATCTGTTACCCATGTGTGTTCCAAGACACAGTCAGAGATGGAGATCAAATTGATAGGTGTTACACTAAAGGGCCTTATGTACAGAGAAGAGTTAACATAGCACATCTGCCCTGCTTTACTTGAAAACGCTTGCAAGGTTGGCCGTTGGCTGGCATCTGGGAACTTAGATTTCAGGAGGGTTCCCATCCATTAACTGATAAATGAGGCTCACTGTGCCAAACCGTTTGTACAAATAGTGTAGTTTATGGTAAACACGTGCTTTCCTTCTGGGAGCCTGGAATTGGGATACGTGCTAGATAGAGTGCTGTGTGATCAGTCTCCAGGGAAACCTCTAGGCACTGCATCTCTAATGGACTTTCCCGGTTGGCAACATTCCATATGTATTGTCACAGCTTGCTGCTGGGGGAATTCAGTGTCCTCTGTGACTCCTCTGGGAGAGGACTCTTAGAAGCTGATGCCAGACTTCACCTCATCCACCTTTTCCTTTTGCTGATTTTGCTTTGTATCTTTTCTCTATAATAAATCACGACTACAACTTACCTTGCGTCCTTTGAGTCCTCCTAGAAAATCATTAAACCTGGGACCTCATGACATGGCCTGCCAACACTCCCTGAAATGAAATTGTACACCTCCCTTTGTTGAAGTATTTGAAAAGAAAGAGCCTTTGTCAAACTTTCAATTTATTTATGAAAACAAAAATAAGCCCACATACAATATCTTGAGAACAATAGCAAGGAACACACAAGCTAGTCAAAGGAAAGCAATACAAATCTGTGCCTTTGGCCCATGCAAATTTTCTTTTTCCCTTCCTTTTGGCCTTACTGTATACACATAGGCTGAACTCAATAAATGCTTACATACTAAAAATATGCATTCTGCAAATGAAAATGGAATCTTCTCCAAATTTTTCATAATTTCTTTCAAACGTTTAAAACATCTCTTAAATTAGCATTAGGGATATTGGGTGTTTTTTTAATTATGCTGCCAACCACCTCTTAGATGAACTAAATGCATTTTTGTCCAAACTTGTTTTAACACTATCTAAAAATAAACATTTTTCTCTCATTAAAATGGACTCAATTATAAATAATGTTTCCCTGTTATGAAATTACTTTGAATTTAGACTCTCTTTACTTTGGTTTATACTGAAGTAGTTCTTAATTTAATTATGCCAGCGTAGTTGTATCCATGCTGGCAAAATAAGCATGAGACAATCCACATAAAACTAAACAGACCTCAAGGGAATTATATTTGAATGGAAAAAACAAAGCCAATCTCAAAAGTTTACAAACTGATTTCATTTATACAGCATTCTTGAAATAAAAAAATTATAGAAATGAAGAAAAGATTAGTGGCTGCCAGAGTTGGGGACTGGGCGAAGGAGGCGGGTATAAAAAATAAACAGAATATGATTATTAATCAGAAATGTAGAAAGGTGAAATCCTATATATCATTTATTTGAAAAATATCATTACACATTTAATCTTTTTCATTTCCAACCATGTATAGTTTTCACCTTGGTGATGACCTTGCTGAGTGGGAAACATAATATCTTTAATACATGAGTTAAATCTAAGATGATGATCAAGAGGACTGCAGGTAACCATTTATGTCAATAATAAATACAGTAGATTACTTTAAAAACCCATACTTTGGGCTTTTTATTACAGATGCAATTGCTGACTTACCATAAATCAATGTGCTTAAAGTGCCATATGATATCAAATGTTTAGCTTAACAGCATAAAATTGAGCAGAAACTATAAAACATGTTTTATAGATGCTATAAAACCCTGGGGCTGGAGGACCCGCTTTTTTGCATTACTTTGATCCATCAGGTCCACTGAAAATTCTCGATAGCCAGTACACTTGGGAACTGAAAATTGGCTTTCAGAGTTTTACTCACTTCGGTTATTATGACCTCCAAGGAGAGCATTTTATGTTTCCTAACATGAGGAAAGAAGCAGAGGCTAGTATAGGACCCATTGAGAGTTAAATCATTGTATCCTTTGTAATGCTCTTTGTTACTAGTCCTTCCTGTTGTATCAGGTCTCCCCTACCCCCAACCCCTTGTGGGCCTTTAGTATCTGAAAAGAGGCTAATTGATATGGCAAGAGGGTAGTCTTGTTTGTCTTAAAATGTTTGTTTCTGTGAGCATTCATTTAGCAAATTGAGTCATTAAGCACTGTTCTGTGATTTAGCAATAGAAAAGACTGGGTAGAGGCAGTAAGAAAGAGTATGGAGGATGTGGATGGATGTGAGGGACCTTTAAAATATAGAGGCGGTCAGATTTGGTGATAAAAAGAGATGAGAAAGAGGGGGAAGTCAAAGATGATGCCCAGGTTCTAGGCTTGGCAACCTGGTCGATGGTGGTGCTATTGCTGAGATAGAGTACAGAGAAGCGAGCCAGGGCAGAGAGGGAGGATACACTGAATTTGAGATACTCATGGGTAATCCAGTATAAATTTCCAATAGCAGTTGGTTATTGGATCAAAACCAGAAGGCAAATTAAAAGGAGTTAACTGTTGTAAACACCACTGACGGTGTTTTCCTTTGTTGCAAATGTAGTCCCTTCCATGTAAAACCATGTATCTCATGGATTCCTTCAAAGAATTACCTAGTTCAGCCTTCCATTTTTATTTATCCATCCAACCATTAATTTCTAAGCTTAAACCATCTATTGCCCACCTCTTAGCACTCAGAAAGTTTGCTACTTTTCCTCTTCAACCTATGAAACCTGGAACTGAAAGTAATACCTTAGTATGTAGCCAGAGATCAGCACTGAAGACATGAAAACACTAAGTAAAGAAATCTATGACATGTTAATGAAGGGGTAATATGGAATGATAAAAAAATGTTTCAGTCATTCAAGAGAAGGAAGGGAAAAATTTTAAATGGAACATAAAGCAGGCGGGTTAATTAGAAAACAAATAGTAAGATAGTCACTATAAACCCAACTATATCAAGAACTAATATAAATTAATCCAAGTAAAAAGCTAAAACTGTAATACTGTATAAAAAAATAGACACATTTGAAATATAGGAACACAGAAAGATGGAAATTGAGAGAATGAGTTCTCATGCAAATGTTTACTAAAGGAGCTGGGGTAGCTCTCCTAACATCAGACAGTAAATTGTGAGGCAAGAAGCATCACCCAGCAGGAAGCGGGACACTTTATAATGACCAGAGGTCAATCCACCAGAAAAATAACACAATCTCAAATGCTTACACACACAATAACTTAGCTTTAACTTAAAAGTACAAAAAGTAAAAAATTGACAGATCTGAAATCCACTGAGGGAAGTCACTGATCAAGTTCAAAACTGATCTGAAGAGTGACTCACTTCTAACTCTGAACTCATTATTGCAAACCACCTGACTTTCTTGAGCACCATTGGCCTTGAAGTTGCCTCAGGGACAGTCAGGAAGGGGCAGCAGCTGGACAGTGAGCTGCATCCATCCCACTAGATCTCTTGCTTAGTGAGACCTCAAGGAAACATCTCCAGGCACTTCAAGTAAAACACTATGTGTTTATTACATCATTAAGTGAGACAGTTGCATTCCATCTGCATTTTTCTAAATGAATTCTAATGTCAGCAGATCACCAGGGCCCTGTCCTGCCTTGGGATCCTCTAGCTTCTAGTCTTGTTGTCAAAGGACCAGGTACCTGGTCCCTCAGGAGCCCTCCTCAGACACTTAGAACAGTGAAGCGCTCCAGGAATATGGTCCAAAGGATGGTAAATATGTAGAGGATTTTAAAATGCTGGTTTCCTCCCCAGCAAGGAGCACATCGTTTGGTTCCCTGTGTCATGACTAATTTCTGCCCCAAGAGCTATTGTTACATGAGGATCATTTAACTCTCTCCATCGAGTCTGCAGAGTCACCTGGTGCCTGCCACCGTAACACACACTGCCTACTCAGGGCACAATCTCAGGTCAGAGGTCGCAATCTCTGCATTAGAATCCCTGTCTCTAGGAACAGGATATTACTCTACTACATTTAACCATCAAAGAACGTGCACCATTCTTTTGAGGTGTCCCCTCTCCCTGACATAGGGCTTTGGCCCTAGAGTTCACCCACTTCCTCTTCCTCCAGGAGAAAAGACCCCCTTACTCTTCTTTAGTGCTGGGAGAACTCCCTGGGATTCCAGCCACAGCCTTCTCCCCAGAACTCCCTGTATTTCTGCCATCTCTGCAGGATCCCACATAATCCACCTCCAGCAGTTCAGGAAGTAAACCCAGCCTCTCTTGCTGAGGGCGGCTGGAGGGGTGAATTCAACAATGAGTAGGTTATTATTAACAAACATGGTGAGATGTTACCTTGAGATATTAGTCTGTGGATTTTTCTTTCCCTGCTTCCTTATACAGTGACCAAGTGACCTCATGAAAGAGTAAAGTTGATAGAAGGTGATTGAAAAGAGCCAGAAATAGTTAATGTTGAGATTTGTGACTCCAAAGCAGCTTTAGAAAAGCAAAAAGTGAGGCTTAGAGCATGAAGCATGTAGAGAAACAGAACAAGGAGAGAGACTAGAGGAATTGCCAGACAACTGCACCCCAGTGCCTCCCAGGGAGGCCAGAGTAGGTCTGCTGGGCTGGGCAAGGGGAGGAGCAGGTAAGAGCACCTGGAGAGGAACAGGTCAGCATCAGGAACCTGGAGAGCACCTGAGAGGGCTCCCCATCAGCACCCTTCCTCCTGGGAGGCTTTTGGTGGCAGCATACCCCTGGAGATGTTTGCTAAGCCCTTTCCACACTGCTCTGATTGGACACCCTCCCCACTTCCACGTTTCAGGACTCCCACAAGCCCCATGTATCTGTTAGGAATGCTTTCAGTTGCAAACAACAAAAAAAGTATATGATTTGCAGTGCCTTAGGCACCAGAGGTTTCTTTTTCTAATGTAACAAGAAGGCAACTGCATTTCAGGACCCAGTTCCTGAGGACCAGATTCAATTAGTTCTGGAATAACCTTCGAGGATCTGTAATTTTAGAAGCTTCCCAAGTGATCCAACCAGATGTGGAGCCACTGTTCCTGATCTCACTGAACCTACTGTGCTCTCCCGCCTTCTGAGTTTTTCCAGAGTCCTTTAGCTTCCAAAGGAGCCAACAGCACTACCAGTAAACACCTGATTCATTTATTCATTCAAATAGTCAACCAGCAGTAACTGCTCACCTTTTACATGGCACACAGCTGAGCGAGGGTCGTGAACTAGACCTATAGATGCGATGATTTAACAACTTTCTCAAACTAGGTGGAATGGTCATAGAATCTATTTTAAGTACTTTTTTTCCATTGAAAGATGGGGTAACCTTCCAAGTGAACATGGTGGATTAAACACCCTCTTTTGCCTCCATTCTGTCTCAAAACCTCATCACTATATAAAGATTTTGTTAAAGGCAACAAAATCCTCAAGGATAAAGCTAAAAGAAAAGGCAATAAGAATGGAGAGAGAGATGTGAACAAAATGTTGGAAACTGGAAAGCAGATAGCAAGTAAGAAGTGACTTAGAGACCAGGCATGAGTTGCAGATAGGGGGCAGGAAGCTAACAGATTGGCCCCATAGAGCCCCTGAAAGGCACAGGATTGGAGACACCAGGAACCTCTCAGGAGGTGGGGTGTGGGTTAAGAGGCTGTACTAAATGCAGGGGGACCCCTGGATCACTTCTCCACCCCACCAGTGAGGCATCTACTTCATCCAACAGAAAACATACTGGAGAAGGAGCTTAAAGGCAAGTTGGCATGCTGAATGAATGGTGAGAACCACCAGCTACAGGTTGGAAAGTTCTTCTTTAGGGTAACTGAGCTCAAAGAAAAGACTTATAGACCATGATTATTGGGAATCCTAATCAAACACAGGAATTCAGAGGAAATTAAGGCAGCCCAAAGAACAGCATAAACTTTCAGGAAAATCATAATTAATATCTTCAGAGAGGTAATGGAAGATAATTGCACCAATGAAAAAATACTACTTATAGAATAAAAATGAGTTCTCAGTTTTAAAAAAATATAAAGACAGAAAAAAAAAAATCAATAGAATCCAAGCAGGCTTTATTGGGAAGCTACTGGAGGATGTGTTCCACCCAAACGAGGGAGTAAACCAGGGAAAGAGAAGACATAGGATTCAAGAAACAGGGATTCAACACAGGAGAGTTGGATGACACATCAGAGCAGGAGGCCAGTGGGCTCCAGAGGGGCTGTGTTAAAAGTAAAACATCAGGGCTTCCCTGGTGGCGCAGTGGTTGAGAGTCCGCCTGCCGATGCAGGGGACACGGGTTCGTGCCCCGGTCCGGGAAGATCCCACATGCTGCAGAGCGGCTGGGCCCGTGAGCCATGGCTGCTGAGCCTGCGAGTCCGGAGCCTGTGCTCCGCAACGGGAGAGGCCACAACAGTGAGAGGCCTGCATACTGCAAAAAAAAAAAAAAAAAAAAGTAAAACATCAACAGGTTACCTGACACCTTTGACTGTTACGAGGAGATTAACAATTCTGGCAAAGAGTTGAAAGAACATCCGGAATAGTTATAAATCACAAGATAATTTTGAACTCCAGGGAGAAAAATAAATGTTGCATTACAAAGGAAACATTATCAGTTCGCCTGAGCTGGGAAAAATATTTACAATAATCACCACAGTGTTAACCTTGACTATTGATTTAATTAAAAAAATTATGAAACAGTTACATTGGAAGAATGGGCAGAACAAGAGTGCCAAATCCTTATCTTTCACAGCAGGAAGTCAAGAGTTTATATCTAAATCTGAAAAATCAATACAGAAGCATATGATTTAGACACATGGAGGAAAGATCCAGAAGAAGCAGCGGAGCCAGTTGAAATTGAGACTCATTTCTCCGATGAAGAGGAACATGTGGGAAATGGCAATCTGTCAGACCACAGGGACTTTTCTGGTCAACTAGTCCCAGACTTTTGTAATTCTTTCCCCCTAGTTCACAGGGTTCAGCCAAAGTCCTCCCTTGAGGATTGCCAAGTGTAAGCTCTAAGGAAACATACAAACACACACAATGAACTTCAATTGAACTTTGTTTCATCCTTTTTTTTCTAAGCCAAAAGCATCATAACAACTAGGGAAGGCGCCAGAGCCACACGGATAGGTGGGGGTGTCTGTGCAGAGGCTCTATTCCCTGAGCCTCTTGTCAACATGGAGATCCATGAGTGTCTTCACCCAACGTACAGGCACAGGTTTGAATGAATGAATGAAAGCGAAAGAAAACCCTACTATTTTTCATACATCGTGAACGCTTAACAAATTTTAGGACCAACACTGTTTGCCTCTAGCGCTTCTTTCTGACTCGCTCAGAGATTTACTGGCCCATTGTGTGTTTTGATATATATGAAGTGTGCATCTCTAATGTGCAAGGGACACTCCTGCCTTCAAATATATTACTATCTGTTTGGGGGGGGGGCAAAATGTGAACAAAGGAAAATTTAAGCTTATGGCCGTGGGCAGTTGAGCAGTGTGTGCAAAGGAAGAAGTTACTATGGGACTTGAACCCATAAGCTGAGTGAGGGCGTGGCGCAGGGAGGACTGACTTTCCCGACACTGGCTGCAGAGTCCCTCTATTCTTTCCCAAGTATTTTGTTCACACTGAGGATGGAAAGAAGGGAAGACAAAAGTCAACAAAGTGCAAATTTGGTTGGCTTCCCGCAAGCATTCTCATGTTTACCTTAAGGCTTTCACTCTAAGTCAGAGAAATAAGTTTCTCTGGTGATGAAATCTCACCAGTCTTTCCTTCCTGCCAGGAGGGCAGTGGGAGGAGTGCTAGGCAGCTGCCTGCTCTGCTCACTCCTTGACTCCAGATATCAATTGATTTCCTCCATTTGTGTATTTCTCCCCACTGGAACAAGCATTAAACCATTATCCAGGAGCAGCTAAGAGAACTTTCACTGGTCTAGGCCCCTACTTTTGGTGTTTTCTAATTCTGCAATTCTGTGTCTCCACTTCTGTGTCCTCAGGAATTTACTGGGTACAATGCCAGACACACCAGTTAACATCAGAACAGCCCCTTCCACATTCTAGGAGGAATGTCCCAGTGGAGGAGAATTCTTGGTCTCACATTCCACTTGTTCAGACTTCCAAGTATAGTGTCTTTATTTCTTTAGCTCCAGTTACTTTGCTTCTATTTACTCTTGTAAAAATATCTGGAGGAGCAATACTCTCAGTTTTGTAAATATTCCTTTTTAGCAAAAGGCATGCCCTTGACATTTAAACATCCCTGACTTTGCGAAATAAGATAACTACAACAGGCGTACAATCTTAAAAGGCTCTTGAACTCTATAGGTTGGTCACTTCTGGGGATCTGGTTTCTTGTATGTGCGTGTTGGAGTGCTCAGTTCTAACCATGTGTGTCCAGAACAGAGCCTTGCTTAGAGAAGTCCCTCCATAAAGATTTGTAGGTGAATGAAAAATAAAAACCTTGCATCTGATAGCCGTAAGCTTTTTCTACCACACAAGAGAGTGTCAGAGAGTTCTCTTTTGTGTTCTTTTCAAATCCACTTGTCTATCCTGTGAGCTTCCATAGACTCTACCAATTTTGTTTGAGGCTGGCCTGGAAGCCCATGTATGCTGGTTAATCTAGTGGTTCTATGGCTCAAATGTAGAGGAAAAGGCCTCTCTCCTGGCTCTTTTCAAATAATCTCCTTTGTGAGTCCAGCTCCTGGAGGCTGGGGCTCAATGTGCCATTTTCCATGAATCACACAGGCTCTCTAGAGTGGTTTATGGTGTAGGAAAATCTGTGTGGACAGAAAGCAGGTCTCCCCCTAGAAGTCATAGGAAGAAGGTCCCCATAATCTGTGTCCTGACCGTGCTCCATTTAATGGTTCTCTTGGGGGTGCTGAGCACCTACTACGTGTCAGTGGTAAACAAGACAGACACGTTTCTGCTTTCAGGGAACTCGAAGTCTCGTGGAAGAGCTGGAAGCTGTAGAGTCTTATAAGGCTACATAAAGGGACACATGGCCCAGATACCCAGAGAGTGATCTCTAAGAGCTGAAACCAGGCCAGAGCAGGTGGGCAAGGAGAGCTCCCAGCAGGGGAACAGCCCATAGGTGAGAGATGCTGTGATATATTTGGGCTAAACCTGGAACAGAGAATGCACAGAGTGCAAGAAGCTGCAGATGAGGGAGGGTGAGGGAAGCAGGGGGAGGATCACAGAGGCATCATATTAGGAGGTTTGGGCTTTATCCTGAGAGAAATGGGAAGTCACTGAAGTATCTTAAGTGCAGGGCGAGGGGGGCATAATCACATTTGCATTTTAGAAATATCAGATGGTGATTTGAACAAGCAGAGTGACAATGGAGATGAAGAGAAGCAGCAGAATATTAAGAGTCTTTTAGGAGACAGAATTTATATGTAGGAGGGAAAAGGATATGGAGGATGACGGAGGAGGAGAAGTCAAGATGAAGCTGCAGGCTTCTAAAATAAGCAAGTGGGTGAACAAGGTGCCATTCCCTGAGCTAGAGCCCACAGAGGAAAAGCAGGTTTGGAGAAGGTGGGAAGACAGCTGATTCAGTTTTAACCTGTTGAATTTGACTTACCTGCAGGAAATCCAAGCATAGATAAATGTCCATTAGATGGACACTGTGTATTTGGGTCTAGAGCTCAGCAGAGAAGCTGGGCTGAAAACAGGGACTTAGATAGCATCAGCACAAAGATGGTAAGGAAAGCCATGGAAGTGGATGAGAGTGTGTCAGAGAAGAAGAGAAAACAAGGACAAAGCCTTGAGGAGCCCCAACATTTAAAGGCAAGACAAACGAAGAGGAGTCTGTGGCGGAGACTGAGGGGAAGCAGCCAGAGAGATGGGAGAAAAACCAGGAGTATGGAGACAGGGAAGGAAGAGAGGAGAGAGTTGTAGGGGGAGGTGGATATCTTTGTCCAGTGATGCTGAAGGATTAAGCAAAACAAGGGTGGAAAAGTGTATGTTGGATTTAGCAGCAAAGCAGATGTTTTGAGTTGAATTGTGTCCCCCATTCCAAATTCATACGTGGAAGTTTTAACCCCCAGTACTTCAGAATGTGACTATATTTGGAAACAGAATCTTTAAAGAAATAATTAAGGGACTTCCCTGGCGGTCCAGTGGTTAAGACTGCACTTCCACTGCAGGGGCTGCGGGTTCGGTCCCTGGTCTGGGAACTAAAATCCCACATGCCGCGCAGCCAAAGGAAAAAATAAAAGGAATTAAGTTAAAGTGAGGACATATGGGTGGACCCTAATCCAACATGACTGATATCCTTATAAAAAGAAGATATTAGGACACAGACCACACAGAGAGAAGAGCATGTGAAGACACAGGGAGAAGGCAGCCATCTACAAGCCAAGGAGAGAGGCCTCAGAAGAAACCATCCATCTGACACCTTGATCTCAGACTTCCAGCCTCCAGAACTGTGAGAAAATGAATTTCTGTTGTGTAAGCCACCCAGTCTGGGGCACTTTGTGGTGGCAGCCCTCGAAGACTAACTCAGCAGCAGTGGTGACTTTGACAAGAGACGCGGCTTTGAAAGCAGCATGAGGGGAAGCCAGGTGGCAGGGAGTGAGGAGTGAGCAGGAATGAGGACATGTCAACGATCGTAGAAAAGGTTTTCCAAAACCCTGTCTGTGAAGGGAAGGAGAAGACACAGATGGTACCCGGAGGAAGCTGTGGGGTCAATGGAGGGGAGTTGACTACTTAGTTGCTGGATTAGTTAGTTGGTTTAAAAGTTTAAAAGAAACAGCTAGTTTAAAACAGCTAGTTTAACAGCTGGTTTAAAAGAAACAGCTAGTTATTAATAGCTCTGCCACTGAAGATTCATTTCAAGAAGGTCACTTTGTTTTTCACATGTTTTATAAATTTTATTTCTAAAAAGTATATGTTGTGCTAGTGTAAATGGTATTTTTTTAACATCTTTATTGGAGTATAATTGCTTTACAGTGTTGTGTTAGTTTCTGCTGTATAACAAAGTGAATCAGCTATATGCATATGTATATGCCCATATCCCCTCCCTCTTGCATCTCCCTCCCACCCTCCTTAATCCCACCCCTCTAGGTCACTTTTAACATTCCAAGGCTAGAATTTAACCAAGACCAAGCTAACACCCATTCAGGTCAGGGTTCTAGAGTGGCACTCTCCAATAGAGCAGCCACTGGCAGCATGTACTTATTGCAATTTAAATTAATTACAATTGAATAAAATTTAAAATTCAGTTCCTCAGTCACACTTGCCACCTTTCAGGTGCTCAATGGCCGCATATGGCATATTAGGCAGCACAGAGGATATAGAACATTTCCATCGTTACAATGGTCAATGCTGGTCAGTGCTGCCCCAGAATTTATACTATCGTCAAGTGAAGAGCTGGCGCAAACTCCACCATGTCACATGGTACAGCTTAAATGAATAGGGGAGGGTCAGCAAGAGAATGCATGTCGATCCCAAGCCACTTGTCATTCAAGAAAGATATGCTCCTATTTACAATAGCCAGGACATGGAAGCAACCTAAGTGTCCATCGACAGATGATAAAGAAGATGTGGCACATATATTCAATGGAATATTACTCAGCCAGAAAAAGAAATGAAATTGACTTATTTGTAGTGAGGTGGATGGAACTAGAGACTGTCATACAGAGTGAAGTAAGTCAGAAAGAGAAAAACAAATACCATATACTAGCACCTATATATGGAATCTAAAAAAAAATATGGTTCTGAAGAACCTAGGGGCAGGACAGGAATAAAGACGCAGACATAGAGAATGGACTTGAGGACACATGGAGGGGGAAGGGTAAGCTGAGACGAAGTGAGAGAGTAGCATTGACATATATACACTACCAAATGTAAAATAGATAGCTAGTGGGAAGCAGCCGCATAGCACAGGGAGATCAGCTTGGTGCTTTGTGACCACCTAGAGGGGTGGGATGGGGGGGTGGGAGGGAGACACAAGAGGGAGGGGATATAGGGATATATGTATACATATAGCTGATTCACTTTCTTATACAGCAGGAACTAGCACAACAATGTAAAGCAATTATACTCCAATAAAGATGTTTAAGAAAAAAGAAAGAAAGATATGCTAGCTCAGACCAGGCACAGCTGGACACAGCCTGGCTTGTGCTCCAGGAGAGAGAGTCTCCTTGGCTCTCCCTTTTGCTATGGCCTTTGAGATTTGAGACCAGGCAGTAGAACGTGACCGATGGTATGACTTTTATGGTCAGGAGGCCTGATAGTGGAGATGAACTTCCTGCCAGCTGAGCAGGGGCCCCTCTCCTAGGGGCCAGGAGTGAAGCTGAGCCATGGGAGTCCCAGGGAAGGACCTCTGTGTCAGCAGCTTGGATTGTCCTTCCTAGAATTTCCAGGCACTGTCTCTGGTGCTAGAAAGGATGAAATGGGTTACTTTTCTTTAACCATTCTACTGGTACTGTTTTTTGCTGTTGTTATTAAAATGGATGTATTTGTTGCTTTTCATTTTTTAAGACACAGCCATGTTTGACTGCGTCTTTTTTATTCTTTTTTCTTTTTTTTTTGTTGTGTTAAAATACACATAACATAGGGCTTCCCTGGTGGCGCAGTGGTTGAGAGTCCGCCTGCCGATGCAGGGTACACGGGTTCGTCCCCCGGTCCGAGAAGATCCCGCATGCTGCGGAGCGGCTGGGCCCGTGAGCCAAGGCCGCTGAGCCTGCGCGTCCGGAGCCTGTGCTCCGCAGCGGGAGAGGCCACACAGTGAGAGGCCCGCGTACCGCAAAAAAAAAAAAAAAGGCGGGGGGGCTTCCCTGGTGGCGCAGTGGTTGGGAGTCCGCCTGTCGATGCAGGGGACACGGGTTTGTGCCCCGGTCCGGGAAGATCCCACATGCCGCGGAGCGGCTGGGCCCGTGAGCCATGGCCGCTGGGCCTGCCCGTCCAGAGCCTGTGCTCCACAACGGGAGAGGCCACAATAGTGGGAGGCCCGTGTACTGCAAAAAAGAAAAAAAAAAAATACACATAACATAAAAATTTACCATCTTAACCATTTTTAAGTATACAGTTCAGTGGTATTAAATATATTCATCTTGTTGTGTAGCCATCACCACCATCTATCCCCGTAACTCTTTTCATCTTGTAAAACTGCAGCTATACCAGTCAACAATAACTTCTCATTCTCTCCTCCCCCAGCCCCTGGCAACCATCATTATACTTTCCATCTTTATGATTATGACTACTCCATATAAGTGGAAGCATACAGTATTTGTCTTTTTGTGACTGTCTTATTTCACATAGTGTGATATCTTCAAGGTTCATCTATGTTGTAGCATATTGCAGAATTTCTGTACTTTTTAAGACTGAATAATATCCCACTGTATGTATAGACCACATTTTGCTTATCCATTCACCCACTGATGGACACTTGGGTTGCTTCCACTTTTTAGCTATTGTAAATAATGTTGCTATGAACACGGGTATACAAATATCTCTTCAAGACCCTGCTTTCAATTCTTTTGGGTATGTACCCAGAAGTGGAATTGCTGGGTCATATAGTAATTTTATTTTTAATTTTTTGAGGAACCTCCATACTGTTTTCCATAGTGGCTGCACCATTTTACATTCCCACCAACAGTGCACAGGTGTTCCAATTTCTCCACATCCTCACCAACACTTGTTGTTTCCTATCTTTTTGATAGTAGCCATCCTAATGGGCGTGAGGTGTTTCTCCTGGCACTTTTTTGGAATACTCTAGTTTAAATATGTCCATCCAAAACTGACCACAAAGCTGACCAGTCCAGGGTTACCTGAGCTTAAGCTGTCAGTAGGGTTTGCTGCAGCCCATCACTCTAAAGGGACCTATTACACTAGTGGCCAGCAAAACCACACACACACACACACACACACACACACGTTTTAAAGAAGTTGTCATTTAAAAGAGGAATGTGACCATGGTTAAAACGTTCAAACAGTATAGAAGTATATAAAGTGAAAAGTAAATCTCTTTCCACTGCTTCTCAATCCCCAGAATTCTACCATCAGGAGAGAAACACAGTTGACCTGTGTATCCTCATGGAAATTTTCTATTCACTTCCTCACACACCCTATTTTATACCACCTGCAAACTGATCAGGAAGACACAATAAATCTCATAAATTTTGTATTTTAAAAATATATATGTGTATGTGTGAATACGCACAGTTCACTCCTACGTTGTGATCTCCCCCCCATGTCGTGGGCTCTCAGCTAGCAAGAGCTAGTGCGGTCACCTGTGGGGTGTGTCTATATGAACCTATGTATATATTTTACACAAATGAAAGCTTACCTCATATACTTTCTGTATAAGTAAGATACAGTAAGATACACTTACTTTTTTTTTTTTAACCTTTTAAAGATATCACAGTGTGATGGGTTAATTTTATGTGCCAACTTGCCTGGGCCATGGGGTGCCCAGATATTTGGTTAGACATTATTTCTGGGTATGCCTGTGAAGGTGTTTCTGGATGAGATTAGCATTCGAATCTGTCGACTGAGTCAAGCAGATTGCCCTCCCCAGTGGGGGTGGGCCTCATCCAGTCCATTGGAGGCCTGTGCAGAACAAAGTGTGAGGTAAGAGAGAATTTGCTCCCTCTGCCTGTCTTCAGCTAGAACATCCATCTTCTTGAGTACTTGGACTGGAACCACACTACCAGCTCTCCTGGGTCTCCAGCTTGTAGAGGGCAGATCTTTTTTTTAATTTTATTTTAACATCCCTATTGGAGTATAATTGCTTTACAATGTTGTGTTAGTTTCTGATGGCAGCTCTTCTAACGAATCTTCGTAAAATTCATGATCTACTCTCACTGTCCTGACCTTAAGCTGCTTAACATTTTTGTCTAATTAGTTTTCTCTCCAAGAATGGCTCTGACCTTTGCTAGGGTGATCACCTTAGAGAGGACACCCCTGAGGTCCCACGAAAGGCCCCTTGGGGAGGGGAGAGCAGCCCATCAGTGACTCGAGGAGTGGATGGCAGCCTGCACGCCGCCTCAAGGGCAGGTCGGGAGGAAGGACCCTAGGTGTTGCCCTCATTTCAAAATTCGACATTCCATTGCTTGGCCCTTGCAACATGTCAGAATTGGATATCTTGTTTTTCAAGAGAACCAATCCATGATTTTATTTAGTTACTTTTCAATAAGTTTAAATCCTTGAGGGGGTACAGCATTGCACAGATTCTACGTGCAGTGGCCCTAGCAGGAAGACCGTTCTTAGCAGTTCGGCAGGAACTGCCACTGTTTCCATGGGCACGAGTTACCTTTCTCCAGATTCCTCTGGTTTTGTTTGGTTTGCAGCCAGAAGTCACTCTGTTGCGCTTTATGCACACGCCTCTTGGCCAAGTAGAGTTCGGTTTCATCTGGGGGCATAAACACTTTCAGTTTTAAGAAGAGCTGTGTGCTCCTTCTGGTTGCAGAGACCTCACTTAGAGCCAGCAGAAGTGGCCCTAGGCCCCAGCCTCCCCAGCGGTTACTGCTGTAGAAGTCCCGTTGCTGGCAGGCTTCCACAGGCGCCAGGATGGTGAACAGAGTGGATTTGATCTCTTTTGATAGGGTAAGAATCCCTCTGTTCTAATTAGAGAAGAACGAAGTACTTTTTAAATGTAATTTGTCGCAAAATAAACTATTTTGATTGCTGAATCCAAGATGCAGTGATACATGTAGTCCTAAATCTTACTCAGATTCCCTAAAACCAGCTTTAATTTCCGGAAGGTTGATACCATATTATTTTGTTGGTACCATTTATTATTTTGTGGCAAAAAATTAACACTACAAAAACGTAATAGCTCCACTAAATAGTTCTGCCAGAGAAAACTCACTTCACTTTTTTAAGATTTGAAAGACAGCATATCAGTTTACACGGACATTGCCTCAAAATTCATAATTAATCCTCAAATGATGTAAGTGAAAGTTTTGCAGGTCAGTAAGGAGGAAAATAGAAATGAATTTCATTAAGAATGACGATTGCTCAAAGTATGGCCTGAAGCCATGCCCTCTCAGGCTCTGTAGGATCGTGTCCTCAGGCAAAGTGGGGTTGGGGTAGGAGAGAACACAAGCAGGACACCACCAAAAAGCACCCTGGGGTCTAGCAGGATGCGGCAGTTATGATTTAGGAAGCCTCAGGCCCGTTGGGTCAGCAACAAAAATATTTAGCCCTCCTGGGGTGCTTTTGAAACCTTAGAAGCTCCTCAAAGCCCCACCGTAGGCCCAGGGCACCGAGTTGCTGAGAAAGGTCACCGCTACAAATATTGTGTAACCTGAGGTCTTGGTGGACAGACTGGGGGGAAGGAGACGCCAACACTGAGTGGGTGTTACAGTAACACCCTCCTCACTGAGCTGCCAGCATCCTCCTGTGCCTGTTCCTGTATGTTCACAGCAGGGCAGCCAGAGTGACCCTTTCCAGACACTTCTGATCGTGTCAGCCCTCTGCTTAAACATTCAGGCCTCATGTCACTCTTAGATCAAGGACCACATCCTCATAGGGTCTTCAGGCCCGCCTCTCCACCTTCATCGTCTACTTCCTGCTCCCACGCACCAGCCTTCTGTAAGCTCCTCAAGCATTCCATGAAGGCATTTTGCTGCCCTGGAGGTCTGTACAGGCTGTTCCCTCTGCCGGGAGCTCTCTCCCCTCGCCTTTCCTCTGCCTTGTCTCACACTTGTGCTTCAGATCTCAGCCTAAAAGTCAGTTCCTCCATAAACTTCCTGCCCCAGGCTAGATTGCCTCTCCCAGCACCAAGTGTCTTTCCCTCAAGAATTTATCACAATAGGACTTTCCTGGTGGTGCAGTGGTTAAGAATATGCCTGCCAATGCAGGGGACACTGGTTCGAGCCCTGCTCCAGGAAGATCCCACATGCCATGGAGCAACTAAGCCCATGTGCCACAGCTACTGAGCCTGTGCTCTAGAGACCGCGAGCCACAACTACTGAGCCCGTGAGCCACAACTACTGAAGCCCGCACGCCTAGAGCCTGTGCTCCGCGACAACAGAAGCCACTGCAGTGAGAGGCCCACGCACCATAATGAAGAGTAGCCCCCGCTCACTGCAACTGAGAAAGCCCGCATGCAGCAACGAAGACCCAATGCAGCCAAAAATAAATAAATTTATTTATTTAAAAAAAAGGATTTATCACAATATGCAATTATGCAGGCAAGTGCATGATTATTTTATGTCTTCCTCCTCCACTTAGGCAGTGATCTCCACAAGGTCAAGGCCCATGTCTGTTTCGCTCACCATGTTATTTCCTAATGCCTGGCACAGGTACCTCATAGGCTCTCAATAAATGCTTCATGCATGAATAAATGGTAGAGTGCTGTCCCATCCTTTATAAATGTAAGATTGGGGTTCACTCCCCAGCACTCCAGCACAGGGTATAATCAGCATGCAAATTTCTATCACAAATACAGTGAAGGTTGCCTCCTATCTTATCCTCTAGGATTTAATTGTATTTTGATTACTTCAATTCGTGTATCTCTGTCCTTTAAAGACAAAGAAAATCACAGACTCATAATGGTGAAGGGGATATAGTTATTTTGACTGGGTCGTTTAAATATTAGGCAAATGTTAAGCAGTCTAGTCTAGTTAACTGAGCTTCCTAAATTTTTCTACTGTTAGAGATTATCTCCCTGCCCTGGAAGTCTAGTCAAATGCCACTTAAATCTTCATGCACCCTAATAGACAAGGAAGATTTCTCTTTACTTTTCATGTACCCTCCCTCTGACTGATGGTCTGGGAAGGGAAGATCAACCAGATGTAGTTGCAGCATCTTCCTCATTCTCCATGAGCTCTCTGAGTAGCTGATGGATGCTATGCCCTCTGTTCTCTGAAATAAACCTCCCCCCATTTCTAGCTTCATTCCTTTATTTAAAGTGGTTTTTCTTCTTAACTTCTGTGTAGGTGCCATGGAAGAGGCAACTTTGGAAAGAATTGTAAGGAGGAACCAGCTCTGCCAAATATTAAACACATTATAAGGCTATGATAACTGATGAGACGAGCGCCAGGATTTCTGCTTCAGTAGCCACGTCCTTCGGGCACCAGAGTAACTAAAGCACTGGAAATCCCGGACAGTGCTGGCCAGGGCTGTGATCCCTCATGGCTCCTCATGGGGTTCCCCACTTGACCCACTTGAGGCTACCTCTAGGCCAAGGCACCCACTTGAGGATCACAGTCTCAGCCTGAGAGTGCCTAGCTTCTCCTGGCTTTCCCGGCCTCGCTTGTTTTCTGGTCGCTATCCCTTTTATCCTCTGAGTGAAAGCCCTGCTCTCTTCTCTTCCCTTACAATATCTGTGGTTAGCTTATTGGGAAGACCCTCAATTGCCCTTTCAGTGATAAGCCCCAGTTGTCATAAACTGACAATCAGTCCTCAAGGGCAAGTGGTGCCCATTCTTCATCACACCTGATAAGTCTCATCTTTACTCCAAGGAGAGAAGAGAGGTGTTACCTCTCAGCCCTAGAGAAATTGGACCTCACACCCAGAATGGACCAAGCTCTACCATCCACAAAGAAAAAGACAATGAAAGTTGAATATTCATTTAAAGAGAAAGTTTATATTCTGCTTTTCAGACTATAATCCATCTAATACTCACAAATATCTCCAACATACACAAAAAAGTGATTACATTTTTTTATATTTAAAAAACTCCCCTTGGAAAGAACACTCATTGTAATTTGTATTTTGTTTAATGTTCAATTTACTAAACCTTCAATTTTAATAAACAAAACTTTGAAAGTCAAATTTTCTTATACATTCAAGCAATGATCATATACTTATATTACCATAAATTACCTAAGCTACAATTAAAATTTTAGCATGACTCATTTTTGAACACTTCACACACGAACACAATGACTACGGAACCCTTCAAACTACTCTAAATTATCAACCCAATTCATTTCCTAATTTTTTCTATACTTCCTAAGCCTTCTCTAAGTTATACAAAATCTAGTACTATTTACTACAATACCTTTCTAGTATTATGGAAATTTTGGTCCAAGATTTGTTGAACCCACTGTTTTTGGAAAGCCAGCTGTAATCATGGCCCAAGGGAAGAAATAAGTGGGTGTGTGTTACTGTTCTACTTGTTACAATCAACCCAGAGTTAAACACGTGTCATCGCATTCATTCTTCTACTATGACCTCCTCTTCATTCATCTTATATTTTCTTTTTTTTTTTTTTGCGGTACGCGGGCCTCTCACTGTTGTGGCCTTTCCCGTTGCGGAGCACAGGCTCCAGACGCGCAGGCTCAGCGGCCATAGCTAACGGGCGCAGCCGCTCCGCGGCATGTGGGATCCTCCCGGACCGGGGCATGAACCCACGTCCCCTGCATCGGCAGGCGGACTCTCAAGCACTGCGCCACCAGGGAAGCCCTAACTTTTCTTTTAAATGTTATTAACTTTGTACAAATTCAACAATTCCAACTATAATTACCATTTCCTTTGTGATGGTCAAAGGCAGGTGGGAACCTCCCCAGGTCAATTCCTGTGTCCTTCCAGCACAACTCTGGAAGTCCTGGAAATCATTCTTGCTTTGCTCCACATATATCCTGAGGTTTTCTCTGCCCTGGACATGGACTCAGCTACCCTCTGGGAGTCCTGTTTCCTTGTAGAGACCAATTCTGGGTAGAGGGGTGCACAAGAGAGTGAGTGTGGGGAAAAGTGCCTCCACTGCTTCTCTCCATCATTAGCAGTGCTAGCAGGAAGTGTCTTTAAGGACTTGCATTACAATAAGGTGCTCTGATTTAACAGATATTGTTGTAACCCACTTTTCTCTTTTCTTTTTCTGTCTTGTAATTGTTACCGTTTATTTTTTTTAAATTGGAGTACAGTTGTTTTACAATATTTTGTTAGTTTTTACTGTACAGCAAAGTGAATCAGTCATATGTATACATATATCCCCTCTTCTTTGGATTTCCTTTGCATTTAGGTCACCACAGAGCACTGAATAGAGTTCCCTGTGCTATACAACAGGTTCTCATTAGTTATCTGTTTTATACATATTAGTGTATATATGTCAATCCCAATCTCCCAGTTCATCCCACCCTCCCTTTCCCCACTTGGTGTCCATACTTTTGTTCTCTATGTCTGTGTCTCTATTTCTGCCTTGCAAACCTGTTCATCTGTACCATTCTTCTAGATTCCACATATATGCGTTAATATATGATATTTGTTTTTCTCTTTCTGACTTATTTCACTCTGTATGACAGTCTCTAGGTCCATCCATGTTTCTACAAATGACCCAGTTTTGTTCCTTTTTATGGCTGTGTAATATTCCATTGTATATATGTACCACATCTTCTTTATCCATTTGTCTGTCAATGGGCATTTAGATTGCTTCCGTGACCTGGCTATTGTAAATAATGCTGCAGTGAACATTGAGGTGCATGTGTCTTTTTGATTTATGGTTTGTAACCTACTTATAGTGTGAGATTTCATTCACCACCACGTTATTTTCTTTTCTACTCTTTCTTTCCTCAAGGCAACTGTGGCTGAGAGAGCTTATGTAATGGGTCCCAGGTGACATCATCCGTAAGCAGCAGACGGTATTTCAAACCTGGTCGAATCCTAAAGCTCATATTCTCTCTGTTACACAGCACTTTGTGAACCAGAAGCTATGGTCCTAGTCCTTTGTTCATTTATTCCATCAATCAGTCCTTCCATATAGCTTAGGACTTGTCTTCTTTCTCCATCCTCTGTCAAGGGTTATAAGGTGATCTAAGTATGTCTTGCCATTCTGGACACACTACCAATGAGGAAGAGAAAAAATGGTTCCTGTGATTTCATCAAAATGAGAAAGAGTTCTTTTTAAAATTATTTTTATACCTTTAAGAACTATTCTCTCAAGGCAATAAAATTACCTTATGTTTCAAGGTAAAGGTCAGGATAAAGAGTAGAGTATAAGTGAACAACAAAAGAAATAACCTGGACAGTGCAAGCCAGCAGAAGGACAGTTAATGAGGATTCAAATCTTGCTGAGCCCTAAATTTCACAATAAACGACTTGCTTCCTCCTTATACAATTGGCCTGATGATCAAAAATCAGCCCATTTAAAGCTCTTATCCCAGCACCTGGCATAGAGCAAGTGCTCAAAAAATATTATCAACCGTTAGTAGAGTTACTTCTTTCTGAACCAACCAGCTTTTGGAACACCTACAATATGTACAGTATTATGATTCAATCTGGGGGTTAGTATAAACAAAACAATCCTGCCTATCACATAATTAAAATAATGATTTCAAGAATTAATGTTGCTGATAAAAATGTTTATAAAAGTCACAAGGTGCTGTTTTGAGTCAGAGGAAGAAGACGGGCTGGCAGCAGGTGGGGGTGAGCCAGCTCAGAGTGATGGGAGACACTTGCCATGCTTCAGTGGTACCCTTCCACCCGTCCTCTTTCACAGCCTGAGAAAAATAAATGAGTCAAAAATAACTGAGCTCAGAACTGTGGTGGATTAACATAGACTAAAGGTACATCTTTATTAAATATTAAGTCAGGTGGTTTAAGCATTTAAGATGTCTTGCCTTCATCAAGAAGTCAAAGGGCAATCTTGTTTTTAGACCTAAAAAAGACTTTATCTCACCCCAATCCTACTTCCTCCAAATACGTCACACTAAAGTATAACTAATACTTTAGTTATTAATACTTAGGTTTCTTCGAAATTGAGTTATTTGTAGTGAGGTGGATGGACCTAGAGTCTGTCATACAGAGTGAAGTAAGTCAGAAAGAGAAAAACAAATACCGTATGCTAACACATATATATGGAATCTAAAAAAAAAAAAAAATGGTCATGAAGAACCTAGGGGCAAGACAGGAATAAAGATGAAGACCTACTAGAGAATGGACTTGAGGATAGGGGGAGGGGGAAGGGTAAGCTGAGACAAAGTGAGAGAGTGGCATGGACATATATACACTACCAAACATAAAATAGATAGCTAGTGGGAAGCAGCCGCATAGCACAGGGAGATAGTTCGGTGCTTTGTGACCGCCTAGAGGGGTGGGATAGGGAGGGTGGGAGGGAGGGAGATGCAAGAGGGAAGAGACATGGGGACATATGTATATGTATCACTGATTCACTTTGTTATAAAGCAGAAACTAACACACCACTGTAAAGCAATTATACTCCAATAAAGATGTTAAAATTTTTTTTTAATAAAAAAAATAAAAAATAAAATGTGAATACCACAGTCTAAAAAGAAAACTTAGGTTTCTTCATTCAGAGTGATTATAGTCCCAAATGGGGGTCTACTAAAGTCTTCAGTGGCCTTCCATCTGTAGGGCTGCTGGATCAAAAATACTGTAATCAGCTCAGTAGGATGTAGTAATAAGTAGGTGAGAAATTTGGAAAGTCCCTGTCCCACATATTATAAAAGTTATTTTGTGTAAAAGCAGAAGGAAAATCCTCAAACCAGTGGTACACAGCAAATCTTAGTCAAAGCTGATCTCATTTTCTGTAGACAGTGGTACAAATAGATAATAAATAATTCCTTTTAGTTCCTAATTTCTCAAATACAGAATAAGTTGGCTAAGATAGCTGAGCAACCTAATTAGTAGCTTCAGCCAACTCAGTAGAAGTTTTAAAAAGATAATTTAAAAATATTATATATGACTGAAGTCTTTCTATCAAGCTCAAAAGTAGTGTTGGAAATACGTGCTGGAATAAACACTACAATGAAAACCTAAGCTTATACTGTTATATATTTTTCCCCTTGTAATTGGCACTTCTGTATCATTTGATCAAGTGTTCATTGAGAGAGTCACCTCTCAAATTTCTAATAAATGTAGCACAAGTTTTGTAACTCTCTGTGAACCCTTCCATGAAAAGGGGGCTAGAAAAACTATACACATAAATATAAGTGATTCCCCCAGGACTACGGGTGTCCAGCGAGTTTGTCATCTGTCTGCTGCTATGGATAAAGAAGAGTAAGTGTTTCACATGAAATCAAATCCCCAGGCTTACTCACTCACAGAAATAGGAGCCACGTTTACATTATTCCCAGAGCACAGGAATCCTAATCCAAAAAATTAAACTGAGTGCAAGGCAGAAATAGAGACACGGATGTAGAGAACAAACGTATGGACACCAAGGGGGGAAATTGGGGGATGATGAATTGGGAGATTGGGATTGACATATATACACTAATATGTATAAAATAGATAACAAATAAGAACCTGCTGTATAAAAAAATAAAATAAAGATGTTCAAAAAAACCAAAAACACAAAAAAAACAAAAAATTAAACTGAGAGCTAGTCTGGGACTCCAAAAGCCCTTCGATCTAAGAAAAGGCAGACTACCCTGTAAGGATATCAGAAAGAATTAGTGTTTCAAAAATTTGGAATAATCTGACCATGTGCCCAATGTTAGGAACATATTTTTTTTCCTGTCACACTTAAAACATTTATCAAAGTTGAATATTTACAAAAATTGATCCCTGAACAACAACAAAAAGAATCTCAGTAAGTACAAAAACTCAGTACCACCAAGAAAATACAATCAAAAACAAATTTTTTAAATGAATCAATGTATTTGAACAATAAGAAATAGTTTTCTAAATATTTCATGTGTTAAAGAATAAACCATTATAAAGATTACAAAATATTTAGAAATGGGTACCATTCTACATGTGGAATGCAACAGTGCTTAGAGAAGAACTTAGGTACAATAGAAAAGAAGAAGAATTAAAAGCTAATGCTCTAAAGCATTCAGTTGAAGACATAAAAATAATAGTAAAACAAAGTAGAAACTAATAAATGTAAGAACAGAAGTGAATGGGAAGCTAACTAACTAGGTTTAATAAAAATCAAAAGCTGACTCTTTACAGACCTGTAAAATGGATAAAACTCTCCAAAATTAGTCAGTAATAAACAAGAAAAGGCACAAATAAATGATACTAAATATGAAAATTAAATATAAATATTGATATGGGAAAAATTTTTTTAATTTCATGAAAGCTGTGAACAATAGAACAATTAATAATTAGATGCAGTAGACAATTTTCTAGAAAAACATTAAAAAATCAAACAAGAATTTTAAAAGCCTGAAAAGATCTATAAACTTTAAAAAATAAGTCAAATCAGTAATAAAAAAAAATTCAACAGCTAAAAAATGGCAATGATCTTTCAAAATCGTTCAGCAACTTGGGAAGACAGTTTGGCAGCCTCTTGCAAAACTAAACATACTCTTACCTATGATCCAGCAATCACACTCCTCAGTATTTACCCAAAGGACTTGAAAACTTATGTCCACACAAAAACCTGCACATGGATGTTTATAGCAGCTTTATTCATAATTACGAAAACCTGGAAGCAACCAAGATGTCCTTCAGTAGGTGAACAGATAAACTGTGGTACATGCAGACAATGGAATATTACCGAGTGCTAAAAAGAAATGAGCTATCAAGTCATGAAAAGACATGGAAGAAACTTAAATGCATATTATGAAGTGAAAGAAGCCAAAGCTGCATACTGTATGATTCCAACTATATGACATTGTAAAAGAGGTAAAACTATGCAGACAGTAAAAAGATCAGTGGTTGCCAGGGGTTGGAGGGAGGGAGGGATGAATCAGCAGATTGCAGAGGATCTTTAGAGCAGTAAAAGTACTCTGTATGATACTATAATGGTGGATGCATGTCCTTATGCATTTGTTAAAACCCATAGAATGTACAACACCAAGAGTGAAACCTAATGTGAACTATGGACTTTTGGTGATAAGGATGTGTCAACGTAGATTCATCAGTTGTTAACAAATGTACCACTCTGTGAAGGATGTTGATAACGAGGGAGTCTGGGAGCGTGGGGAGAGATGGAGTTTATGAGAACACTCTGTACTTTCTGTTCAACTTTGCTGTGAATGTAAAACTGCTCTTAAAGAAAAATTCTATTTAAAAAGATAAAAAAGCGAGGAGCTAGCGACAGGGAGGGCAGGGGGTCTGGGCTTAGTTTTGGGGGAAGAGGTGGCCAGTTTAGGGTCTCAGGAGACAGGTGGGGGAGATGGCAGAGTTCGATGGGACTGGGGGGGTGGGGGGTGCCAGGAGAAGGAAGGTTGAAGGAGAGACTTGATGTTGGGGGAACTGTGCTGGGAAGAGCTGAGTCGGAAGTGCCCACAGTAACCCGGGGGGAGGACAACACCCCGGGCCTGGCTGTCGCAGCTGCCTGCTGGAGAAGGGGAGCCTGACCTCTAGGAGGGCGCTGCTCCTGTGTAGGCTGAGCGGCCCCCAGTGCCCTGGTTTGTATGGAAGGAGGAAGGCAGAGAGACAGGAGGAGGAGGCTGATGGTCTCGCGGCCCTTGCTGGAGACACACTTGGGCAGTCGATGCCCTCAAAATTTGCAGGAAGGAAGGCAGTGGGGTACAGGGACGCAGATGGGCAGGGAGGGCAGAACTTGAACTTGTCAATACCAGCAGCCCCCTTTTTTTCAGACAGAGGGTTGTGAACCCGCCTGGCGTTGTGGAAACTGAACTTAGCTTCGCGGGGCTGATAGTTCTGGCCCAGGGCGGTATGTAATTCTGGCTCGGCCTGGGACAGGGTCCAGCCAGGCCCAGCTGGGTGGAACCCAGGTCTGGGTGTGAGGGTGGTCTAGGGAGTGATGGAGGTCAGGTGCCACCCTGAGCGGTTACTGGTATGGCGCCTGGTGTATCTGACAGGCGGGAGCTGTAGGCAGACAAAATTGACGCCCACTTTATTTTCCAGGTGGCAGTGCACCCGTTTGGACTTTTCCTCTAGGTCCCATGCTTACCTCTTCTGTGACCTCACTCTGCCCCTCCTCATCCCTCTAACTCTCTCGAGGTTACCCCTTCACTTAAAACGTTGCTTCTGGTAATCTGGTAAGCCGGGAAAGTTGCTGGAGTCCCTGCCGGAGTCGGTATTGTCGGTAATCCCGAAGGAGGAGAGGCGTCCCCAGCGGAGACTCTGGGTGGGCGGGTTGGTCTTGCTTGCCGGTGGAGAGGGTGGGGATTGAAGGTGCACCCTTGGGTGGGCCCACAGCGATGGTACCAGCTGAAAGCTACAAAAATGCTTCGTAGACCGTGGTCTGTTACTGTAGTGTTCATCATGGCAAGCTGGTGGCACCAGAAGAAGTGGAGCCCCTGGCCAGTGTGAGTCGTAGCAGTGCAGGAGGGGAGACCCTGGAGGAGGAGAGAGCCCGCCTAAATTAATGTCTACAGATTGAATTTCCAGAGGCTTAGAAGGAGGAGTTCTTCAGTGTCCTGTTTCCAGGCCTTGCTCAGGAAGCCCTGTATTCATTCAGGAGACCACACTTTAAGGTTTTCAGATGAGCTTATGAGGGGGCAATCTTTAAAAGTCCAAAGCAGATGCATCCGGGGCCTTCAGCAGATGCATTGCTTTGAGTGTGTAATCCGGGAGCAGCGATCTCTGGGCACGTGAATGCCAGCAGGCACCTGTCCTGTTCTGGGGTGGAGGTTTTCAGATGCTGCATCTTCTCAATTCAGCCTTCTGTTGTACTAGTTTTGTGCTACGCACCTTGCTCCCAGAGGACTCTTAAGCTGTAGAACATTTTAACGCGATGCCACAACACAGAGTGCTGCCTTGTAGACGGAGCTTGCGGATGTATCCCCGTGACCCTCTCATCTACCCGCCCGCCTTCCTGCGCATTGGTCGGAGGAATTCTTAGTGTGATGATATAATCTGTGTGTTGGGAAAGTGTTCAAGATTGAATGCCTTAGGCAAATACTTAAATGAGCCAACTGGCAAATTGAGGGGGTCATTGTACTATGCTGGAGGTGCGGGTTGGTCATGCCCAAATTGTGATAGAAGTGGCAGGTCTAGTTTGGGCATTCCTACTAAGAAGGGAGTGGTCAGGATGCCGATAGTGATCTTTGATTCATCTTGCTCTATGTGTTTTTTAACTTCAATTTTACTTGATCAGATTTCAGAGCAATCTTAGTGTTCAAATGGGAGGACCCTGAGGTGAGGGGTGGTGGGGAGGGAAAAGCCTGCCGCAGGTGCTGGGAGGAGTGGGAGGGGTGGGCGTGAAGAAAGGGAGAAGGGGGGAGGGTTGTGGTTAGGTGTGGGTTGTAGAGGGTGGGAGTGGTAGGGAATGTGGGTTGAAGGGAATTCTCTGGAGAAAAGATCAGTAGGCAGAACTCTGGGGAATTATATAGAGCTCATGGGCAAATAAAGTACTAGTTAATAGTAAATTGTTAATGCTAGTTAAATTATCGCTTGGAAGCACAAAAAAAAAGTTGCTTGGAAACTTTCTAAAATGCTTAGAACTCTGCTAAGTGCAGGGGAAAAAGCAAAATTGCTTTGCTGCAAGATGGGGAAGACTGAAAAGATAACTGAAGACCTGGTTATTGGTGGCTTGAAAGATTGGTGTCAGAAACTTGCATCAGCAGGTTAACATCCTTCACTGCTTTCAGGCTTCTTACATGGTTTATCTGGAGATGTGTGGTATTTGGGAGAGGTCTTCGAAAAGACTTTAAATACCCATATTGTGGGCTTTTAAAGTAAGCTTGAGATTTTGGAGTGCACTTAAGATGGTGAGATGTACTCTTATGGGTTTGCAACATTTTTTTCCACTGAGGTTTTGCAGTTGAAAACTTGAGCAAAGTGAAAATGCAATGATTTCTAAAGGAATTTTGTGTTACTTCCTGCCTTATAAGCACATCTCTTCTTTGTGATGAGTATTAGAAACAGCAAGAGTTTTTACTTTTCGTCGTCATTGTAACAAGGAGAACCTAATGACTTTGTGATCACTGTAAAATTACTGTCATATTTGGTAGCAAACAATCCGTGTAGGCTTGCTAAGGTTACAGTTAGTAATCCACTGTATCTTTAGTTTGAATGTTTGTGTTTTTTAAGTGATAACCGTATTAGAGAGGAAGCTATCAGCCAAAATCAGTTTGGGAAATAAGCAAAACTGGGGATGGGGAGGTGCTTTATTACTAGATTATGGTGTGTTTGTGAAAATTCAGGGAAAGATCTGAATCCTTTGTGATAAAGTAATACCAGTGGCTTTTTTATCATGTCCCTCTTCCCATTGAACTTCACTTTGAAAATTTTAAATCCCCAATATTTATACACTTGGGATCTTTCTAGGTTCTCTTTTTAATGTTTAAAAATATGTTGACATGATAGTTCAGTTCTTAACCCGTGATTTGGGCATGATACAGTAACTGTCATTGGTATTTAAAGAATACTAATCATGCATGTATGGGGAAAAATACATAATTATTTCCATAGATCTGGAAAACTCATTTAACAACTTAAAACCCATTTATAATTAGAAAATAAACTCTTAGCAAAGTAGGAATAGAAGGGAAAGCTCATGACCTCATAAAAGATGTCCTCCAAGAAATCACAGCAAACATTATACCAAATGATGAAACATTGGAAGTGTTTCCTCACAATCAAGAAAAATTCAAGGATTTTCAATATCAGCTCTTCTATTTAACCCAAGGTTTCAGCACCCACAGTAAGACCAGAGGTGAATATAAAATGTTTAATGGTTAGAAAGGAAGAAAAAAATCTTACCATTAATTGCAGACAATATAATTGTTTATGTATGTATTTGTTTTCTGTTTCAGGGTAATAAATTATCACAAGTATAGCAGCTTCAAACAGTACACACTTATTACCTCATAGTTCAGTAGAATTTTGTTCTCTGCTCAAGGTCTCAGAAGGCAGAAATCAAAGTGGCTCCCTGTTTCTATTCTCAGTTGGAGCTCAGGGTCCTCGTCCAAGCTCATGCAGTTGTTGGCAGAATTAAATTCCTGTGGTTGTAGGACTGAGGTGTCCATCTCCTTGATCGTCTGGGAGCTGCTCTCAGCTCCCAGAAGCCGCCTGCAGTCCCTTGCCACATGCCCCGCCCTATGACAGTGTACTTACTCAAAGCCTCCAGGAGAGTCTTTCCTTTCCATGTGCTAAGACTGAGTCTTGTATGATATAACAGTAATGGGAGTGACTATCCCATCATTTTTACCATGTAAAATAACCTATTCAAGGGAGTGACTATTCCACCATATTCACAGATCTTGCCACACTCAGTGGAGGAGATTACATGGGGGTGTATATCAGAAGGTGAAAATCTTGAGGACTTTCTTAGACTTTTGCCTACTACAACACAGAAAATCTAAGAGATCCTTTAAAACTATTATACCTAATATGACATTTTAACAGGTTGCTAAATATAAAAGATCAACAGATGAAAAAACAAAAGTATTTAGACAAGAGTCAACTAATAAAAATTGTAATAAAAAAGAAGTTTCCAATCTTAATACAAAACAAAACAAAACCACCAGGTATTAAACTAGGAAAAAAATTCTAACAAAAATAGTACATGATCCAGGGGAAATTATCAAATTATAATGAAGGACATGAAAATGAAGTACACCTAAACAAGTAGACATATGTACCACAGTCACAAATGGCAAAACTTAATATTTTTGTTTGTTTGTTCTGTTGGGTTATTTTTGGCCGAGCCACACGGCTTGTGGGACCTTAGTTCCCCGACCAGGGATGGAAACCAGGCCCACAGCAGTGAAAGCGCCAAGTCTTAACCACTGGACCACCAGGGAATTCCCCAAAACTTCATATTTTAAATAAGTCAGTTCTCTCCAAATTAATAAATGCCATGCAATTCCAGACAAAACCCCAACAAATTTTTTTCATGGAACTTGTCAAGTTCATTCTCAGATTAATAGCAAGTAACAAAAGGAAAAGTACAGCTAAGAAAAAAATTGAAGAAGGAGGAGGAAGAGAAGGAGATGGGGACTCACACTTCTGGATAATACAACTCACTAAGAAGGAGACACTAAAATAACAAGTGCCAGGTGTCTGTAAAATAACAAGCCCAGATACACAAATCAACCAAGGAACACATTTACATGCAGGTCCCCACACGTGTGAAAACCCCATTCATGGCAAGGGTGGCATTACAGTTTAGACCAGTGAATGATGCTGGGACAACTGGCTGTTTATTGGGGGGAAAAGTCACTTTTTCACCCGCACATACAAAATTATAGATACTAGGGACCAATGCGGAAAACAACATCTTAACACAGGTAGAAGAAAATAAGAGCCTATTCTTACGACATCTGAGTAGGAAAGGAATTTCTTTAATGAGATAAAAGCACGAACCATGAAAGAAAATCTAACTCTGATTACATTAAAGTGTAAAACATATGTAGAACAAAAGTCAGCATACATGAAGTGAAAAAAGCAATCCATAGACTGAAAGAAGTTTTCAATACCCATACTCGACTACGTCAACGGGGCTCCACCGCTTGCTTCCACTGGGTTTATCAATGGAGAGCCCAGTGGAGTGGAGGCAGGCAAGTGCTCTGAGGTCAGAGCATCTATCCTCCCCGTATCCGTGGATGTCCCCATGACTGACTGTGACTCTCAACCAAAGACCGCAGCTCCTGAAAGAGCCCTCTCCACACAGCATCACTGTCCCCAGCTTTCTCCTCTGCTCCACTGGCTTAGGGGTCCAAGGGCCCCACTGTTAATAGCCCTTATGGTTTCCTTAAACCCTGCCCACACCTTATGTATACTCACTTCTGATCGCCTAATTTAAGTCGGCCATCTGTTCTCCCCTGGGACACTGACTAGTAAACCTGGTACAAATGCTGCTGCTAATGTGGTGTAGCCCTGTTAGGCAAGTTACTTAACCTGTCTGACTCCAATTACTTCATCTATAAATGGTGCAGCTGTGGGAATTAGTTAGTATGACTTACATAAGCTCCGCAGCACAGCATCCAGCACATGAGCAGACAGTAACGGTTGCTATTGCTGTCATAATGGTGGTGGTTATTACTGATGTTACTGCTAATATTTCTTCATTGCTACCCAGTGATGTAAGTAGGACCTAACCATAGCTGGGCAAAAACACCAAAGCTGAACCTGAGACAGGATCCCTAAAACATAATTTGCTATCCGACTTAAAGAACTTCCCAGAGTTTTCCTAACGTCACCATCATAATAAATGTTTCACGATTTACTATTTCCACACTCTTTACGAGGTAGTATTACAGAGAGTTATCTTCGGTCCACTTATGATGAATGGGCCAGTCCAGTTCCTCTCTGGCAACAAAAGAAGTCTTCACTATTTGCAAAGCCAGGCCCCACCAATCACTCACATTCACCAGACACCTGCAGGTGTGTCAGCCACAGCAGTCAGCGATGCATTTGCAAATGCAGGGCTCCTTAACTAGCAGCCAACACAAACCAGTGATGGAGGCCAGCCGGCACCCACTCCTGCACCTCTGCTGGCTGCAGGCTTCATGGGTCAATTCTGCCAACCAATGACCATGACATTGGTCGTTACGTACCTAATGACACTTATGTCCAGACAGATTCAATTTTATATACATATTTGTTAAATACTACAAGTTACAACACAGAATAAACACTTTTTAATTGTTATGACATGTTGAGCTATTTGAAAAAAATTATGCAATGGGAATTGTGGGGAAACAATGTAGTAAACACTTGGTTACCTTGCCCCGTGGAGAGGGAGGGACATTCTAAACTGGAGGGACAGTTGAATGTAGGAGGGACATTCAAATCATGTATATCTCTTAATTTTATTCTTAGAGCTTATTTACTCCACCCTAATTATATCTGCATGGTGTCTAAGATCTGTTGCCATGTTAGAGCCTTAGACCGTGTGAAGGGTAAAGGAGGGGACCTTCCTAGGGTGATGGACATGCTCTGTACCTTGATTGGGGTGCTCATCATGGATGCATACATTTGTCAAAACTCTTGGAACTGCACGTTGAAGACCTGGGCGTTTCTCCGTAGGCCATAGCTCAGTTGTAATCGAGGTTATAGGAACAGGTAGAGGAATAGAAAAGTTAAAACACAAGTTCTAAGAGGATACATTTGAAAGTATAATGTATCCCACGGTACCAATTTCTTTATGTGACAGAATAAAATCTTGGAATACTAAGCAAATGGATCTGAACTCCCCAGGGGTTTACTAACTAATTTCTGGTGAGAGGAGGAGACTCAGAGACCTGTGAGTGACCAAAGGGAGTCAATTGACCATTAGGGCTTTGCAGGGAGTAAACCGCCCACGTAATTATAGGGTCAGTGCCTCAACTATCTGTGCTCATTCAGGTGGAGTTGACCTGGTGACACCCTCACCTTTTTGGGAAAGGCTTCAGCCCCTAAAGTATCTTTATTTTTCAGGAGCCTATGCTCAAAGTCATTGTGGTTTACCCCCAAGGGCCAAAACACAGTGAGATGGATTCCTAGGTGGCTGAACAAGAAAACTACAGATTATTGACTGACAGCTTGTTGTTACTCTAAAAGGATGTCTCGGTGGTGTGCCCCAGGGCTCTTTGTCAAACATAATCAACAATTTGGATGAGAGCATAGAAGAAGTGTTTACCAAATATTCAGAAGTCACACGCAGGGGTGAGACCACCAGTAAGAGATGCTACATGCTCACAATTCACATCACCCAGACAAGAATGATGCCTGGGCCCAAGCCAAAATGTTAAACTAGAATAAATTAAAAAACAAACTGCCATTAGTTTGAAAAAGCCAATTGCCAAATCCAGGGTGAGAGCGGGGAAACCAGACTTGAGGGAAATAAGCCCTATGGTTTTAATTGACCACGTGTACACTTATGAGCCAATGGTTGTACAGTTGGTTACAGATTGACTGCATTGACAGGTCTGCTGAACTCAACACTATTGTCTCTGGTTCCAGGTGCTGCATTTTACGAGTGACGTTGACAAGCTGGAGTGTGCCAGAGAGGAGGGACAGGGTGGGAGGAGACACCTCATTCTACTACCAACATTTTAGGAAACATATTGCTTAGCCTGAAAAAGGGTAGACAGGTACGGGTTAGGCCCTTAACCATCCTGATTTGCCCAGGACTGAGAAGGTTTCCAGACACAGAGCTTTCAGGGTTTTGTTTTGTTCTGTTTAAAAGATTTTTTTGATGTGGACCATTTTTAAAGTCTTCATTGAATTTGTTACAGTATTGCTTCTGTTTTATGTTTTGGTTTTTGACCACAAGGCGTGTAGGATCTTGGCTCCCCGAACAGGGTTCGAACCCACATCCCCTGCATTGGAAGCTGAAGTCTTAACCACTGGCCCACCAGGGAAGTCCCAGAGCTTTCAGTTTTAAAGCTGGGATAATCCTAGGCAAACCAGGACAAGCTGTCACCCTAGGTCGAGGTGACAATGGGGTAAGAGGTACCAGGACATACGACTGCTGATTTCCAAATATTTGGAGGGGCTTATTCTCAACGGCCCTTATGTGGACCAGATCAGTGGTAGAACTTACCCAGAGGCAGAGCTGAACTCCAGGTAAGAAAGACTCTGAGATTCCCAGGGAACTTTCTCAGGAGAAGGAACAGCACAGGGCAGGTCTGCATGAGGAGGTGGTCATGACTCCTGGGGTATGAAAACCCTTTAAATACACACGCACCAGAAAATTCATCATGGTCACAACCTCTGCATTCAGTGATGCTTTTATTATATTAATATATATTATATATCATTCTACATAGTAATATATATTATTCTATTATATATATTATTATATTACATTAATCACAACAGTGTCTTGATACATTTGGAAACTGGGAGACATGATTTAACCTTTCTATACAGAATGCTCTGCTCCCAGCTCCCATGCAAGTCCTCCAACCCCCTCGCCACTTCCGAGTTTGCCATCCACAGGGGATAGGGTGAGGCTGGATGTTGCCTGAGATTCCTTTCAACTCCAGGGTTCTGTGTGTCCTGGGCTTGGCATCGTGCTTGAGCTACAGTAAGTGCTTATCATCAGCATCATCAGTGGCAGGGAGCATGCTCATGTCCTTTCGCAATCACTTCTTTTCCTTCCCAGACACCACGCTGCCTGAGGCAGAGCCCGCGGGTAACTGAGTAACCAAAAACCTGACAGAGGCCTCGCTGAGTAAGGGGTTTGTTTTCTCACAGAAGAGGAAGTTTGGAGATCAGCAGCTGCAGGGAGGTCATTCAAGAGACAGGCTCCTTCTTTCTTCCTGCTCCAACTTCCTCAGTGTGCAGCTCTTGTAGCAAAGTGGCTGCTGCAACTCCAAGCCTTGCACCTGAATTCCAGGAAGGAATAAAAGGGAAAGGGGGGCTTCCCTGGTGGCGCAGTGGTTGAGAGTCCGCCTGCCGATGCAGGGGACACGGGTTCGTGCCCCGGTCCGGGAAGATCCCACATGCCGCGGAGGGGCTGGGCCCGTGAGCCATGGCTGCTGAGCCTGCACGTCTGGAGCCTGTGCTCCGCAGCGGGAGAGGCCACAACAGTGAGAGGCCCACGTACCGCAAAAAAAAAAAAAAAGGGAAAGGGAAGGCCATAAGAGCACCCCAGCTGAGCCAGACCCCTTTTAAAAGCCATTCCTGGCAGCCCCATGCAGAAATTCCTTGGATGTCATTGGTCAGTACTGGGTCACACAGCTACTGCTGGCTGCAAGGGCATTGCCACGGCATTTAGGGGACACATTGCCACCCTGAACGACACTGGGATCTGCTTAGTAAGGAAGAAAAGGAGAACGGATATTGGGTAGGCAGAGAACAATGTCTGCCTCAGCCACCTCTGGGCATATACACTTGTCACCTCCCTGGCTGTCCCTGCTCCTTGGGGAACTAAAAAACCACCAGTCCTAATGGCAGGGCTGGAGTCTGCAGCCCCAATAGGAGGGCGAGGATGTCAAGAAGAGAGTGAGTACAGGCTGCCATGCTGTGTCTCGGCAGGGAGCTCCATGACACCCAAAGCAGAACTGGTCGAAGTTAACCCTGGGCCCAGGGAATTTTTGTTTGTGACAACAGCACGGTTGGAAATGGTAAAAGGATTTGGGTTAGTCTTTTTTTTTCTCAAGACTGGTGGAATTGGCATAACTGTTCAAAAGAATGTTCTACCAGGACCCTCTGTTCTAAAAACAAAACCAGAATGACTGAAAAGTGAGCCGAGAGGAGGCAGGCCTTGTGCAGAGTGAGGAAGGTTAGTTACATGGTTTGTGCAGTGATGAAAAACACAGAAGAGCTAGTCCTGGTTAGATGATTCTCCCTGGCTTGCTGTCTGCCAGTGCCTGGAAGGTGCCAGTGTGCATACCTACATTAACCTGGTAGCTCCCAGCACCCCCACACACAGGCACCCAGATGAGAAGGCACGTGAAGCTGGTTTTGCATCACCCCAGCCACAGCTTCCTAATCCAGCCCTGCTTGAAGCCTGGTCCCTGGACCCGAAGCAGCATCGCCAGCAGCACCTGGGAACTCAGTAGAAATGCAAAACCTCAGGCCCATCCCAGACCTACTGGGATTCTGATATATAGGCAAGTTTGAGAATCCCTAGCCTAGGTCAGTGTCTAATAGCAGGGAAGTATTCAATAAGAGTTAACTGGTCTGTGGTTTTCTACCATATAGCTATCACAAGAGAATTACTAAGCCAGTAAAAAGTGAAATCAGTACTATCTAATAAGTTCAGCAAGAGTTTAGGGTGTTCAATGAATTAGGGAAACTTTCTCTATAGGCCTGCCATTGAATTTACATTTCTTTAAAAAAATTTTTTTTTAATTCTAATCACAGCATCTGTCTTAAAGGTCATAGCAAGAAATGATTTGTTTGCAGAAGTTTATTTCATTAGAGTTTTGGCACCAAGTATAGGGATAAGATGTATCCAAAAGTTCTGCATACTCCTAGCATTGTCATAGCCCCAATTAACGAGACAGGCCCCAATTTTAACATGATATCTGTTATGGGATAAATTGTGCTCCACCCACCCCTCACCCCAAATTCAGTCCTAACCCCCAGACTTTAAAGAGGTGACAAGGTACAATGAAGTCATTAAGGTGGGCCCTAGTCCAATATGACTGGCGTCCTTATAAGAGGAGGAGATTAGGACACAGACAGGCACAGAGGGAAGGCCATGTGAGGACACAGGGAGAAAACGGCCATCCACAAACCAAGAAGAGAGGCTTCAGCAGAAACCAGTACTGCCAAGCCTTGATCTCAGACTTCTAGCCTTCAGAATTGCGAGAAAAATTTTTCTATTTGATCTACCCAGTCTGTGGCATTTTGTTAGGGCAGGCCTAGCAGACGAATAACGTTATACAAAAGACTCATGATGAAGTTGGGCCTCTCCTGGCACTTATGTGGTGGTAGGCATTTGTGCTGTTCCAAATACTTTCGGCTCCCTACCTCCTGGGGAACGTCATGATACTGTACCTTCCCACCCTCTGAAGAAGTTAGGCATGGCCATGTGATGTGCTTTGGCCTATAAAAGGTGAGCAGAAGTGACATCACTTCCGGCAGGAACTTCACGAGCCGGTGGACAGTTGTGTCTGCTCTCTTTCCCCTCAGCCACAGCAGGGAACAGTCTCCTGAGGAAGCTATTCCATCAGCTTGGCCCCGGTTGGCCCCCAGCCAACCCAGTAATGGACTCACAGTGAGAACGGCAAGTAAACTTTTGCTATTTTAAGCCCTGAGATTTTGGCATATTCATTATTGCAGGGAACCCAGACTCTCCTGACCGCTACATCAGTTTACTCACCATTTCAGATCTGAGTCATCTCATTTACCCAATCTCAAACATTCAATTGTTTTGTTGAATTCAGATGATAGGCCTATCCATTAAACCATTGATGGGGGGGCAATGGATTTTTTTAAATCTAAAATACGTGATACTTGCATGCTAGTAAGAGGGCACAGGGCTTCTTACAGAAGGTGGGAAGATGTCACTGAGGTTAGTCCCAAGAAAAGACAATTTCGCAAGTCTCCCTGCACTGGGTAGGCACAGCTAAAGGAGGGTACAACCAACGTGCTCCAAACTGGCAGTTCCCTCTGATTATCATCGCATTCATCCCACACCTGGCGTTTTACACAGAAGAGACTGAAGCCAGTTTGGGTGGTTGAGCTGGGACTAGACCTCATTCCTCCTGCCTCTCAAACAAGAGCCCTTTGCACTAGACTGTACTTGTTTGTCCTTTAAGAATCAAAAGACAGGGCCTCCCTGGTGGTGCAGTGGTTGAGAATCCGCCTGCCAATGCAGGGGACACGGGTTCGAGCCCTGGTCTGGGGAGATCCCACATGCCGCGGAGCAACTAGGCCCGTGAGCCACAATTACTGAGCCTGCGCGTCTGGAGCCTGTGCTCCACGACAAGAGAGGCCACAACAGTGAGAGGCCGGCGCACCGCGATGAAGAGTGGCCCCCACTTGCCACTAGAGAAAGCCCTTGTACAGAAACGAAGACCCAACACAGCCAAAAATTTAAAAAAAAATAAATTAATTAGAAGAAGACTCAACATTAAAAAAAAAAAGAATAAAAAGACAAGAATCTCACTCTAGCCAGCAGTAGCAGCTCCTTATCCTAAAACCTGGTCATAATTCTATTACCAATGAAAACTGTTTTGCACGAACATTTGTTTCCAAAAATGAATATTCCTATGATCCAACTTGTATGCTTTTTTCAGCCTAGGTGTGTAGAACTTCTGAGGACCCTCTAAGAACAAATCCCATTTCTGGGCTACCAGGTCTTCCACCTTTTGGCTTTACCCCAGGTAGCCCCTGGCGCCACTCCAGCCAGCCTCACTGCAGCCCCATGTTTGCTTGCTCAGTAACCCCTTCTGCCTGAAACAGCCTGCCCCTTGATATTCTCCCAACTTGCTGTCTCTTCTAAACCCACCACAAATCCAGCCTGTCTTGAATAGTTTCCTGCCTTGAAGATCCACCCACTGCATCATTACATTCTAAGAAACACAACCAACCTCTGTATGTATATAAATTGTCTAGGCAATTGTGTTATCTATGTATTACTCAGATGATTTACTTATCAGCTCTTTATTCTCACTATTAGATGCATGCCCTGTAATGTACCTGTGGAAAGAACGGTAAGGAGGGAAAGAAAAGCAGAATGGAATGTGGGTTTTCTGACATATTGTTGTGTTATCTAGGCTGCCATATGTGGGCAGATGCCTTCCTCTGTGGTGTGTGAAGTTGGTTTTGGTTTCCCTGATAACATACTCTATGCAAGTTTGATTGGTGAACAGTAGTGTCATTAACAGTTTCATAAGTCAGTTGCTCCAGGAAGTTTATGGTATACAAATATTAACCACTACTGGAGATTTTTCTTAGAAGACTGTAAAATTCTACGATTATTGCCAGGAAAAAAACACTTTAAATTCCTTTATTTCACTCTGTAATGCATATTCTCAAATAGGAAGGAGTAAACTTTATAATTTCAAGTTTAAATATTTTTTGCTTGGGAAATTAAAACGGTCCCAATTTATAATTTATTTCACATCACAGTTTACAGATCGCCGAATAGAATGTTAATTCATTCTCAGAATGGCAAACATCCTGTCTTAAGGGAGTGATGGAAAAACAAAAGGCCATGCCAAGTTAACCATAATATGTATAACTGGTCTACAGTGATGTTGTGTTCTTAACTAGCGTGACATGCCAAAAATGAGGGCTTACTTTGGAAAATTGCAAAATCCTATACATGCAATACTGACTGTGTTCATTTCATTACATTTTATAAAACTATCTGTTGGCAATTGTGTGTCAAAATGGGCTTGTCAAATCTTTGCAAGAGAAGGAGTTTTTTTTTTTTTCCTCAAAGCTACACAATCTAAATTACTTTGTTTCAAATGTGAAACATGGTGGATTTTTAAAGAATTGTTTCATGCCCACAGGTAAGTGGAGCAGAGAATTGCATAACAGTTCTATTCATCTGCTCAAGCTTGGCAATAACTCCGCATCAAGAGTGGCCCAGCAGAGAGGCTGTCCACACTGTGTGCTTTTGCTAACACCAATGTTGAGATCTACGTGTAATCTGAGTACAGGCTTCTGCTTTTAGAAGCCACCAGTTTCTGGTTAGCCTAAATGCTACTCACAGTGTCCTAAGGCTGTCGAGTTCCTCCTGCACCAGAGTTGGCCCACGGGGACCTAAGTCCACTCAGGCTCATTGAGATGTGGAGAGAGTGCCCCCCACAATACAACTAAGACTTTATTACATTCTCCCATGGCCCCCATGTTAACCAGAATTAAGTGCCGCTTTCACTAGTGGTGCCAGAGGCAGCCTGCCACTCTCTTGCAAAAATTAAATCTTTCAATTTAGTACTAAAGATTGAGTGCTTCCTTCAGTATTCTTCTCTTGAAATAAGATAATCCCAACTTCCCTAACCACAAAGTCATATTTTCCGGCCTTAATTAGCTTTGTTGCTGTAACCTAAACCCCTCCAGTCCATCCTGAGTCTCTCTGGTTGTGGCACATACAAAATGGTGCTTGGAGAAAGAAGGGGCCAGACCTAAGTGTGAACCCCTTCCCTGACCCCTCTAGGGATGCAACAGTCGGCAAGTCACTTACCTCTCTCTGTTCCCCAGTTGACCCCTCTAAATTGTGGGGATTAGATGAGATAATTCCGTTACGGAAAGTATCCAGCATTGTGTCTGAAATGCAGCTCCCCAAAATACTACTTTCTTTCTTTCCCCAAATCATTATTGTAGTGAAAGTCAGTTGTCTATAACTGCGTGTCTAACGTGATCATCACCACCCACAAGTGGCTGTGTATATTTAAATCAATTAAGATTAAATATGGTTTAAGATTCAGTTCTTTGCACTAACCAGATCTCAAGCATTAAGTAGTCACTTGTAGCTAGTGGCTACCATGTTGGACTGTGTGGATGTAGAACATTTTCATCAGAAAGTTCTATTGGATTGTGCTGGTTACCGTATTCACTTGGATTTCAAGGCTTCCAAACACATCCATGTCAGTCTCTACCTAAACTGTGTCATGTGAAATCTGTAAGGTCGGATCTTAACAAACGGCACCGCGAAACAGAGGAAAGCTTCAAGTGAGCTTTATTAGGGCGCGCTCCTGGGTGAGGTTCACTGGACCGAGAGAAAGGGGCCAGAGAAGTCGCACCCGGGCGAGGGTTGGGCAGGATTTTATAGGGGAAGAAGGGAAAGGGGTGTGGTGAATCTGGGAGGGCGCAGGGTATTCCTTATTTGGTGGTCTCTTCGGGTATCCTGGGGGACCGTTAGTCCCGCCCCTCGAAAGGCGGGAAGGCTGGGCTGGGTTCAAAGTCCCCAGGTCAGTTCCTGGAACTGGGTGGTCCGGAATGTCTCCAGGGCAGTTTCTGGAACTGGGTTGTCCGGAATGTCTCCAGGGCAGTTTCTGGAACTGGGTGGTCCGGAGAATTTTGGTCTGATGCAACCTGTGAATCTGATTGTGTTCCCCTGCCTCGGGCCAGTTGGCCTTACAAAATCTTCCCTCGGTTAACAGGAATAAATGCAACCACTTTGTTTCCTATCACATCTCTTTTTTTTAAAATTTATTTTGATGTGGAAAATGTTTAAAGTCTTTATTGAATTTGTTACAATACTGCTTCTGTTTTTTTGTTTGTTTTTTTATTTATTTTGGCTGCGTTGGGTCTTTGTTGCTGTGCGCGGACTTTCTCTAGTTAGTTGCGGCGAGCGGGGGCTACTCTTCGTTGAGCTGCGCGGGCTTCTCATTGGGGTGGCTTCTCTTTGTTGCGGAGCACGGGCTCTAGGTGCGCGGGCGCAGTAGTTGTGGCATGCGGGCTTAGTTGCTCCGCGGCATGTGGGATCTTCCCGGACCAGGTCTCGAACCCATGTCCCCTCCATTGGCAGGCGGATCCTTAACCACTGCGCCACCAGGTAAGTCCCCTGCTTCTGTTTTGGTTTTTTGGCTGTGAGGCATGTGGGATCTTAACTCCCTGACCAGGAATCAAACCCACACCCCCTGCATTGGAAGTGAAGTCTTAACCACTGGACTGCTAAGGAAGTTCCTCAGATCTCTTTTAGAAAGAACCTTGTCTCCAGTTGTGTGAGTCTCACTAGATTCAGCTAGAAATGCTCTCTCCTTGGCCCTCACAGATTCAGAAAACAATTGTCAGCTGTCGCACCGCAACCTAGACCTACATCTAGTGCCCTTGGCACTGAAGCCTCTGCCTTGCCCTTGAGGATCTGGTGGGGTGTGGGCATGACACTGAAAGCTCCACTGGTGGTCTTCCCAAAGCAAAAGGCCATCTTTGGGGACTTGCTGCAGCCAGTGTGAGCCTCAGGGAGCTTATGGACCCTGCGTTGAGGACACGGGGAATTCCCCCACGAGTTCCAAGCACCCTCAGAGGAGAGATAAAGAAGCCAAATGTCTAGGACAGCAGATGGAGTGAGCAGGGCTTCTGTTCTTTCCATCACCAGTAAAGTGTCTCCCTCCAGGGGTTTCAGGAGAGACGTTGTGGGCCATGAATACAGCATGGAAAATGTGCAGGTTTGCAGGGTGAACCAAAACAGAAGACAAGAGGTCACTTCGAGCATGCTAGATGCAAACCCAAAGAACCAGGTGAGCTGCACAACGCTTTTCTCCACAAGCGTTTCTAGTTCCGCGGCTTGGAGATAAAGATCATCTCCGTCACACCTGAGCTACAGTTAAGCAGCTTTCAATAGTCAAGGATTGATTATCCATATTCTCCCAATTCCACCGACCTTCACCTAGGTCGGTAAAGAATAAAAAAACAATAGAGAGTCACATTTTCTGACTTGCCAATAGCTCCCATAAAAGATGAGATTAAGAAGGCTAAAAGTAATAGCTAAGATTTTATATAATGACCCAGCAGTTTTTAGTCCCTACTATCTCTTCTCATCATTTGTGAAAAGAAGTCCACAGCTGATTGCATTCCTTTCAGGATAACACCCAGGGACTTCCCTGGCAGTCCAGTGGTTAAGACTCTGCGCTCCCAATTCAGGGGGCCCAGGTTCGATCCCTGGTCAGGGAACTAGGTCCGCATGCAGCAACCAAGAGCCCACATGCCGCAACTGAAAATCCCGCATACTGCAACTAAGACCCGGCACAGCCAAACAAATGAATTTTTAAAAAAAGATTACACCTAAATTTTTAAAGTTAATAACAGTAATCTCAGTCATAGCCATTACTGTGAAGTGCTTTACTTATGTGTAGATATTAGGGCACGTGAGCCTCACCAACGACTCTGTGAGGGAGGATGTACCCCCAAGGCACAGGGTAGGGGTGAAGCAACTGGCCTCAGCTCACACTGGTGCAGCTGCGCTTCAAACCAGGCAGCCTGGCTCCAAGTCTGAGCTCTGAGCCGCTGCGCCATCTGCAAAGGAAAACAGAAAGGAACCGAAGAGTTACAGTTTGAGTGAGCCCCTCCTGCCCCCAGCTCCCTTCCACTGTTAGCAGCTTCTGACTGTCCTTCTTAGAGGTGTTCTGTGCCAACATCAGTATCCAGAAAGGAGAAGTTGTGGCATTACATCACGTGTAATGGCACATAAACTCACTCGCGTACAAATAGGGGACGTCTTCATTTTTTTCTAGTTACTGACATAGACTTTGCTCTCCAAGCCTCCACGGCGGGAGAAAACGTTGTCAATAAGAGTACTCGGGCCTTTGCGAGAGATCCCATCCACCCCGGTGGTGCTGCCCTGGACCCTCCTCTGAGCCATGGCCCGGGTTCCAGTCTCTATCTTAGGGATTCCTTCTCCTCTAGCAGGGTGTTTTCTCCGTCGCACTCCTCCTGAGTCTGCTCTTCTTAGAGTAGAGCCTGAGCGAGTGCAGCTGACAGCTCTCCAGCCTGGGCAGGTCACTTCGCATCTGGGCTCACGGCCTGGCTTGGCCCCTGTGGCTGGAGAAGGTCCACAGCCAGGCTGGGAGTCGTTGGGGGAAGGGTGTCCCTTCACCACCTGGTTCAGCCTGACGCTGGTGGAAGCTGCCAATATGGTCTCCTCAGGTTAGAGGCAGCGGAGGTGTTCCCTGTCCCTGGCACAAGCAGACCCCCAAGGGCAGCCTTATAGCTCTTTGGTTCCTGCAGTAGTACCTGCCTCAGCAATCCGTTAGGAATTTCTCAACTGGGGCAGCAAAAGCATGCTTCAGTTGGCTTAAACAATAAAGTTGGCATATTGGCTCCTATGATGGAAAGGTCTGGATAGGGCAGGCTTCAGGTAGGCCGGGAGCCAGCAGGTCAGTAATATCCCCAAGGACCTGGCTTCCTTCTGTGCCTCACCTCGGCCTTCATCCTGAGGCCCGCTCCCCCGAGAACGGCAAGATGGCATCAGCAATTGCTGGGGACTTCCTCTCAAAGTCCCAGCAAGGGAGGGAGGAACATGCTGTCTCAGAAGGGCGAGGGAGCTTCTCTCCAAGACCCCACCAACAGCTTCTCGTGACTCACTCACTGTACGGTCAGGCCATTCAAGATGGCTGTTCTCGTGCTCTCTGTACATCCCCTGCTTGACCAGTCCCTGCTTCACTCACATCACCAACCAGTCCTCTTAATTATAGGGCTTAATCAGGAACTGCCTACATGCTTGCCTCCTGTCCCAGACACTGGTCTCCCTGGTAACTGATGAGTCAACTTGATGTTAATTCCCCCTATAAACGGTAGCCTCCTTCTCCCCAGAGCAGTGAAGATTGCAGCCGGTGTCTTGCCTACTGTACACAGTGGGGTGTCACTCCGGGACCTTTTGCTTCAGACTTGTAAGTTTCCCCTATCTGATAAACTGTTGATGTCTCTGTAGCTGTATCTGGGCTCTTTCTTCCATCTCATGGCTGGGCAACTCCAAGACTTGCTGGCCTGTTGGGTGCAGCCCAACACTTGCCCAAATAGGTCCCGAGCCTATGCCTGAGCCCCCTACAACGACCAGGGGTGTAAGGGTGGAGGAGGAGGGCCCCTGGAGTGAGGTGTATTCAGCAGCATTGGAGAGGGGCAAGCAGTGATGAAAATCAGAGCTGCATCACCCAGAGGAAGAGGGGAAACTGCTGGGAGGCCCCAGCTTTTTTTTTTTTTTTTTTGCTCTTTTGCTTTCCTTTGCTAGAAAAGGTGTTTTCCTCCCATTTTATTTGATAACGCATTTTCACAGAAACATGATAGTGTTTACAAATATGTCCACAAGAGACTGCTGGTAAAAAACCTTAAACTGAAACTTTCATCAAAAATTAATTTACAAGGGCTTCCCTGGTGGTGCAGTGGTTGGGAGTCCGCCTGCCGATGCAGGGGACGCGGGTTCGTGCCCCGGTCTGGGAAGATCCCACATGCCGTGGAGCGGCTGGGCCCGTGAGCCATGGCCGCTGAGCCTGCGCGTCCGGAGCCTGTGCTCCGTGGCGGGAGAGGCCACAGCGGTGGGAGGCCCGCGTACCGCAAAAAAAGAAAAAATTAATTTACAAGACCCCCCCCCACCCAGTTGTCCAAAGGGGTCCCAGGGTGGAGAATCTGGACAGTGCTCTGGGCTGGATCTGTGCAGAGATAAACTTTTCAGCTCTTCCAACTTCTGTAACCTCAGATGAGCCGAATGCCCACTCGACTCCACCTGTTCTCAGGTGTATTCTCAGGGCTTGGATAAGGAACATGGGGCTGCAGGTCAGGGAACTGGCCCCCGAGTCCTCATCCACACTCTCTAAAAGCCAGCAGAGCTGGGAATAGCCATGACAGTCGTGTCACCATGCCTTTCTTTCTCTGCACATCATGACCGAGTCCCGTCAGGCCGCTGGTGAGGGTACTTCAGCAAACCTGTGTTTAGCCACGTCCAGGGAAGATGCATCCCAGCCCCTCCTTCCTGGAGGAGGGAAGCCAACAGTCAATGCCTCTCGAAACCCTCCCATTCAGCTCTCTGGCCTGTTATTACTCAAAGGCATAGGAAGGGGCAGGTGCAGATGCTCAGGGCTGCTAAATGCCTCTACTTCGCACACTGAAGAGCTGCCAGTGCCTGCAATCTGTTCAATCAGAGCTCAGGTCTCTTGAGCTCAAGACTTTGACCCTATTAAAATGACTGGGCCTGAGGCAAAAGGGGAAACATGACTGGGCCTGAGGCAAAAGAAGGGTGTTGGAAGGGTGGGGTGCAGAGGCAGGAAGACAAGCCTGAACTGTATGTATAAGGCGAGGTCAGGCTTGCTCAGACTATGCTGAGTGATAGAATTGTAACGTCCCTGTAGAAATGGTGATGAAGAAACTGATACGAAGTGCATTCATACACAGCATTTCATTTATGTAGTTATTTAGAATGGGTAATGCACGTTAGAAAAAAAAATACTGCGAAAGGGTATATAGTAAAGTTTCTCACACCCCTGTCTCCCATCTTATAATTGCTAATTTCTTATGAACCTTTTCAGACATCTTTGCACGTTTCCACATTTATGTACTCATATGTGTATGTCATTTGTTTCTTTTTAAACAGTAGCGCACAATTTGCCCTACTCTACACCTTGCTGTCTGTTAACATTATACCTTAGAGATAGTTCAATATCTACATGCCTGGATCTCACTCCTTAATGGTTGTACAGTATCCCGCTAGATGGAAGTACCGTAATTATTCAGCCGTGGGACTTAGATTTTTTTCCAGCCTCTTACTCTTCATTCTTTCCTAAAGTTTGTACTGATGCCCAAGATGTGCCAGGCACTGTTCTAGGGATGGGGAGCAGAAAATAAGATATTTGAGGAATTTACAATCCACATACAGAGAGGAACATTCTCATACATCTGTGTACATGTGTGAATGTATCCTTTCTATAAACTATAGAGGTAGAATTGCTGAGTGAAAAGGTACATGCATTGCTAATTTTGATAGATATTGCAAATAGCCCAAGAAAATGTTGTATCAATTTCCTCTCACTCTCTGTTCTGAATATTTTCATGTGATTAAAAGTCACTATAATTTTTTATATTTCTTAAACTAAATTCTCCATATAAAAATGCTCACAATCACTTGAGCAATGGCTAAGGAACTAGGAAACATGACATATGGGACACTCTTGGTTGGGGGGGGCCAGACCCTGCTGACTAAGACTTTCCTCCCTGCCTCCTGCAATGCCAAGAAGGAAACACGGGGGTGGGAGGTGGTACATGTGACCCAAGAGGACAGGCCCTTTGGAGAACATGGTGTGCAGTTAACAGAATCGCCCATGCACACGCTATCTGACAAGGAGGAATACACACACACACACACACACACACACACACACACACACTGTGTAGGAACTGAGAAAAAAAATATTAGTGATACCTATGACCTAGGCCTGATTTCCTTAGTATTTAAAGAACTTCTACAAATCAATTAGAACTCCAACAACCCCACAGACAAATGGACAAAGGACACAGTTCTCAATGAAGGAAGTGTTCTCCTGTGTTCCAGAAAATCTGTTAATAAAATGAATGCTGTTAATTAAAAACTTTTAAAATGTGTGTTTCTGATCAACATCAATCTGCCCCAAGTGTAGTCTTTACCACTATTAAAAACAGCTGGCCTCAGAAGAGTCCTCTGCACTCAGCCAGCCACACTTGTTCCCCTGGCCCTTTCCGTGTCTGTCTTTCTTCCTGTGTAAGACTTGCTGTGACTCACCATCTCATAAGCACTGATGCTGCCATCAGCCATTCCCACCCTCCCCTCCCGGCCTCGGTGACAGATTCCCACTTGCCTGCTTCTATCCACTCTCCCTGCAGGGACCCCATGGGGGCTCTGCCCAGATCCCCAGGATCCCTTTCCCTGATTCTGCCCCTACCACTAAGTATGCTTTTGCTTCCAATCTGAGGTACCCACGACACTTCTCAGGAGGGCTGTCCTGTACGACTGCCCCTTTGTACCCAGATAGAGAGCCTGAGTGCCTGGATTATGTTAACCAGGGTGGCCCCTAGCCAATGACCCACAGGCATAGATATGGAAGCCCAGAACCCCTGCGGGGGGAGGTATTCATATTCCAGAGCTCCTCTGCTGACCAGGTGAAGTTACCCTTCTTGTAACTTTGTCTGAGATCCTTGCTTGCTACCCTTTTTCTAGGTCCTTACTGGTTTCTCCTGGGAGTGTTTCCTTCATAAACCACTCTCACATAATCCTTGGGTGTCCCAGCAGCAGGCTCTAAAGGCAATGATGTAAAACAAAGTCTTCTTCCTTAGTAACAAAAGCCTGCTTTCTTTTTTTTATTCTGGCATGCAACTTCTCCAAAAAAAAAGACTACATTTCCCAGCCTCCTTTTCAACTAAGGCTATGACTAAGTTCTTAACAATGAGATATAAGCAGAAGTGCCCTATAGGACTCCTCAGAAGCCTGTGAAAGGGCACTCCTGCTGATGGCTAGAGCTTGTCCTGTACTCTGAGGATGGGGGCCACACCCTCAGATGTGGGAGCAAAGATCTGGAAAAACCCTGGGCCCCTAACAATGTCATGGACCTGCCAAAACTAACCACAGATTGCCTACAACTTCTTTTACGTGAGACAAGTTTCTCTCCTGTTTAAGCCAATGTCATTTGTTTTCTTCGTCCTATGTGGCCAAGCCTAAATCCTAACTTATAGACCAGACCACTGTGATAGAGGCTGAAAAAAGGCAGATGTGAGCTTCCCTGGTGGCGCAGTGGTTGAGGGTCCGCCTGCCGATGCAGGGGACACGGGTTCGTGCCCTGGTCTGGGAAGATCCCACATGCCGTGGAGTGGCTGGGCCCGTGAGCCATGGCCGCTGAGCCTGCGCGTCCGGAGCTTGTGCTCCGCAGCGGGAGAGGCCACAACAGTGAGAGGCCTGCATACCGCAAAAAAAAAAAAAAAAAAAAGCAGATGCTTGCTTTTCCAGCCTCCCTTGCAGCTAGGGTTTGCTAGTGTGACCCAGTTCTGGCCAACGAGATGTATGGGAAGGTTGGGTGGGGGGAAGAGTTTCCAGAAAAAAAAATTTTCTTCTCTGATGAAAAAACAAAACAAAAACCAAAACAGGTGCATGATGTAGAGCTCTCTTGCTACCCCGGCAACCTACTCTTTGCTACCTGCCTTTGGTTGCAGCATGTGACGATGTGGTGTCTGGAGCTGTGACAGCCATTCTAAAATTATGGAACTATTGGTTAGTCTATGGACAAAAAGCCAAACAGCTGAGGAGAGCTGTGTAGAAGGATGGAGAGAGCCTGAACCCTTCAAGCCATCCCCGAGACCTCCCACTCCACACCACTGCAGAGTCCACAACGTTAATCAGTTTTCCTGTTGTTTGCAGCTGAAAGCAGCCCAACACCCACTGGGGCTGAAGCACTGAAGTAGAGTAAGGAATACTTAGTCTTTATAAGGCCTAGAGGTGATAATTCTCAAGAAACCTACTACTATTACCCCTTGGAGGGGAAGATGACTGAGTTCTGGGAAGATAATTATCTGCGTTAGACTGCCTCTGAAGGCAAGAAACAGAACCTCCAGCTTCAAGGAACATAATAAATAAGCTCCAGGGTCAGCTGATCTGGGTGCTCAACAATGTCATCAGGAACCCAGTCTCCTCCCCTCTCTCTGCTCAGCCATTCCTCAGATGGGCTTCATCCCCAGGCTGTTAGCAAGATGGGGGCATACGGAGTCTGCCTGCCGGTGCAGGGGACGCGGGTTCGTGCCCCGGTCCAGGAAGGTCCCACATGCCGCAGAGCGGCTGGGCCTGTGAGCCATGGCCGCTGAGCCTGCGCGTCCAGAGCCTGTGCTCCGCAACGGGAGAGGCCACAACAGTGAGAGGCCTGCATACCGCAAAAAAAAAAAAAAAAAGATAGGGGCATACTTCCACGCGGCACACCCAGACACAACAAGGGTCTACCAAGTCCTGCATGCTCTGCCCCCTCTCCATTATCCCTCAGACTTCGCATCCTGATACTTTCCTCCTTGCCCTCTCCCTCCAGCTGCATTTGCTTGCTCTTCTTCAAACATGCCGGTGGACTCCTGCCTCAGGACCTCTGCACTCGCTGTTCCCTCCACCTACAGTGCTCTTCCCATACATGTCCATCTGGCTCCCTCATCTCCTTCAGGTCCTAAGTATCACCTTCCCAGTGAGGCCTGCCTTGACCACACTATTTAAAATTACAACCAACTCCCCATCCCCTTTCAGGCTTAATTTTTCTCCAGCATGTAACTGCATCCATCATTCCTTTGCCTCTCTGATTGTCTGGGCTCCCCTTGCCCAAAAGGTGTGCTCCAGGAGTACGGAGATGCTTATCTGATTGCCCTCTCTTCACTTCTCCCAGGGCCTAGCAGAGTATGTGTTCCATAAATTTCTGTAGAAGAAAAGACAGACAAGAGATGGACAACATCCAGAGGGAGAAGTGGGGGAGGGAGGATGTTTTCAGAGATGGTGACCCCATCGCATCACCCCCTCCCCAGGCTTCCCCCGGCATATCTCATCCAGAATCGCACATGTGGGGCCTCAACCAGTCACTGGCAAGGAGAAGGGACTTCCTTTAGCTCCACAGTGGGGCTGGGGTCAGCGGGTGTTGGGGAGAGGTGGACCCCTGAACAAAATAAAGAGAGGTAGGAAAAAGGATGAGGGGAGTGCATCTACTTCCTGGTTCTCCTGGGCTTTCTCTCTGTGGCCTAAAAACAATGGCCATCTCATCCCTTCACTGCCAAGCGTCTAAAAAGAGTCGTCAACCCTCACTGCTTCCACTGCCCTACAGCCCAATCCATGCCTCACTTCCCTGGAATCTGGCTTCCACGCCCATCTGTGCCGCACCAGGGTTATCAATGTTTCTAAGTCCACTGGGGCCTCTGGGGCCTTATCTGGCTCTGCCCTGCTGGCCACGGCAGCCTCCTCTCCAGCCCCAGTTCTCTGGCAACCTGTCCCACTTCCAAGGTCATTGTGCTATAAGGACCCCCAACAACGCCGGCTGCGTCCCGCCCCCTTCTCCACCTGTTTCCAATTTCATCTTCTGGGAAATGAGCTCCAAGCCTTGGAGAACTGAAGCAGGTTTGCTCTAAAACCCTAAGGGCTTCGACATCACAGCAGCCTCCGCGGAGAGAAACAAGGTCCCCAAGCTGGGCTGGGGGCGCGGGGTGGCGCCAACCCGGCCGCTCTCCCTTGGGGGAGGAGCGTCCACTGCTCCCCTCGTCCCCCTGCCCGCGCGGCCCCAGCCAGATACCCGGGCCCCGCGCCGCGAAGGCGCTGCCGCGTCCGCCGCGTAAGGAGACGGGGCATTGGGAGCCCAAGCGTAGTGGGGCGGGGCGGAGGGGCCCAGGGGCTGCGGGAAGCGCCGAGAGGGTGCGGCCGAGCGGGACCCGGACTCCTTCCAGCCGCCGCCCCGGGGGCGGAGGGGAGGGGCCCGCGCGGCCTTATTGACTCGAGCGCCGGCGCAGCCCGCTCGAAGCCCGACCCGTCGAGCGTCGCGCCAGCTCGCGCCCATGCAGCTCCGCCGGCAACCGCTTCCCGCGCCACGGCCGGGGGACCCGTACCCCGCCGCCCCGCTGCTCGCGCTGCTCCTGCTGCTCGCCCTCCAGGGGGCGGCGGCGGCGCCCGCGGGGTCCGGGGAGCCCGAGGACTCCGGGTGGCGTCAGGACGCGGAGCCCCCGCGCGGGCTCCTGTCGCAGGCGGCGCGCGCGGCGCTCCACTTCTTCAACTTCCGCGCGAGCTCGCCCAGCGCCCTTCGAGTGCTGGCTGAGGTGCAGGAGGGCCGCGCGTGGGTGAGTACCAGAGCGACACAGTGGGCGCGCGCGGGGACAGGCCGCGAGCCGCGTGGGTGGTGACGCCTGGGTACGCGCGCCTGTGCGCCCGGCGGCGGATCCGCGAGGGAGACTGTGATGCGCCAGGCCCCTGCTGGGATCCCGGCTCGCGCCTCGGCGCTGGGAATTGTTTAGGCGTGGAAAGGCTAGTCAGTGCGCGGAGTCAGTAGAAAGCTGGCTCGTTCTTTCTGGCATTTACGAGGCCATAAAGATTTTTTACAGGGCAGCTCCCATACCTGGGAAAGAGGTGTATGGGGAAACTGAGGAGCAGGCCCAAAAGGCAAGGCTTGATCTTTTCTGCGACTACCCAGAGTTGGTTGCTATGGGGTGGTCACGGAGCATTAGTTCAGGGCGGAATTTCCAAAATCTGAGCCAGTTTCCAGGCCGAACCGCTGACGTTCCCTGGTTAATTGCAGGCCATCCTGCAAGGGCTTCAGGATAATATTGCAATTTACGCGTTGGCCTGGGCAAGAACCTTCGTAATCCTGGCGTCTGCTTTAATCTAACGGGAGTGAGTGAACCAGGGCTGTTTTCTTTGTGAACGGAGTGAATAAGAACGTGGCAGCTCGTTCGGTTGCTGATTTCAAGGCACTGGCTGTAGGTACCATTTTGTGCCTGTGGAGCTACGTTGCTTTCTTCATCAAGTAGAAGATTACGAAAGTTACAGAACTACACTTAGCCTGTCCCAAAAGTGACGATGCTTTTTCCAGTAATCCTCCAATATTCCACGAAGCCTGTAGACTCAGCCTTAAGGAATCTAGAGTTTAGTAAATAGTGTAAATAGAATTTTAAAGAGTGGCTGTAGGATTTTTCTTTAAGACTGTTCTAGACGTGGTGTTAAGGGTGTGAGAAAGCCATTTGGAAGTTCGGCCTTGGTTCTTCAAAGACTTAACCCTACACCCAACTTGTCTAGATTTATTGAATGGTGAAATAAAATTTTTCCTAAAAAAAGGCAACCTGTGCTTGTCACCTGTTCTAACAGATCTTTGCTGTGTCAGGGAGGAAAAAGTTCAGTTTACCAGCCCAACAGAGAAGTGAGGGAACAGAGCTTGAGAACTTTCTATCAAAGTAAGTGAGTCGCCACCTCCCAGAGCCCAAAGAGGGGCCCCCCTGAATATTTCCTCCCTGGTTATCAGTGGCAAGGATTCCCTACAGAACACCAAGCTCCGATTTCTAAAGTGCACCAGGAATTTTTCAGGTTCTAGGAATTTTTTTTTCTTCCTTCTAAGACCATAAAAATAATTAAATAATAAAATAATTTGCATTTTCATGCATTTAGTTAACCCCTTATTGAAAAAATAAAATACTTGGCACTTTTCATAAAATGAACTAAATCCAAGTGAGTTAAGAAAAACTTCCTGTCTTATCCACAGAGAGCTCAGTTACTGTTTTCGCCTGTAATAATATAATCCTGAATTTCAAAGGGATCTCCTTTTTTGGCCTAAAAAAGCTGGGAGGGATAATCAGTAAATTAGAGACAGGTATGCAGAAGAGGGATGAGGAGTTAAGAAGTAGAAGAATCCAGGACATTGACCCTAAGAAAAGGTACCTTCCTCGATCATCTGGTTTACCTTTACATTTCTTCCCAAAGTGATTATAAATGTTTTAACATCAAGGAGCCAAGGAAGAGAACTTAGTGATTTTCAGGGCCAAGACTCTAGAGACTAAAGTGGTTTCAGTTTCTCCCTGGAATTCAGTGAAATTGCTTGATTGATTGAAACTGCTTGAATGAGGAGAACAGGCACCACCTGCAAGGAGCCTTCAATGCAAGGAGTTTCTGCTTCAATTACAAGAGCAGTCGTAGCATTGACAAGAGGTGGAAAATGATAGACCCTCAAAACTCTTTATCCAATCAGTGCATTATTAGAGTGAGCACTGAGTTGCTGGACAATATCTGTCATTCCTCTAGGACTGACCCGGGGTTAGCAGGTGGCTGGGTGGGCGAGAGAAGTGTAGCTGATAGCATCCTTCTCCATCCTCGGGGTCAGTGCATCCCTTTGTATTACAGATGAGAGGCTGGGACCAAGTCAGCGTTTTTCAAACTAATGGCACACTATTGGGTTATGAAATTTATTTATTGGTTGCAGTTTTTTTTTGTTTGTTTTGTTTTAAATGAAATAGTTTGGAATACAAACTGTTTAGAGTGCATTGCAGAAGACAGGGTAAGTAGTGCCTCAAAATGTTGCAAACATATATGTATGAACTGGGTCATTATGAAGCATGCAGTTCTTGCTATGTGTTTCAGCTGAAAAAATTTTGAAAGCCAGTGAACCAAATGATTCTTAAGACCTCTTAACAGCTCTGAAATTCCTTGATTCTAAGTGATGTTTCGGTTCTGCAACAAACCCTCATTTTAGGAACACTGTTGCCCTCTAGTGGTAAAATGCAGTAATAGCTGTGGTAGTAAATGCAAGGAAGTATTGAGAAGAAATCAGAGCTACCTAGCGAGCTTGCGAGCATTCTGTTTTGTTTAGTTTACTAATTGTAAGGAGAGATCACAGACCATGACTTGTGTTCCCTCATTGCCCTTGTCTGATGACATCTCTTTCCTGACCATACACTACCTTTCCACGACCAGGAGGCTCCTATTTTTCTGATGCCTTAGGACCCAGAGCATGGAGGGGTGGTGTTGAGAGCTCCTATGCTACCCAGGGTATCCTAGATCAGCCCTGCTCCCGACGATGTGGGGCTGTCTCTTACACTGAGACAACTATCCTCTGGCCAATCGTAAGTCCTACGACAACTGCCCCTGCCCCAAGCAGCTGGTGAGAGGCCAGCCCTTCCCTGGCATTTAGAGAGACTGGCGAGATCTTTATGTGCACAAACTTCAGGAGAAAGGCAACCCATTTGAAATCAGCCCTTGCTTAGGGATTGCTCACAAGGACCAGGCCAGGACTAGTAGTTGGAAACATATCAATAATTGAAACAATTGACCAAAGGTGGGGCAGGAGGGACTTACGCCCAAACCTTAACTGCTTCAATTTAAATTAAAATCAGTAAATATAAAACTATCATCTGTCTTTCAATTTAAATTAAAATCAGTAAATATAAAACTATCATCTGTCTTTTTGTGTAGGGCGAAGGCCATTAATTGGCACTCCTTGCAGTCTTTCTAGCAAGAAGACACACCCATAATGGGCATCTGTGATTTCCATTTTTGTTTACTTACAGTGGAGGGAGCACTTGCAAAGAATACAGTTCACGATCCTCTCCTTTCACTTTTTTTTTTGACTTTTCTTGCCTAACTATGACTCACCAGCAAGAGTTTTAGAGACTTGATTTCATCAATTCTTTCTACTGCATTTAACTTGGATTTTGTGGACATGACATCTTTTTTTTGTGCCCCCTCTTCACCAGAACATTTAATTATGCAGTTAGGTAATGAGTACACCTGGCATAGGTAAGTTTGGGAGCAAAACAGCTGACCTCTGGTGAGAATCGGGCCGCCCCAGCGCTGGTGGGCTGGGCTGCTGCCCCCCGCCCCTCCGCCCCCCGCGCGTGTCTGAAGGCGGAACAGAGCCGGTCTGATGAGCCACAAGGCAGCTGGGTGAGCGCCTAGTCTACTAAGAAAAAGCTTCTTCTTTTATCCCTTTTCAATCTATGAAGCACTTTAATGCAACACAATTCATCTAATTACTGCTCTCCTTGAAGGCTTCTCTCCATTAATGTCAATAATTTAGAGGTGATGGTTCACAAGAATAGGAAAGCGATACATCAAGCCGACCATAGAAATGAAAACTGGAGACTGAAGAAGGCCGCAATGAATACGGAGGGGAAAGATAAGTAATAAAACCCTTAAGTGAAAGAATCTCTGCTTTCACGCTAGCAAGGCTCCTAAGTGCTTTTACAGCCCTCATGAAAGAACAGTAGGGGGTGGCTGTCGGCAGGATGCAGGTGGCGCTCCTCAGCGCCCTCTGCCGTGAGGATGAAACATAACAATCCTGAAAGCACAGAACCGAGGCTCACGCCCGCCCTCCTTTCCGGGCACTGCCACTGATGAAATGGCACAGGTGCCCCCAATGGCTCCGCTCACCTCCCACCGCGGCGCCCACCTGATCTGCAGGCTCTGATTGCAGAGTCTGGGTCCAGCATTAGGTGGGAAAGGCCACTGGCCCTGAGGGTATACTTAGGCCTTGGCCTTCCTGGCCCACGTCCCTCAGTCGCTCAAGCCAGCTGCACGTGGATGAGCTAACGCTTTTAACCAGCTTGTAAGAAGTTGTTTTTGTGTTTTTTTTTTTTGTTTTTTTTTTTGTTTTTTTTTGTTTTTGTTTTCTTTACGTGGGCCTCTCACTGTTGTGGCCTCTCCCGTTGCGGAGCACAGGCTCTGGACGTGCAGGCTCAGCGGCCATGGCTCAAGGGGCCAGCCGCTCCGCGGCATGTGGGATCTTCCCGGACCGGGGCACGAACCCGTGTCCCCTGCATCGGCAGGTGGACTCTCAACCACTGCGCCACCAGGGAAGCCCAGAAGTTGTTTTTGAACAGCAAACTTTTTTTTTTTTTTTTTTACCAACCCACAGCATTTCCACTTGTCTTGCCACACGGGGAGTCATGGCCAAGGGTGCGTGTGATCGTGGAATGTTAGTAGTGATCCCAAATAAATTAGGCCACCGTTGGTGGGTTGTGAATTTAGCCGTCAAGAGTGTGGCCTGGCTGCACGCTCTTCCTTGAACGGCCTCAGTGGTTCTGCTGCAGACGGAATGTCAATAGCCCTAGAATGACTAATCTTAATGATTAGGAATGTTAAATGTTAAATGTTAAAAGGAATGTTAAATCCACACACATATACACACACACACAGTCTCCCAGATCCAACCTGACCCTTGATCTCAATTCATCAGCATGAATCATCCTAGAGATTTAGTCACACTTTTGCAGCCGTGGTATTTATTTGCCTTTGTGACGGCCCCTCAGCTGAAGAGGTTTGCCCAGAGCTGGTCCCACAGTAGCCGTAGCAGTTCCCCACTCTGGGTTACTGCTTAGGATGGCCCGAGACGCCTCTAGCCAGTAAAGTCGAGTTATGAAAGAGTCTTGTACCGTAGCTGTGTACGAGATGTACGTGAACCCACAACGGCCCCACGAGGAGGTGCCAACACAGAACACTATGTAAAGGATCCCAGGTAGTTTTGTATCTGTATTAGTTTCACTGCTGTAACAAATGACCACAGACTTTGTAGAAAAAAAACAAAACAACTCCCACAAATTTATTCTCTTACAATTCTGGAGGTCAGGAGTCTGAAATAGGTCTCACTGGGCTACAATTAAGGTGTTGAAAGGGCTGCATTCTTTCAGAAGATTCTAGGGGAGAATCCATTTCCTTGCCTTTTCCAGCTTCTAAAGGCCGCCCGCACGCCTCCATCTTCACAGCCAGCAGGTAGCACCTCCTGAGTATAACATTACTCTCCCTTATAAGGACCCATGTAAGTACACTGGGCCCACCTGGATAATCCAGGATACCCTGTCCAACTCAAGATCCTTAACCCGATCATATTGGCCAGATCCCCTTTGCCTTGTAAACATGTTCGCAGATTCCAGAGATCAGGATGTGGACATCTCTGGGGGCCATTACTCAGCCTCCCACACCCAGCTTCCGGGTGGCTGCGAGCTGATGCAAGTATTTACCACACTGCCGAACACGTGCCTCTACCCAAGAGGTGGCAGCACTGGCTGATCTCTGCAGCCTTGGTAACCTCCTTACCCCCAAACACGCCCACCCTCCACACCCCGTGTTGGTACCTGACTGTAGGCTGCTTTGTTCTCTTGCCCTGCATGTGTGTCTGCTTCCACAGGGTGGAAGGCCTCCCTTCTCTTTATCGCCACTGTCCTAGCATAGGGACCTCCTAGAGACAAATATGAAATATTAGATGAAAACAAAGGTAGCTGGAAGGGTGCTGGGACCACTGGGCATCAGGAACAGGAGGCTGGGCCAGGCCCCGACCCATTCCCAGCCCTCCTACAGGAGGAGGGAGATCGAATACCTCAAATCTCTTACAACCAGCCTTTTCTAATTTTCTGAGCCCCACCTTGAGCTAGAGGGGAAGCGGAGGGGAACACTGCCTCTGGCCACTTCTACCCTGGCTCCTTTGGAAGAAGGGTCAAGAACTCGTACTCAGAGTTGGCCACACAGATGAACACACAGTATTCTGTCTCTCTTTCTCCACTGCTCCTTAGCCTGATGAAGTGTCCCGTGCAAAGGTCTCCTTGGACCCCACAGGATGGGGCCTGATCTGGAGGTCATTGACTTTCGTTCTGTAAACTGCAATCGCCTTATCTGGCATTGCCCATAAGGCATTGCCCGAGAGAAGGAAAATGCAATGAGATAATTCCAGGGTCTAATGTAATACGCTGATGTTCTCTCTGTCCAGAACATAAGAGCAGCATAGCAATTTTTGTCCACAGATGAGTTGTTTACTTATCTCCAACTAAGCCTGACTCATAAAACTAACCTTATAAAATGAAGAAGTTTGCTTTTCCCGGAATGGCATGACATTTATGTTTTCTTACCAAATGTGAAGGCTGGAGGGGACATTTAGAAGCCCAGTCTGTTAGGCCAGTGAGGCCCACTGTGTGCCCGAGGGGAGATTAGCATCACCATTCGAGCTCTTGACAACTGGTCTGTCCCCACTGCCCACCCCCTCAATGTGGAAACATGAAGTTTAAGGCTGTCACCACCGGCTCTAAGGTTACATGAAGGAACCATGCCTAGGAACCAGTGGCAGAGAGAAAAAACAAAAGACAGGCTTCCCCCAAAGCACAGGGTTTTCTGTTTCCTTTTTTTTTTTTTTTCCGCTGCGGGACATATGGGATCTTAGTTCCCTAACCAGGGGTCAAACCCACATCCCTTGCAGTGGAAGCACAGAGTCCTAACCACTGGACTGCCAGGGAATTCCCAAGGGTTTTCTTTCTGTAGATGAGCTTTGGGCAGAATCTTATCTTTGGAGACTCCCAGAGTCTCGGTGTTTTCGTGACCCCTGCGGCATCCGACAGCAAGGTTTCTCTGGGTACCATCCCTGCTCTTACATTTGCCCTAGGTTTTTGTTGTGTTGTTTAAGTGAGTTTAAAGGGGGTGTTAGGTTTTTAAAATGTGCTCTTAGAATAATAAATACCTATTCTCCATCCCTTATCAAGTTCCTCAGTTTTATGTCCAGTACTCACACCCAGTATTTCAATGACTTAACTTTAAACAAGCAAGCAAATGTTGTATAGTATCTAATATAGAGATAGTTGGACACGTGTTGGAGGAGACATCTCTGATCTACTGACATGAAAACAAAAGCTTTGTGTTTTACAGAAAATAGCTTTGTACTGAAAATGAGACATGGCTTAGTAGAGTTGCTATTAGAACATGTAATTTTTAACTTCCTGGATATAAATGGCATTACACGGCCAAGTCGTTATCCACGTAGCAGGAAGGAAGGAGTGAATTTTCTTCAAAAATGATTTAAATCCAGACTGCCTTCTCCACATGTTCCTGCTTGAAAAACAGTACATGCTGTGTTGCCACGGAGTTTTACCAGCTGCACCCCCTGAAGCAGAGGGTCGATCTGTCCCACGAACTTCCTAAATCATCATGACCTGATTTGCCAAAGACTCCAGGTGGACCAAACTTTGAGATGACATTCCTCCGTTTCGTTTAGTTTCATGATACCCTCAAACCTTTGGAGAGGATTAATTGTCATGTCCTTAATCTCCTGCTTATCTGTCTTCTAGTGCCAGTCACTGGAGCTACTTGTTACTTCCTGTCCCTCCCTCTGGACTTCAGTGGTTCCACTCAGTGTCTAGAGAGAAGTTCTTAAAGTGTGGTCCCTAGCAGTAGCAGCATCAGCATCCCCTAGAACTTGTGAAAATGCAGGGTCTCAGGCCCCACTCCAGGTTTACTGAATCAAAACTTGGGGTGGGGCCATCACACTGTGTCTTACTTAGCAAAGCCCTCCAGGAGATTCTGTTCCAGCTCAAGTTTGCGACCCATGGCTCTGCAAGAAAGTCCCTTAAGGGACCTTCTCTAATCTGGCCCCATCCACCATGGTAACCTCCACTCCAAGTATCCCCGCTATTAAGTTGCTAATCTCCCCAGCCTGGCTGCTCACCTGTCTTCCTGAGTGTCCTCGCCCTCTCTCTCCCCAGTTGTCTCCAGCCTAGTCATCCTGGAGATTTCCCCCTCCTGCGCTGCACTGGCTCAAGCTCCCACTTAAACCCTGCCTGAAAGAGTGCATCCAGGGACTCCTTCCAGAGTCTCAGATCATCATCACTTCCATACTGTTGTGGTTTGTTGTGGCCTCAGAAAAGATACATTGAAGTCCTAACCCCCTGTGCCTGTGATTATGACCTTACTTGGAAATAGAGCCTTTGCAAATGTAATCAAGTTAAGATAAGGCTATACTGGGTTAGCGTGGGCCCTAAGTCCAGTGACTGATGTCCTTATAAGAAGGTCATGTGAAGATACAGAGAGAATGCCATTTAAAGACAGAGGCAGAGACTGGGGTGATCCAGCTCGAAGGCAAGGATTGACGGCTGCCGCCAGAAGCTCGGAAGAGGAAAGGAGGGATTCTATCCAAAGCCATGACAACACCTTAATTTTGGACTTTTGGCCTTCAGAACTGTGAAAGAACCGATTTCTGTTGTGTTAAGGTACCCGGTTTATGGTACTTTGTTATGGCCACCTAGGAAATGGATACACACTCCACTCCCTGCCTGGCTGTCTCCCTTCCAGAAGGTCTGCGTGGTCTTGTCTACAGGAACTGTGGTTTTAAGCACAGTCCAACTCTCTCAATGCCTCTCTCTCCCCCCCTCCCTCTCTCACACTTCACGCCCGCACACACACTCACACTTCCCACACACACACCAGGCAGCTTTCTTTCCGCCCTCTCTTAAAGGGATTGACTGGGTCTGTTTGTATGACCTCTGTGCTGTATAAGGGGAGAGCAGGGCTCTGGAGCCAGGCTTCGCTACTTACTGGCTCTGTGACTTTGGACAATTCCTTAACTTTGGGCAAGTGCCTCAGTTTCTTCATCTTTAAAATGGGGATAAGATCAGTATTTCCCTCAAAGGACTCTTGTGCTGTGTTAAGTAGTTCCTGGGCACTGGGTTAAACCACATGAAGCATGTAGTGGGAGCTCAATATATATATATAACATATATATTATAGTTTTTATCATGATTCTACCCAGTGGCCAGCAGAATGCTTTATACACAAGTGCTGAATAAATGCTTGACATTGATTAGATAGGGATTTGAGGAACTTTTTTTTTTTTTGCAGTACGTGGGCCTCTCACTGTTGTGGCCTCTCCCGTTGCGGAGCACAGGCTCCGGACGCGCAGGCTCAGCGGCCATGGCTCACGGGCCCAGCCGCTTCGCGGCATGTGGGATCCTCCCGGACCGGGGCACGAACCTGTGTCCCCTGCATCGGCAGGCGGACTCTCAACCACTGCGCCACCAGGGAAGCCCGAGGAACATTTTTTTTTGAGCCCCCCCCCCAAAAAATCTAGTGAGATGAGTTTGTCCTATGAAGGCATTCTATGGTACACTTTCTTAAACAAGACTTCAAAAGTGGCCTGTTTCCCTCCGAACTGATTGCAAGGGAAGCCCCCAAACAAAGTGCTGGTCACTCTCCTAAAGAGCCTGTCCTGAGGCAGGGCGGCTGCCTGGGGCTACCCTTCCTCATGGCCTTTGGGGACAAAAACCAAGGAACCTACAAAATCAAGCAAACACACAAAAAACCAGGTTAGAACATAAACCACATCATTGGTGGTCCGTGACTGTAAAGCATTTAGTTCTAGGCCACAGTACATAAGTCCTCTTTTACACGTAATTAAAAAGAAATGTGTAGCAAAGAGCTACTAATTCATTCCTTCAGGTTATACAGCCATATAGTAATTTGCTTTGTTTGCCAACTTTTTCTTTACATAAAAAGCTTTATTCCGGAAAAGATTAGAGCAAGACGCTGTGCCCCTGGCTGTGCTTGGACAGGGATGTGAACTTCCTAATCTGTATGGCATGTGGGCAGTTTTGGCAGCGTGGGGATGGGAGAAGCAGAGCCCCACGATCCGCTCCGTGGGAACACTCCTCACGTCAGGAAAGCCGGACCTGCCTGTCACCTTCCCTGCGACAGCCTAGGCTCTTTAAAAAATGTCTGTGTAGCTTTTCAAAAAATGTCTTTAAGTGAATGGATTAGCTTTGCACCATCTGGCCGTCACAACACGTGTTGTCAGCACAGAGGGAGGAACACCTGACCTTGAGAGTTTGGCTTTGGCTCCGTCCCAGGTACGGAGCTTCTAGATTCAAAACCACTCTAGCGGGCAGTTTACCTCACTCTGCAAATCTGATCACACCAACAAAATGAGGGACAAAAACACAAGTTTAAGATACGGGGTGGGGACATCCATACCGAGTTACTTCGGACTTAACGTTTTTTAAATGACTTTCTATCTTGTTAAAAGCCCATTCATGCACTTGTTGGTTCCAGGTACAAAGCTGAGGGAATAACACCCTCATTACCTTTGCTTCGTGGAGACCCCTCTCTGATGGCTGTTTATTCTCTTTTATCCCCTTTCCCATTGTCGACTGAAAAAAAAAAAAGCACAACCTATAAGTTGAGAATTATGTTTTATTCGATGAACTTAGAACTATAGCCCAGGATACAGCCTCTCAGATAGCTCTGAGGAACTACTCCAAAGAGGTAAGGGAGGTGCCAGGATAAGTAGGAGTTTTTGCTGGAAAAAAAAAAAACAAAAACAGGGGCTTCCCTGGTGGCGCAGTGGTTGAGAATCTGCCTCCTAATGCAGGGGACACGGGTTCGAGCCCTGGTCTGGGAAGATCCCACATGCCGCAGAGCAACTAGGCCCGTGAGCCACAACTGCTGAGCCTGCCCGTCTGGAGCGTGTGCTCCGCAACAAGAGAGGCCGCGATAGAGGCCCCCGCACCGCGATGAAGAGTGGCCCCCCCGCTTGCCGCAACTAGAGAAAGCCCTCGCACAGAAACGAAGACCCAACACAGCCAAAAATAAATAATTAATTTAAAAAAACCCCACAAAAACAAAACAACATGTAGTTCAACGTCAAAAGATTACTGCTAATCACAAAAACGTCTCAAGTTAGTGATTTTAGTGCTTTTCTATGTATGGGAAGATGCAAGAGTCTGGGCTTATGTAAATCATTCCTTTGATAAGCATCTTAAATATTTAGGGCCAGTATCCTGTGTTTCTCCATCCTGAATTCCCCTCAGGGCGCACTTTCGGGAAGCCTGCAAGATCCTTTGTTTACTGAAATGGCAGGCGACATTCTTTGTCCACAGTGCCTCTTCTTTGTCCACAGTGCCTCTTCTTGGTCATAAATTTGACCAACATTTGGGAGGCATTTCATGACCAATTTTGTCCCGTGGTTCTAGGAAAGCTCATTCCTAGATCAGGTGAGGATTCTGTGGATAGGCCACTCAATGTGCTAAGTTTTTTGGATTAGGCCCTGTCGATAATCTAAAATTCTCTGGATTGCCTGTTCTACTAGTCTGTTACGATCCAGGAAATGTTTTCTCTTGTTGCTTCTTCCCATGTCTACAGTTGCACTCTTACAATTATTCTGCGTAGAGTTATATATGTGATTGATTGCCTCAAGACATTTAGCCATCATTAGTTTTGTTGGAGGCCTGGTTACACGTTGGGTAATGCAAGAGACAATAATCTCATAAAATAGACAGGATGTAAATAATACACCTGTAATGTTAATGAAGTATGGCAGAGAAAGGCACGAGCCATAAATAACTTGAAAACAACAAGAGAACAAATTAAAACAATGATTAGTATAACTAGTTGTAATCTGGTCTCAATAAGCCATCAAACCCACAGGGGAGCCAGCTGGATAAGCCAGATTCTGGAAGGATCATGTAGAGAGAAAAAGGTAAATGTTTCATCTTTGTTTACAAAGGTCCACTTCATCAGTTTGTGGTAGATCAAAATTAGCGTAAAGAGAAAGATTCTCTGGAAAAAATTAAAAGCCAGTATATTTCAGAAAAAAGTCATAAAATTATAAACCATATTTATCAATTCATTCAGTCCCATGTAATTAATTCCAGTTGATCTGGATGAAGTCATCAGGTTTTCCGTTAGGGTTTTGTAACTTCTTACTGAGTCCAGTGGTATGATCTAAAAGTTATCAGAAACAAATTTGTCAAAAGTCTTTTTTACGAATCCTCTTGAGAATCGTCATTTTATAAAAGCATCAGAGTAAAACAGTGATTGTCTATAAATGACAAAAGACTTAAAATGGCATGGTTAAAGATCCGTTTACAGTGTAACTGACGAGAAACTTGGTTATTTCTGTGTCATATGACATTTTAAGATAACAACTAGGATTATAACTGATAACATTATATCAGGACTTATCAGATTTTTAGGAATTCCATATAAGTTTTGGAATATCTATATTAATGACATTTACCCATAAAATAAGAAGGTTTTATCACACTTATTTGACAATGTTTCCCATGTAATTTAACATGGCAAATAAACCTAATTAGTTTAATATCTCTCCTTGGGATGTTTCAGGGGTCCTTTGAAGCATCCCAAAGTTAGTTGGAAAGTCAAAAGAATCTTAATTAGAATTTGATATTTGGGAAGTTTGTTATAAAAAAAAAAAGTCAAGTTTTTAAAACACTTGGTCAAATAGGATCATAGGTCACTGTGAAGCAATAGTTATTCACTCAACCAAAGTGACAGTAAAAGATTTTTAAGGCAAATAACAGATGATTTAGAAGGCAAAGAAACTCACAATCTGTTACCAAAAGTACTTAGTTCAACATTCCAAGAAAACTCTTTTCTCTTAACACAGAAAACCAAACTCCAGTCCTGCACCAGCCCACCCTGAACAACAAAATTCACTTACCCAATTAAATTCAATCCAAACCCAGCCTGGCCATGCATGGAACAACTTTTTCAGAGCTGTCTTTCTACAAACCTTTCACACTTTCTATATCCATTTTAGTTTGTCACTTATTTTTCCGCCCTGAGACAACCAGCTCTAGGACAAAATCTCTCTCTTCCCTTAACAAAATGTACTTCCACTCCTCATACCTTCTTTGCCAAAAACACTCATCCTACTTTCCTTGCATACTAGATCATGTGAACCTGGAATTCATTCTGGCCAGTTTCCTTTATACTTGGAAATATTTAATTTGTAAGTGCTTACTAGTTAATTAAATAGAGCTCTTTTATAAGTTTAATTTTGATAATATTTTCCAGAGGTAGAAACACCTATATGTGTAATGTACACACTGACATAAACAAACAAAAATAGAGATCTCATAGCTTCACTTTAACACATAGTTTTGAATCAGGTATTACGGTATAAACTTACTAGTTTATAAATAAGTTGGAATAAGTCAAATTTATTTTCTCAGATGACCAAGACTTTACTATTGATATTTGGGGAAAAGACTTCTAAAATTTGTATTCTTGATAATCCCCTAAGGAAGCTGTGAATTAGATTTTGAGCGTGGGAGCCTTTCCAATGGTTTGAGTTTTAAAAGGCCATTTTTTTCCTTTTTTTTTTTGTATCAGGTTTTACCTGATTAAGCAGATTAGGCTCAGTCTCAGGTCATTGTAGCTTATCTACATTCCTGATTTGTAGAGATTTGAAAACCAGACAGTTGCTTTTCATTCCCCAGAGAACAGATCTGCTGCCTAAATTATACTAGAAGATTGATTTGTCCAAAAACATTTTCTTTAAGTTGCTTTTTTTATATCAGTGAGAAGATTTCCAACTAAACTGAAATTCAAGAGTTCTATGTCCTAGAATTTTAAGCTTTTATTTATCATGCTTTCAAAAGTTTGCATAAGGGATTCAACAAAGGCCCTCTTTCTGAGTGCACAGGTTAAACCTAGAGCAAGAATCTCCATTATTGTTTTTATTGGCCCCTGAATGTTAGCACTCAGTTTTTATTTCATATTGTGTGGTCTCAGGTAACCCTGTTGGTTTCTTTTAGTATGTTTAACTAATATTGTCTGGGGGCGGATTTATATGCCCTGTCTTATACCAGGAAGGGGGAGACATAGTGTCTGTCTTACAGTATAATTAGGGAAAAGAGATGTAACCACCTTATAAAGCCCATTTAAACATACCAATTTATGTAAGCTTTCATTTCAATTCTATCAAGTTTTATACCTTTAGCTTTAGTTTCCTTTAGGACCCCATCAATAAGTCTTGGTCTTACAAGGAGTCTTAGATGCTTTTCCTTTTTTTAATCTCCCAACCATTTAATCTATTTTTGTATAAAAGGCTCTGGGGTCCCCAGTGAAGGGCTGAGCTGAGGGATTCAGGCCCTTTTGTCAATCTTTTAACTTGATTAATTGGCCTAACTGTCGCCCCAAGCAATTGCTGGTCAGGTATCTCAATGTAATTCCGCCCCCGCCCCCCAGCCTTTATATATATAACTGGGGTAAATAAAGCAGACTTGTTTGGGGCCTTTTATGTTGGGGGCCAATAGGGGTCCCTTTAACCTACCCAACCTTAGGTAGTGTTGTATCAAAACCTTTTGTTTTAATCCCATTAACATCTGTTTTATTTATCCCATTTCTTAATAACCATCTAAAGATTTTTATCCTTTTGGAAGGAGTCCCTTTAAAATTTCCACCTTGCTGGGAAGAAGTCTCTAGACTTTCCCCTCAGTTTTTTCTCCCTCCCTCCCCATTAATCAACCTAATTTACATTAGTTAACCTAATGTTTTTATTAGGATTTGTTAGACCCACTGAGGGGAAGCAAAGGCCACAAATAAGACTTCCCAAACTGTTTTTTTGTTTGTTTTAAACTAAGGGAGTGGGACTTCCCTAGTGGCATAGTGGTTAAGAATCTGCCTGCCAATGCAGGGGACATGGGTTCGATCCCTGGTCCAGGAAGATCCCACATGCCGCGGAGCAGCTAAGCCCGTGTGCCACAACTACTGAGCCGGCGCTCTAGAGCCTGCGCGCCACAGCTACAGAGCCTGCAAGCCAAACTACTGAGCCCACGTGCCACAACTACTGAAGCCTGAATGCTCTAGGGCCTGCGTGCCGCAACTACTGAGCCTACATGCTGCAACTACTGAAGCCCGCGTGCCTAGAGCCCGTGCTCTGCAACAACAGAAGGCACTGCAATGAGAAGCCTGAGCACCTCAATGAAGAGGAGCCCCCGCTCACCACTAGAGAAAGCCCACGTGCAGCAATGAAGACCCAATGCAGCTAAAAATTAAAAAAAAAATAAATAAGAAATTAAACTAAAGGGATTCTTTTGATTAGCCATTTTATATATACATATACCTATACATCTCCACCTTCTGATTTTTTTTATAGGTGCCAATAAACTATATAATAAGAGCTCTCTAAAAATTTACCAATTTTGAAGTTTCTCCAATTTAAATGATCCATCATCTGGCCATTAACAAGATATATCTTAATAGTGACTCAGACTAGGAAGATGAAAGAGGCATCCCCACAAGAGAGTGCAAAGCCTACACAAGGTACAGAAAGTTTACTCATGGGAATCCCCTGGCAGTCCAGTGGTTGGGACTTGGCTCTTTCACTGCAGCGGCCCGGGTTCAATTCCTGGTCAGGGAACTTAAGATGATGCAAGCTGTGCCGTGCAGCCTAAAAAACAAGAAAACTTTACTCCCCAAAATGGTCAAAGAAGGTAAAGACCTTTGTTGCACAGGTTAAGATGACAAAGCCCCTGAGAGTTGGTACAGCCAGACAAAAATGACTTCTCAGAATCCCAGCCTATTCCACCGACTGCCAAATGTGCACCATATGTGCACTTTCCGGTCATATGGTAGTTCTATTTTTAGTTTTCTAAGGAACCTCCATACTGTTCTCCATAGTGGCTGTATCAATTTACATTCCCACCAACAGTGCAAGAGGGTTCCCTGTTCTCCACACCCTCTCCAGCATTTGTTGTTTGTAGATTTTTTGATGATGGCCATTCTGACTGGTGTGAGGTGATACCTCATTGTAGTTTTGATTTGCATTTCTCTACTGATTAGTGATGTTGAGCTCTTTTCATGTGTTTGTTGGCCATCTGTATGTCTTATTTGGAGAGATGTCTATTTAGGTCTTCCCCCCAGTTTTTGATTGGGTTGTTTGTTTTTTTTGATATTGAGCTGCATGAGCTGTTTGTATATTTTGGAAATTAATCCCTTGTCAGTGGCTTCATTTGCAAATATTTTCTCCCATTCTGAGGGTTTTCTTTTCGTTTTGTTTATGGTTTCCTTTGGTGTGCAAAAGCTTTTAGGTTTAGTTAGGTCCCATTTATTTATTTTTGTTTTTATTTTCATTACTCTAGGAGGTGGGTCCAAAAAGATCTTGCTGTAATTTATGTCAAAGATTGTTCTGCCTATGTTTTCCTCTAAGAGTTTTAGAGTGTCTGGCCTTACATTTAGGTCTTTAATCCATTTTGAGTTTATTTTTCTGTATGGTGTTAGGGAGTGTTCTAATTTCATTTTTTTACATGTAGCTGTCCAGTTTTCCCAGCACCACTTATTGAAGAGGCTGTCTTTTCTCCATTGTATATTTTTGCCTCCTTTGTCATAGATTAGGTGACCATAGGTGTGTGGGTGTATCTCTGGGTTTTCTATCCTGTTCCATTGATCTATATTTCTCTTTCTGTGCCAGTACCATACTGTCTTGATTACTGTAGCTTTGTAGTATACTCTGAAGTCAGGGAGCCTGATTCCTCCTGCTCCATTTTTCTTTCTCAAGATTGCTTTGGCTATTTGGGGTCCTTTGTGTTTCCATATAAATTGTAAAATTTTTTGTTCTAATTCTGTGAAAAATGGCCTTGGTAATTTGATAGGGATTGCATTGAATCTGTAGATTGCTTTCGGTAGCATAGTCATTTTCACAATATTGATTCTTCCAATCCAAGAACATGGTATATATCTCCATCCGTTTGTGTCATCTTTGATTTCTTTCATCAGTATCTTAGTTTTCTGCATACAGGTGTTTTGCCTCCTTAGGTAGGTTTATTCCTAGGTATTTTATTCTTTTTGTTACAATGGTAAATCGGATTGTTTCCTTTATTTCTTGATGATCACAAGAGATTTCTGTGTATTAGTTTTGTATCCTGCAACTTTACCAAATTCATTGATTAGCTCTAGTAGTTTCCTGGTGGCATCTTTAGGATTTTCTATGTATAGTATCATGTCATCTTCAAACAGTGACTTTTTGTTTTTTGTTTTTGCGGTATGCGGGCCTCTCACTGCTGTGGCCTCTCTTGTTGCGGAGCACAGGCTCCGGATGCGCAGTCTCAGCGGCCATGGCTCACGGGCCCAGCTGCTCAATGGCATGTGGGATCTTCCTGGACCGGGGGCACGAACCCGTGTCCCCTGCGTCGGTAGGCAGACTCTCAACCACTGCGCCACCAGGGAAGCCCAACAGTGACAGTTTTAATTCTTCTTTTCCAATTTGTATTCCTTTTATTTCTTTTTCTTCTCTGATTGCCATGGCTAGGACTTCCAAAACTATGTTAAATTAAAGTGGTGAGAGTGGACATCCTTGTCTTGTTCCTGATCTTAGAGGAAATGCTTTCAGTTTTTCACCATTGAGAATGATGTTTGCTGTGGGTTTGTCATATATGACCTTTATTATGTTGAGGTAGGTTCCCTCTGTGCCCACTTTCTGGAGAGTTTTTATCATAAATGGGTGTTGAATTTTGTCAGAAGCTTTTTCCTGCATTTATTGAGATGATCATATGGTTTTTATTCTTCAATTTGTTAATATGGTGTATCCCATTGATTTGTGTATACTGAAGAATCCTTGCATCCCTGGGATAAATCCCACTTGATCATGCTGTATGATCCTTTTAATGTGTTGTTGGATTCTGTTTGCTAGTATTTTGTTGAGGATTTTTGCATCTATGTTCATCAGTGATATTGGTCTGTAATTTTCTTTTTTTGTGATATCTTTCGTTTTGGTATCAGGGTGATGGTGGCCTCGTAGAAAGAGCTTGGGAGTGTTCCTCCCTCTACGGTTTTCTGAAGAGTTTGAGAAGGATAGGTGTTAGCTCTTCTCTAAATGTTTGATAGAATTCGCCTGTGAAGCCACCATCTGGTCCTGGACTTTTGTTTGTTGGAAGATTTTTTTTTTTTTTTTTTTTTAGTATGCGGGCCTCTCACTGCTGTGGCCTCTCCCGTTGCAGAGCACAGGCTCTGGACGCACAGGCTCAGTGGCCATGGCCCACGGGCCCAGCTGCTGTGTGGCATGTGGGATCTTCCCAGATCGGGGCGTGAACCCGTGTCCCCTGCATTGGCAGGCAGACTCTCAACCACTGCACCACCAGGGAAGCCCTGTTAGAAGATTTTTAATCACACTTTCAATTTCATTACTTGTGATTGGTCTGTTCATATTTTCTATTTCTTCCTGGTTCAGTCTTGGAAGGTTGTACTGTTCTAAGAATTTGTCCATTTCTTCCAGGTTGTCCATCTTTTGGCATATAGCTGCTTGTAGTCTCTTATGATCCTTTGTGTTTCTGCGGTGTCAGTTATAACTTCTCCTTTCTCATTTCTAATTTTATTGATTTGAGTCCTCTCCCTTTTTTTCTTGGTGAGTCTGGCTAAAGGTTTATCAATATTGTTTATCTTCTCAAAGAACCAGCTTTTAGTTTCATTGATCTTTACTGTTGTTTTCTTCGTTTCTATTTCACTTATTTGTGCTGTGATATTTATGATGTCTTTCCTTCTACTAATTTTGGGTTTTGTTTGTTCTTCTTTCTCTAGTTGCTTTAGGTGTAAGTTTAGGTTGTTTATTTGAGATTTTTCTTGTTTCTTCAGGTGAGATTTTATTGCTATAAACTTCCCTCTTAGAACTGCTTTTGCTGCAGCCCATAGGTTTTGGGTCATAGGTTTTCATTGTCATTTGTTTCTAGGTTTTTTTTTTTTTTTTTGCGGTACGCGGGCCTCTCACTGTCGTGGCCTCTCCCGTTGCGGAGCACAGGCTCAGCGGCCATGGCTTGCGGGCCCAGCCGCTCCGCGGCATGTGGGATCTTCCCAGACCGGGGCACGAACCCGTGTCCCCTGCATCGGCAGGCGGACTCTCAACCACTGCGCCACCAGGGAAGCCCCTTTCTAGGTATTTTTTGATTTCCTCTTTTATTTCTTCAGTGATCCATTGGTTATTTAGTATCATACTGTTTAGCCTCCATGTGTTTGTGTTTTTTACAGTTTTTTTTCCTGTAGTTGACTTCTAATCTCATAGCGTTGCGTTCAGAAAAGATGCTTGTTATGATTTCACTTTTCTTAAATTTACCAAGGCTTGATTTGTGCCCCAACATGTGATCTATCCTGGAGAACGCTCCATGTGCACTTGAGAAGAAAGTGTATTCTGTTGTTTTTGGATGGAATGTGGCATAAATATCAATTAAGTCTGGTCTAATGTGTCATTTAAGGCTTGTGTTTCCTTATTGATTTTCTGTCTGGATGATTTGTCCATTGGTGTAAGTGGAGTGTTAAAGTCTCCCACTATTTTTGTGTTACTATCAATTTCTCCTTTTATGGCTGTTAGCATTTGCCTTATGTATTGAGGTTCTCTTATGTTGGGTGCATAAATGTTTACAATTGCTATATCTTCTTCTTGGATTGATCCCTTGATCATTATGTCCTCACTTATCTCTTGTAATAGTCTTTATTTTAAAGTCTATTTTATCTGATGAGTATTGTTACTCCAGCTTTCTTTATTTATTTTTAACATCTTTATTGGAGTATAATTGCTTTACAATGGTGTGTTGGTTTCTGCTTTATAACAAAGTGAATCAGTTATACATATACATATGTTCCCATATCTCTTCCCTCTTGTGTCTCCCTCCCTCTCACCCTCCCTATCCCATCCCTCTAGGTGGTCACAAAGCACCGAGCTGATCTCCCTGTGCTATGCGGCTGCTTCCCACTAGCTATCTATTTTACGTTTGGTAGTGTATATATATGTCCATGCCACTCTCTCACTTTGTCACAGCTCACCCTTCCCCCTCCCCATATCCTCAAGTCCATTCTCTAGTAGGTCTGTGTCTTTATTCCCATCTTACCCCTAGGTTCTTCATGACATTTTTTTCTCTTAGATTCCATATATATGTGTTAGCCTACGGTATTTGTCTTTCTCTTTCTGACTTACTTCACTCTGTATGACAGACTCTGGGTCCATCCACCTCACTACAAATAGCTCAATTTCGTTTCTTTTTATGGCTGAGTAATATTCCATTGTATATATATGCCACATCTTCTTTATCCACCCAGCTTTCTTTTGATTTCCATTTGCATGGAATATTTTTTTTCCATCCCCTCACTTTCAGTCTGTATTCAAGTTAATGAGTTTCGTGCTTTTCTATGTACGGGAAGATGCAAGAGTCTGGGCTCACTGAAATTATTCCTTTGATATGCATCTTAACTATCTAGGGCCAGTATCCTGTTTTTCTCCATCCTGAATTCCCCTCAGGGTTGCACTGTAGGGGCTTTACAGCTGCAGTGTCCTGTGTTTACTGACATGGCAGGTGACCTTCTTTGTCCACATCTTCATTCCATTGCCCTCCCATGGCAGCCACTTTGAAAAGGGCTGTTGTATATTCTTCTGTCTGTAAGTGCTCTTATAAAAGATATTGTTGGTGTGTGTGCAAATTTTTATTTAAAACATTTTTGTAAGTGCTGTTTTGCCACGCGTTTTGTTGCTTCTGTTTGCACGCCCAGCCTTGAGGAGCTCCGTTGGTTGCTGTACGTATGGCTAGTTGGCTACCTCTCCCTGCTGCACAGCAACCCCATTTTACCTGCCCGCCCCCAAGGGACGCACACCAGATTGCCTCCCACTTCCCACCACATAGATGATGCCTCAAGGAACATGCTCCCACGAGTCCCCTGTGACAGCATCACAGCTTCTCTGGGACACATACCCAGCAGTAGGTTGTTGGATCATAAGGTGTGTGCAGTCTTGATTTGACCAAGTCAGCCAGACTGCCTTCCAGCTAGACTGCACCAAGCTACCTCCCCCCAGCAGGAAGGGGACCCCTTCCAGGGCAGTCAGCTCTTGTTCAGCACTTGGAAACGAACTGTCGAGGAGACACGTGTGCTGACGAAGCAAGAGACGTTATTCGGCAGGGGAGCCTGGGCAGAGAGCCGCAGGGTGAGGGAGCCCAGGAGAACCGCTCTGCCACGTGGCTCGCAGCCTCAGGTTTTACGGTGATGGGGTTAGTTTCTGGGTTGCCTCTGCCCAATCGTTCTGACTCAGGGTGGCACGCGCATTGCTCAGCCAAGATGGATTCCAGCGAGAAGGATTCTGGGAGGTCGGTGGGACATGTGGACTGGCATCTCCTCGCTCCTTTTGACCTTCCCCGAATTCTTCCTGTCGGTGGTGACTTGTTAGTTCTGCGTTCCTTACCAGGACCTCCTGTGGCAAGATAACTCATGCAAATGGTTTCTGTGGTGCCTGGCTAGAGTGGGCAGTTTCAGTCATTGGTTCCCCTATCAGCCATGAACCCCCCAAACCCGGCCGATGGGTTGGCCCTGTGCATTTTCTCATTTGTTGCCAATCTAACAGTTGTACAGTGGTCCCTCACTGCTTCTTTAGCTGGCACCCCCCGATTATTCACTTGTGCGCAGGCCTTCAGAGCTCTGGTAGCCCAGGTAAAACATGTGATATGCTTAGAACCACACCCAGCACAGGCCCTAGAGGGTGTCTGTTGTTGTTGTTGTTGTATAAATACAAGCGTCCTTTAAATGATGGTGGACGTAATAATGTTGTCCTAATACAAAACATGTATTCTAGTGATTATTTCTGATCTTGAGTGATGTGACTGGTCAGTTGACCTGCTAGTTAGGACTTACATCCACTTCTCTCCACCATAAACTTCCCTCCATTTCCGCTGTCCCCACCCTGGTTCATCCACCCCCTCAACGAGCCTCCTGGTCTCTGCATTCACTCCGGACCCCTCCTCACTCCAGCACCACCAGTTCTCCATATGTGGGCTAGAGGGATCTTTAAAAATCTCTCATTCCTGTTCGTGGCTTCCCGTTTCTCTTAGGAAGAAACTCTTACTGCAGCCTGCAGGGGACGGCCCCTGAGCAGCCGGCCAGGGCCAGCCTCTTCTGGATCCTGGCTCCCGTCTTTCTGCCCTCTGCCCCCCAGCTGCTCCCCAGCACCTTCAGCCCCATCTTCCCTCCATGTGGAATGTTTGCCATCCCCCCACCTTCACCCTGACACCCCAAAGTCAATTCCTTCTTAATGATCAGAGTTCAGCTCAAATGTCACGTCACTGATCCCCAGACTAGATCACTTCTCCAGTTATCCTTTCATAGCTCTTAAGTCATCCATGATCATATAATCAGCTCTACAGCCATCTATTTGAAGTTCTCTTCCTGTCACCTGACTGCCCTGAGGGCGGCTGTGACAGTCTGTTCCCTGTCCTCACCTAGCCCTGCGCTCACACGTTCAAAACTCCTGGGGTAGGTGTTGAACTACAAAGACCTGTTTATCACAGGATAGTTTAATCAAAGGCAGCTGCAGGGAACTCACAGCCCTAAAATGTCCCGAGGAGCGTGAGACACTTTGTCCCAGACAAGGAGGCCCTGGCTGGTGCTGCTTTGCCCAGGGCCTGAGGCTGCCACCTTATCTCAGGAGAACCAGCAAAGCTGCCTCAGGGGAACTTGTGGCTCAGAGGAAGGGAGCCGGAGAGGCCTTTGTGGGAGAAAAAAGGGCTGTGTCTTGATAAAGGATAAAGTACAACCAAAAATATAAAAGTCTTATTTTGGACAGAATGTAGATGGCTTTAAGAGTGCCTAATTAAAACAAAAGAAGGAGATCAAATCGGGAAGGAAAAATTACTCTTCGAAAGGACAGCTCGGGGGAAATTCCCTGGTGGTCCAGTGGTTAGGACTCCGTGCTTCCACCGCAGGGGGCGTGGGTTCGATCCCTGGTCAGGGGAACTGAGATCCCACAAGCCGCTGTACAGTGGGGCCAAAAAAAGCAGACAGCTCCATTCAGCTCACAGCCTTGGTTTGGTTAATCCACTTGTTCCTTTCCCTGCAAAGAATAGGTACTGGTACATCACTTTGCCTCCGTGTGTTTTCAAAAAAATGTTGAGTCAAATAATATCTTAAGTACTTTATTTAAAATATGCACAGTTATATCAAGAATGAGGCAGATTTTTGTGAATCCTTGTGGGTAGCAAATAAGTGTGCCCAGTTTATTACCGATGGGAAGATTGGTGGTCCTCAAGATTCTTCTCAGTGAAGACACCTTCCCTGGGGGGGATTGCAGCCAATTCTGTGGCTTCAACCACCACCTCTACTGAATGTATTTTTATGACATGCAGCTGCCTCCTGGCCGTATTCCATGTCCCTGAGCACAAAGAATGTAGCGCCAACCCTGCTGCCCCTCCTCTTCCCATGAGTGGCCTCACCATCCACCCCACTCACCCCCCAGCTAGCAGCCTGAGGGGCATCCTGACTCCTGTGTAGGAGGCTGCGCTTAGACCCCTAAGTGGACGGGAAGGGCAGACTCCTAGGTCGTGCATGCAGCAGGCCAGAGGGCCCTAGGACTGGCGCAGCAAGCAGTTTAAGCTTTAGACCTGCCGGCTGGCGGAAGTGTTGCCTCCTTTGAGTCTCAGCTGTTGGTGCCCGAGTGGCTCGGGTGAGTTGTTCCATTGTCCCTCTAACTCGGGTGGGGCGACGAGGACACTGAACTTTAGGAGACTTGGAGACGGATGTATGGAGCGCCTTGTGCAGCCACTTTCGTGCAGGCCCTATTTACACCCTTTAATGATTCACTGCGAGCTCTAGGCAGGAGAAAACCAATGTAAAAACAAGCTAGATGGAGTCTGTATCTCAGCCTTCCCTAGCCGCATCCTCGGGCCAGACCCTGCTTTCCAGCACAGTTCTTTCCCTCCCTGATGTGTATACGTTTTGTTTTCTTTGTTTTTGCATTTTACTTTTTTTAATTTAATTTTTATTTCATATTGGGGTATAGTTGATTTACAATGTTGTGTTAGTTGCAGGTGTACAGCAAAGTGTTAGTTATACATATATCCATTCTTTTTCAGATTCTTTTCCTGTATAGGTTATTACAGAATATGGAGTAGAGTTCCCTGTGCTATACAGTAGGTCCTTGTTGATATCTATTTTATATATAGTAATGTGTATTTGTTAATCCCAAACTCCTAACTTATCCCTCCTCCCCACCTTTCCCCTTTGGTAACCATAAGTTTGTTTCTGAAGTCTGTGAGTCTATTTCTGTTTTGTAAATAAGTTCATTTGTATCATCTTTTTAGAGTCCACATATAAGTGATATATAATACTGTCTCTGTCTGACTTACTTCATTAGTATGGTAATCTCTAGGTCCATCCATGTTGCTGTAGATGGCATTATTTCATTCTTTTTTATGGCTTAGTAATATTCCATTGTTTTTAGGTACCACATCTTCTTTATCCATTCATCTGTCGATGGACACTTAGGTTGCTTTGAAGTCCTGGCTATTGTAAATAGTGCTGCAGTGAACATTGGGGTGCATGTGTCTTTCTGAATTATGGTTTTCTCAGGGTATATGCCCAGGAGTGGGATTGCTGGGTCATACGGTAGTTCTATTTTTAGTTTTTTAAGGAACCTCCATACTGTTCTCCATAGTGGTTGTACCAATTTACATTCCCGCCAACAGTGTAGGAGGGTTCCCTTTTCTCCACACCTTCTCCAGCAGTTATTGTTTGTAGACTTTCTGATGACGGCCATTCTGACCAGTGTAAGGTGAACCCAGGCCCTCTTCAGTGAAAGTGCCAAGTGCTAACCACCGGACCGCCAGAGAATTCCCATGTATCCTGCAACTTTACTGAATTCGTTGATGAGCTCTAGTAATTTTCTGGTGGCATCTGTAGGATTCTCTATGTATAGTGTCATGTCATCTGTACACAGTGACAGTTTTACTTCTTTTCCAATTTGGATTCCATTTCTTTTTCTTCTTTGATTGCATGGCTAGGACTTCTAAAACTATGTTGAATAAAAGTGGTGAGAGTGGACATTCTTGTCTTGTTCCTGATCTTAGAGGAAATGCTTTCACCTTTTCACCATTGAGAATGATGTTAGCTGTGGGCTTGAATAGGTTTTAATAATGCTAAAAAGAGTGAGCATATGTTGTTGGACTTTTACCCCGACCCAGGCACAGTCGAAGCTCTATTTGTGCCATGTCTTACTCTCCACAACAGCCTAAGTACTGCATTATGTTAACTGGGGCTCCCACAGACTTTGGGATCAAGTTCCAAGTTGATACCAAACTTTTTTACCAAAAGAGAGGCTTTTGTGACCTTGCGCCAACCTCCCCAGACAGCCTTTTTTCTAGCTTCACTGCCTTCCCTGGAACGCCAGGCCCTGCACCCCATTCCCACATCTTCGCCTGGGCCCCTTGCTCTAGATAAGCCCCCCCTAAACTGAGTGCCCGGCACACGTGCAGCTCTGGCCACATAGATGAGCTGCACTGTTGATATATCTGTTTCCACACAGGAAGTAGGTTTCTGGTCAAGCTGGACTGGATATTCTGTTTCCTTGTATATCTCTGGTGCCTGGCATAATAGGTGGCAAAAAGTGAATGCGAAGACAGACTCGTTTGTATGAATTCTATAATTTGTATGAATTTGACATTGAAATCAATGTTTCAGCGTATACCAGGGCTTGTTTCAAGACTGAGCATGAGCCCTAGGCAAACTGCTCTCGTACATGTGCTCTGGGTGCCCCCCGCCCCATCTCCCAGCAATATCCATATATCCACATGTTTAAATATTCTTTACATAAATAATTGCCACAGAATCTCGCCCTCCATCCTCTGGTTTCCCAGAATTTTTAAAAAATCTGTGATGGGAATAGATGATATCTGCTCTACTTCCAATAAGTCAACCCTGTTTGGTGGTTGTGTTCTTGATTCTGGAAATTGTTGTTTCCAGAATCTAACTTAATCAACACTACGTGAAATAACTTCAGCTCCAGGCAGCGGAAGTTTCCTTTCTTCTCTAGAAAACACTCCTTTTACTGAATGGTCACTGTGGTGTTTAAAAAAAAAAAAAAAAAAAGTTGGCCAATAACATAAAGTTCTTCTAAACAGTCTAATATGCTTCAATGATATGGGTATATATACTCTAAAACTATGCATTGGGTGCACGTGTGGGTGCCCCCCGCCTACCTCAGGTCCGGGTGTGGCTGCTTCCATACTGTCCCTTTGGCCTCAGCTGAGGTCTCCTCCTCCCAGATGCCTTCCTTGACCACCTTAAGAAAAGTAGCCACTCTGCCCCACCACTCTCTTCACCATCTGAAAACCCATTATTTATTACGGGGTGCACCTTTGTCGCTGGATCCCGTGTTCAGCTGTGAGTGGCAGGAGAGGGGCCGCTGATGGGGCCCAGCGCCCGCACAGGGCGTGGAGGGGCACTCCACGGCTGGGGAAGGAAGGAAGGAAGGCCCCCGCCTCTCAGCCCTGTGTGCTCATGTCTGTTTCTCATCTAGCTGCTTCCACAAAGCCAACTTGTAGCGTCAGGACCACTATTTCCCCCTCTCAGCCTCCCTCCTTGTGAGTAGCTGTCAAATCAGTGTCATGATAAGCCCAAAATTTGGGATCTTCTCTCTTTGTAAAAAATCACCGATTTTATTCAGGTACGAATGCTAGAGCTGCAATTTGCATGTCATGTTATTCTCAGAGAGCGAGCTGTTCTTGGATATGAAGGTGTTTGCAGAGCTTCCACGAGGCTAAAGTTCTACTTCTGTGTTTCAGATTAATCAAAAGAAGGAATATAAAGTTGACCTGGTGTTTACCACAGAGCTCTACAACCCAGAGGTAAGCTGCCATGGTTTGTGAAGTGTGCTATTAACAACTTGTATGAATTTTTTTTTTTAAGTGAGAATCTTAATATGTAGTGACCTGGAGGTTTGTCTTTTTTTTTTGTTTCCTGCTTTGTTTTCTATTTGTTCTCAAGAATTGAAGACAGCGCTAGGCAGGACCACTTCATGGTCTCACACAGGGCTCCTTTTACCGCGTCCACACAGCCGCCGTCCCCTCCTTCCTCTGCCGCTGGGAGGGCGTTTCACACCCCCTTTGGACCCGGTGCCCCTCCCTAGCACCTCCGAATCCCCAGAATGATTCACTCTCAAATGCCAACCTTCTCTCCTGTCAGCTGGTGGCATTTCTCGTTAGCGGGCCGGCATAGCACGAGGCCACCTCCAGGAGCTTCCGTGCACAGAGGCATTCCGCAACTCAGAGCAGCCCACGTGCGCCGCAGGCATCTTCAGCCTCTCCTTCTGACCCAGCGGGCCACGGTCGCCAAGTTTCCTTTCCCCACCACCTCCCCCTTCGCAAGAAGAGAGGAAACAGAGGACTCATACAGAAATTAGAGCCAGATGGACTTCCCAGGGCTGGGCCAGGCTGGGAGGCAGCACCCGGAACCGGGGTGGAGGGACCAGCCCAAACCCCTTTGTGTGGCGCGGAGTCAGAGCGGGGGGGATGAGCAGGCAGCATGGGCATTATGGTGTCTCAGGAAGGCGGAGCTTCGGAGAAGGCATAACCCCTCCTGCTGATGCTTCTGGAAGAAAGCTTACCAGATTCACAAACAAGTTCTGACAAGAAAACACTACGCCAACTTTGCTAATTAACCTAAGAATTAACGTTTTCTTAAAGCATAAGGAAGGTGCTTTTGGTTTCTGTGTTGCAAACGGAAGTGTTAGATTAAAGCTAAAAGGAAAACAATTACTAGATTACTTTGACCAACTGTGCTTCTCTGAAGGGCTAGCTAATTGAAATGCTTCCTTTCGGGAGGTAGGGAGAGTTCTTTCATCTTCTGGCAACTGTTTTGATTCTGTGGAGCTGTTTGGGGGGAAAGGGAAAGAAAAACAAAAGGGGACAATACCTATTGCCTTTTCTCTTCCCTGGAAACGGTTTTGACATCAAAAGAGTCCACGTACCAGCCCTGTCTTCTGCCTTTCATAAGCCTCTTCCCCATCGCTCCCTTCACCGTTTTCCTGTATTGCACCGATCATTAGGATTTTAATGTACCACTTAAATTTGCTCTCCTGTAAACCAGCACTACGGGAGAAGACGTTGCCCACTGGAACGCCTATTTCAGTTTTTTTGCATTAGTTCAAGGAGGGGGCTTATTTAGCAGATCCAATTTTAAGTATGGTTTGTTTCATTGTGGGCTTTTTCTTTTTGTTGTCTTAACTGGGACTCCACCCAGTTTAAATGACTGTAAACGTGAAAAGAACTCAGTTGCTCAACCAACCATGTTGTAACAGGAGTTACGGCCCATGGATGGGTTTTGAGTGCCGCCATGAACTCCCTCAGATTCTAGGCCCAGTGGATGGTATGAGTGAATGTGCATTTTTCTGGGAAGCGGTTCCCTGGCTTTTATTGTCGGGTTAAGGAATCAGTGACCTAAAAGAGTGGAGAAGCACCGTCCCAGAAATGAGTTGTACTCTTGATGTCTACTTAAAGCATCCAGCTACCCAGCTCCATGTGTCTCTGGATTGGAAAGTAAATGAGGGAGATCCCAGAACACTCAGTGTGTCTACCTTTAAATATGAGTGCAAGCAGACTTCCCTCAGTCACTCAGGTAGTTGAATCAGTCCCATTTGGGTGATCTGTCCCTCCACTTCTTCTAGATTAGACCTCGGAGTAGAGAGATGGCGTTCTCACAGAGCTGGGGCCCTGGCGTCACACAGACACAGCTCAGGTCCTGGCTTACCACTTACTAGCTGTGAGACAGGGAGTAGGTTCCTCTTTAAACTTGTCTTAAACTGTAAAATTGGAATAAGAGGACAGAATTCATCAGGCAGCATGAAGACACTGTCATTTGTGTTGATGGGAATCAGCTTCCTTTTGGTTCAAGTCGGCCAGCTTGAGGGCCAAGTAAGCATTATGTTGGTTGGTCCACGGTAGAGGGGAAAGTACCTCCATCCTAGCTAGAGGTTTGAGCCGAGTAGCACCCACAGATGTCAGTGGTATTTCTTTGGAAGAGGCCCAGCATTCTTTCATAAGGGCACCATCAGAAAGCAGGAGTTTTTTAAATGACAGCAGACTGAAGATTGTTGTGTTTGGCTGTGAGCACAAAAATCATTTTCTACAAAGCAAAGAATACTACATATGGATGCCAGTGCATACCTGCCATGTACGAGGAACTCCCCAATCTTGTGTGTGTTTTTCATTGGAGTGAGTGGGGGGTGATAAGGAACCATTCTAATTCCAAACTCTTTATTTCAGGAAGGTAAGGAACATCTGGGGAAATGTTCTGCTCGAGTGTTTTTCAGGAACGAGAAACCCAGACCGGCCATTAATATAACGTGTACTCGGCTCATTGAGAAGAAGACAAGACAAGAAGAAGATTATCAGCTCTACAAGTACATGAAGCAACTTAAAAACCTCTTGGATGTTGTCAGCATACCTGGTATGAACCAATATCTGGAATTTCTATATTCAGGAATGCATGTCATTACTATATCTTAAAAAGAATGATCATGGAAGCAACCTAAATGTCCATCGACAGATGAATAGATAAAGAAGATGTGGCACATATATACAATGGGATATTACTCAGCCATAAAAAGAAACGAAATTGAGTTATTTGTAGTGAGGTGGGTGGACCTAGAGTCTGTCATACAGAGTGAAGTAAGTCAGAAAGAGAAAAACAAATACTGTATGCTAACACATATATATGGAATCTAAAAAAAAAACGGTTATGAAGAACCTAAGGGCAGGACAGGAATAAAGATGCAGACCTACTAGAGAATGGACCTGAGGACACGGGGAGAGGGAAGGGTAAGCTGGGACAAAGTGAGAGAGTGGCATGGACATATATACACTACCAAATGTAAAATTGATAGCTAGGGGGAAGCAGCCACATAGCACAGGGAGATCAGCTCGGTGCTTTGTGACCACCTAGAGGGGTGGGATAGGGAGGGTGGGAGGGAGACTCAAGAGGGAGGGATATGGGGATATATGTATGCATATGGCTGATTCACTTTGTTGGACAACAGAAACTAACACAGTATATTGTGAAGCAGTTATACTCCTATAAAGATCTATGTTTAAAAAATGATTATCTAAAAATGTATCCCCCAAATGGCAATTTAATTCAACTACAGAATGTGGTACACCTGATTATCTGAACAAAATTCACAAGTATCCTTTTCCTGTTTTCCCCCTCGAGTACAATATAGTGACTCCACTGAAAACTATCTGTGCCCCTTTAATCTGCCCACTTCTCATCCCAGACGCAGGGCAGGGCAAGAGCCGGACTCCAGGGAGAAGAGGTGGAGGTCGTTGCAACAGGACCCACACGTAGGGGTGCAGTTCTCAGGGTTGAGTCCAGAAGCTGAGGAGAAAAATTCTAGAGGTTTCTGGTGGTGGCTTTGGAAACTTTAGGTGACGGGACCCCATCCAGGGCCTCTGTCGTGTGCATCATGGCCTTCTGCACCAGGGCCGGGCGAGCTGTCTCGGGGCCTTGCTGGGAGGCTGCAGGGGAGTCAAGCTGATCTCATTTTAGGTCCAGAGCTAATGGGCGGTGGTGCCATCTCTTATAAGAAATGAGCCCTGCCTCTGAAGTGACTCAGCTGAAGTGAAGCAGAGCCCATTTGCGCTGGCACTCAGCAGGGTCTGTGGACAGCAGCTGACACTCGGCACTTACCGGCAAATCCAATCTCCAAAACCACAGAAGTCATCTCTGGACTTGCACTGGGGTATTAAGCTTGACATCTGACCACCACAGCGCTTCCTGCCCCACTGTCTCTCTCTCAGTTCACTCATTTGCCCGGAGACTGTGACAGGCCCGCGTCAGCATGGAGGACCCGTGGTCTCCATTTCTGGCTGCATCTGTGTCCCATCCATTACTGAGACTAAGTGTTCTGAAAAACCCGGAGGTGGGATACTGCACCTTGGCGTTTCTCGAATTCAGAAGCTTGGCTCATTCGCATTCTAGTTCTCTGACAACTTGGATTAAATCCTGTTCCAAAGAATTATGAAGAAAGTTCAGAATCTTACATTGTAGTAGCATTTGTTTATATTTAACTGCCTGAAATAAATGGGCCATGACTAATACTTAAAATCTATGGTTATTTAGGGATTGGTCCCCTCATTAGCATTAGTTGGGGAAATAGGGTTTTATATATTCTGCTTAAAACACAAATTTTAGAAATCGTATTGGACCCTTTCTTTGAAAGGGTCTCAGTCCTTTTGCCACAGGGTCTCTAGATTGTGGACAATTTTTAATAATGCAGGTTAACTGGATCCTGTTAAGTCCTATATGCCCACAAGGATTATTCTGTAACAGTCTAACTTAACGTGGCTGCTGTGAAGCTTTGAAAAAGCTTTTGCTTAATATAGGGCACGTTTTCATCAACAAAATCTACAAGTTCTCTTGTCACTTTAAATTCAGCAGAGATGTTTAATGGTGCTTATAGCCTGTATATCTAAAATTATCTATTTAAAACTGAAAAGGTTTGGTTTTAGGTAAGTTGAATCAAAACCTATGTTGGAGCAGCCAGTTCAGATCTCAGCAGATCCCATTCAGTATTTAATCAATCCAGGGTATTTGACTGTTGAGCAGTTTTCTCTACAACTGCTAAGTGAGAAGATCTAATCCATTTTAGGCTATCCTTGCTCTGCACTGTTTTTCCCCTAAAAAAAGCAGTTGTCTGGTTTTTATGAAGAGTAGAAATTTCTCCTCTTCTAATGAATTCATAAACTTCCTATAGATGAGCCCAACTACATGACATACAAAAGAAAAGACTGGGGACCTGGGAATAACCAAAGTCCTAAGTGACTCTGTAGCAGTGCTACTGGCATTTATAACTTTCAGTTGTCCTCATTATTCACAGTATTTTGTATAACTAATTTTTCTTCTATGGTAATTCGTTTTGATCTCACAAGTTAAACTCCTAGTGGCACTGTAAGACGAAGGAAGTCTGTCACTCTCTCGCTTCCACACACACGACAGGAATTCAAGGCTCAGCTCAAATCTCATCTCTGTGAAGCTGTCCCCAACCTCTTCAGCCCAAAGAAACCCCCCCCTTCCCTGTGTCCCCTCAGCTCTCTGATGCTCCCTTTTTCTTAAGGAAGGTGTCAGCTGCATTTCCACACTGTCAAGTGGAGGGTAGGGCCTCTCTTTGCATCTCTCACAGCACCCAAGCAATCAGTGAATGCCTTCTGAATTGACTACCACTATAAACCGGCCAAGTCTAGTTCTACCAATACAGAGCAGAATTTATACGAAAGATTATTTTACTAAGAAGGATTCATTTCCTAATAAGCTGTTCGTATTCCTCACATATTATACTATTATTGGGCTTTAATATACACTATCTCTTTCAAACTGCATAAATGATGGTCCATGAATAGCTCATAAATTACTTGCTAAAATTTGAGTTCCTAAAAGTCACAAGAGGTAATTTATTAGTCATTGTATCCCTACCTATAGCAGTATCTGATACTAAGTAGATTTTTTATAAATGTCTGCTGAATTTAAAAGATTGCAGTTCCAAAAACAATGCCACAGGAAAAACCCACTTGATTTCTTTATGTGGTCAAAAGTGACAGATGCCGCCAATACACAGATTAGCTTTAACGCCAAGGATCAGAGAAGGACAAAGACGTTTGGTAGACTGTCAAAGACCAGCACATTGACTGTAGACCCAAACCAGAAGGTAATGTGGAGAAGATGACTGATAGATGTTTCCATCTAATTAAAAGATTTTAGATTAGAGGTTTTAGATTAACTTTGAGTATCATTATAGCTCTTAGTTTGCATTTATATTGTACAGCCAATAGCCCTTAAACTGTTTTATAGTAGCTTTACTCAGCAGGGCAAGTTGAAGCATGTAAGATTCCATACAATACAGAAACAGACAGTCACACTTCACTACTGAAACTTGTAATATTTTGTCCTGAAAACGTCTTAATATGAATGTACTTTTTTTTGTGCCCTCAGATAGTCATGGACATATTGATCCCTCTCTGAGACCCATCTGGGATTTAGCTTTTCTGGGCAGCTCTTACGTGATGTGGGAAAAGACAACACAGTTTTTACACTACTACATGGCACAGCTCAGCAGTGTGAAGCAGTGGGTAAGAAAAACTGACAATTAACTTGTACCACAAGAGATACAACCAATGCAATGTTCTTAGACTAAATTAATGTGAACTTCTAGATCTGTGGCAAGAGTTTTAATTGCATTTCATTAACTCAATAAATATGTGAATGCCAGGTATGGTTGTGGGGACTGAGGATATAGCACTAAACAAAAAACTCAGTGTAGCTCCCCTTATTGAGACTAATTCTAGCAAGAGAAGAAAGACAGTGAAGCGATAAACAAGTAAACGTGGTAGGTGCTATGGAGAAAAATAAAGTAGGGAAAAGGGAATGCAGGGTATTGACAGAATTAAACTTTAGTCTAAAGCAAGGCCCCTCAAATTTAAGCAGAGGTGACACTGGAGCAGAGGCCTAAGGGAAGTGAGAGTGAGCCACGCCTCCAGAAGGGAAGGCATTACAGACAGAGGGGACGGAGGCAGCATTGTGGCTGATGGGTTGGAGAAACAGCAGTGAAGCTGGTATGGCTGCAAGAGATTGAGCACGGGGAGCGTGCCGGGAGATGAGATCAGATAGAGGCGGTCAGTTCATGGAAGGCCATTAGAAGGACCCTGTCTTTTACTCACTACAGGGTTTTTAGCAGAGAAGTGACACGATCTGACTTACAACAGGATCATTCTGGCTGCTGTGTTGAGAACAGACTGTAGATAGACAAGGGTGGAAGCAAGGAGAGCAGTAATGTATTGCAGTAGCCTAGGCAAGGCCTGGTGGGAGCTCGGACCAGGGTGGCAGCAGTGGATGTGGTGAGAAGTGTTTGCATTTTGAAGGTAGACTGACAGTATTTGTTGATGGGTTAGATATGGATATATCCAAGAATGAGAAAAGTCAAGGATGATTCTTATGATTTTGGCCTGAGTAACTGGATGGAAGGATAGAGTTTTCACTTACTGATTGGGGAAGACTACAGAGGAACAGATTTGCGTGGAAATTAGCTTGAGTTGGAGCATTCTAAATTCCATAACCAAGCAGAGAATTTGTATCGTCATCTGGACATAAGAGTCTGAAGTTCAGGGGAGATGTCTAGGCTGGAGTCATCACCACACAGATGGTTTTTAAAGCCTCAAGAGTGGATGAGAAGAGAGAATGAGTGTAAACAGAGGAAGGTTATGTAGGGATTGAGTCCTGGAACACTTCCAACTTTAGCGGGTTTAGAGATATGAGAAAGAAGTGTTTCAAGGATGAGAAAGAAGTGTTTCAAGGATGAGAATTGACTATCTATCAAATGCTGCTGGAAAGTCAAGAAAGATGAGGACCGAGAATTGCCATTAGGTTTAGGCAAGCTGGAAGTAGATGGAGAGCTTATCAAGAGCTGTCTCACTGGCACAGTGTGGGCAAAGTCCTGATTAGAGTAGGTTCAGGAAAGAATGGGAGAGGAAGTGGACACTCCATGTCTTTCAAGGAATTTAGCTATAAAGCGGAGTAAAAGGGAGGGAGGGGGCTAGAGCTGGAAGATGCGTAAGCACAGGGTTGAAGGAGGGTTTTCCGTTGTATTTTTAGATTGGGCAATTTAACGGCATATTTATATGTTGATGAGAAAAATCCAGTAGAGAGGGGCAAAGTAGGACTTGTAGGGAAGAGAAGGAAGACTTGTTGGATTTAACATCTTTGAGGAGATAAAGAGGATATGATCGATCCAGGAGATGACTGGACAAGGGCACAGAGTTCACCTGGAGCAAGGGTTTCAATGTGGCACAGATGCTGGTAGGAGGGTGGGTATCACGTGGCGGCCTGTGGAAGTTCTTTCCTGACTGCTTCTGTCTTCTCAGTGAAAAATGAGGCAAAGTCACCAGCTGAGCGTGAGGATGGAACAGGAGGTGAGAGGGGGTGGGAGTGCGTGGATTCGAGCATCACGCAGCACTGCAGGCCTCTGAAGGTCTGTGGTCGCGAATTTAGAGAAGGGCCAGTCACTCAACTGGTGGGGTGCGGACAAGGAGGTGGCTGAGGCACCTGTCATGTGGAGCAGGAGGGGCACTTCCAGAGTAAACAGTATCAACTACTCAGAGGCAGGCTGAGCCAACCATAAATACACATTTCTAAAAATCGTTTTCTTCACGGGTGGCTGAAGCAGTACATTCGCCATGGATGGAGAGCAGTGAGTATCTTCTGAGTACAAGGAGTTGCCTGGCGTCCAGTCAGCATTATTCACGGTGGTAACAGCTCGGTGTACCTTTCAAAGGCCACTTGTGAAGCAGATAGCTGTTTGAAATGTAGTTTCATTCCTTATCGAAATGAACGTTTCTTTCCCCTATGGAGTGGCTTTGATAGAAATGGCCGTGTAATTGACTGCTGTTACACCAGGAGTTAGGGCACAGCACCGATTCTTTGGCTGCAGGTAAAAAGTTTCTCTCGTCTACCAAGACAATCATGTCCTCCACAGAAGGCTTTTCCTTTAACTGAGAAGTTAGGGGAAATTTTTTGTTTAGTGTAGAAAATGGCGTCAAGATAATAGAACTAATTTTAATGAATGTCAGAGGAAAACTCAATAAGAATAGAGCAACAGGGACACAAAAGAAAAAATTAGGATCTTTTAATGGCATTGTTTTCCATTCTTCTGCATTTATAAATGACACATCACCTAAGTAAACACCAGGACGTACTATGGTTTGAAAACAGCAGCCCCATTTCTCACTCATTCTAGCCAGTCTGTCTTTGATGTCCATCATCTGTCCATTAATATCCCTACAAGTGGGAAAGTGGGGACAAATGTAATTGTAGAGCTAAGAAAACAAAAATGCAGGGGGAACAGGACTTTTAGATTTTTTTACCCTGTGGTGTCTGTGTTTTAGATAAATAGTAATTGAAGATGCAGCTGACTTGGTTGGGTCACCTAAGGCAAATGACTTCTTCTCTTAGGGCTATGAAATGAGGGTCAACAAGCTTATTGAGTGAAGCCCTCGAAACTAACATAAAGCTAAAATACGGAAGCAATTGGGAAATTTGGATTAAGGTTGATATGCATTTCAGATTAGAGTTTTTTTTTTTAAAAGCCTCCAGCACCCAGTATTCCCAGGCGGCCTCCCATCCAAGTTACTAATCAGGACCAACCCTGCTTAGCTTCCAAGGTTAGAGTTCTCTTAAATAAAAGCAAGCACATACCCAATAGATTTTCAAATTCTGCTATTTGGTGGCTACTAAAGATTCTTGTGATCTTTCAGAAAAATAAGCAACATAACAACAAGCAAAACAAGCAACAATTTCTAAAAAAGTCACCACGATCAGAAAGTCTAGGGACTGTCCCTGGAGACCAGAAGCAGGACAGTAGGGCTGACAAAGCAAAGACAGAAGCAGGGAGTGACTGGAGGTGCCCGTGGCCCAAGGTAGCTCAGGAATCTATAGGGATTATAGTTTTTTCCAAAAGCTTACTGGGTGGGAATTACTCTCTCTCCACTCAGGGATAATCCAATTGTGTAAGGCAGTGCAGCCTTATAAACTTCACAGCCCCAAATGAACACAGCCTGAGAGAAGAGTGGGCTAAGAAATAGCTGAAATACAAATATAAGACCCATCTTACCGGCAGTTATTGCCTTAGGACTGAAGAACAGATGTCATTCCCAAACCATGAGGACTAAGCCAAGGGCAGGGGAGATACTAATGGCTAGAAAAAAAAAAAAAGGATAAGGACTTTCCTGACACCCTTTAGCCTTTCTTTAATGTGAACTGAGGAAAGTAAAACTGTTACTTTTCCAGCATTGTTCCAAATCTTATCAGTACCAGATACTGTCAGCATCGCAAACTATCTAACCGGCAGCACATCACTGGCAGCCAGCCCAAGTCTTCACCCTAACTAGAGGCCTCCATCGGCCGACAGTACATTACAGAAACCATTGTATCTACCTCATTCTGCTAAGAAATCTACTTTTGACTTGACACCATAAAACTCCTTGAAAAGAACATAGGCAAAACGTCCTCTGACATAAATTGTAGCAATGTTTTCTTAGGTCAGTCTCCCAAGGCAGTAGAAATAAAAGCAAAACTAAACAACTGGGACCTAATCAAACTTATAAGCTTTTGCAGAACAAAGGAAACCATAAACAAAACGAAAAGACAACCTACGGAATGGGAGAAAATATTTGCAAATGATGCGACCAACAAGGGCTTAATTTCCAAAATGTATAAACAGCTCCTACAATTCAATATCAAAAAAAAAATCCAATCAAAAAATGGGCAGAAGATCTAAACAGACATTTCTCCAAGGAAGACATACAGATGGCCAACAGGAAAAAAGATGCTCAACATTGCTGATTATTAGAGAGATACAAATCAAAACTACCATGAGGTACCACCTCACACTGATCAGAATGGGCATCATTAAAACATCTACAAGTAACAAATACTGGAGAGGGTGTGGAGCAAAAGGAACCCTCCTACAACTGCTGGTGGGAATGTAAATTGATACAGCCACTATGGAGAACAGTATGGAGGTTCCTTAAAAAACTAAAAATAGTTACCATATGATCCAGCAATCCCACTCCTGGGCATACATCCAGAGAAAACTATAGCTTGAAAAGATACATGCACCCCAACGTTCACAGCAGCACTATTCACAATAGCCAAGACTTGGACGCAACCTAAGTGTCCATCGACAGATGAATGGATAAAGAAGATGTGGTATAGGCACACAACAGAATACTACTCAGTCATAAAAAAGAATGAAATTCTGCCATTTGCAGCTTCATGGATGGACCTAGAGATTCTCATACTAAGTGAAATAAGTCAGAAAGAGAAAGACAAATACCATACGCTATTACTTATATGTGGAATCTAAAATATGAAACAAATGAACTTATTTACAAAACAGAAGTAGACTCACAGACGTGGAAAACACACGGTTACTAAAGGGGAAAGGGGGTGGGGGAGGGATAAATTAGGACTTTGGGATTAACAGATACAAACTACTATATATAAAACAGATACGGACTTCCCTGGTGGTGCAGTGGTGAAGAATCTGCCTGCCAATGTAGGGGACATGGGTTGGAGCCCTGGTCTGGGAAGATGCCACATGCCGTGGAGCAACTAAGCCCGTGCACCACAACTACAGAGCCTGCGCTCTACAGCCTGCGTGCCACAACTACTGAAGCCCGCGTGCCTAAAACCCGTGCTTTGTGACGAGAAGCCACCACGATGAGAAGCCCGCACACTGCAACGGAGAGTAGCCCCCGCTCACCGCAAGTGGAGAAAGCCTGAGCGCAGCAACGAAGACCCAACGCAGTCAAAAATAAATAAATTTATTTAAAAAATAAAATAACCAACAAGGACCTACTGTATATCACAGGGAACTAGATTCAATATCCTGTAATAAACCATAATGGAAAAAATATTAAAAATATGTATAACTGAATCACTTAGCTGTATACCAGAAACTAACAACATTGTAAATCAACTAAACTTCAATTAAAAAAATATCAACTTCTGATAGCATATATTAATAACCTAAGCCTACTTATTCTCTACTAAAACCACACTGGTTCTGCTAGGGATCATTCCTTTTTTTTTTTTTTAGTGGGGAGGGGAGCAGTAGGGCTAGGGTAGGTCACGAGTAAGTATAAGGAAACCAAATACTTCGTTCTGTCTCCAGGAAGATTAAAGTGCTAGGTTATCAGAAAAATGTGACAGTAAATCATCAATTTGGACTATAAGGATTTGACACATGTGATGATTTGAACAAAACCAAGGAGATTATTTCTGAGTATTAAAAATGATGGCTTCCTGGCAGAGCCTTGCTTGGTGTGGGCAGTGCCCCCTGGGTACTTTGCCAGGCTGGGCTGCGCCGTGTCTGGGCTGCAGCTCTTTAATAAGGCCTGGTTTGGTTTGGTCTAAGGGCGCTTCCCCCTGAAGGAGGAAGAATCTATGAACAGAAACATGAGGTGTGTCTCAGGAGCCTTACTGAGGAAGGTCTTAATTAAATGAAGAGGGTGCCCAAGCATTATAATAATCCAAATTTTTGTTTGGATTATTAAAAAATGGGTAACACTTGGTATTGAGCAGAAGTTTGTCAGATGGACTTGGAACGCCATGATTTGTTTCAAGCCTTTCTTCCTTTTTGCCTAAAATCTGGGGATTGCCATGATTTCCTTAAACGCTATTTTCAGAAACAGAAAGAGGCACTGTCCTGAAAAAACACTTTATAAGACCAATTTTTTAACTGTAGGAATACATGGTAAATAGACCTTGAGAAAAAGTGCAGGCAGCACAAAAGTCTGAGACAAAAATTACACAGCACAGCAGCCAGCTGTGTCAATATAGTCCAAGGTCAACATCGTCACCAAATAAGAGTCAGACAAGGCTAAATGGACCCCCCAAACCCAGCAATGCCCAACTGATAACTGGAGCCTCCAGAAACCGTTCCTTTAGATAAAAGATGCTAAATTTTCTCTCATGAATTCTGACTTTGCAGCCTGTGTTTTAGATATTTGCTTTCACCATTCATGGGTACACTGCAAGGCAGAAGGGAAACCTACCCAATGACGCAAAGCACCACAGAAGAGCAGTCACTTTCTGATTGATCCAGGCCCTCTCTTGTATCATATCCCTCCAGTACCCCCTCCACCTGATGGAAATTTCACGGCTTGTAAAAGTCTTCATCAGTGTAAGCAAAGGGAAGATAAAACTTAATATCAAGTCCTTTTTGTTTTTGCATATTCTTAGTCTCAATGAAAGCCTGGTAGATTAAAATCATAATCCAAATTATTTTTTTTACTCCTTCTCTTCCATTTTTACTAGTAAAGGGATAAGCACTTTTGTGCCCCAACCTTTTCCCCTCAAAACAGTTACTGTCAAAAAGAAAGCAGGAAATCAGTTTAGTCACTCTTAAAATTTATAGAAATCAAGAGAATAAAAGAGCTGAGGGAGACTGCCTGCTTACCTATAAAATGTGCTGGTTTTAGAAGCAGTGTGGTACCGCATGAAGGATGTGGGTGGTGGAGTCAGTAGATCTGGGTTTGAATCCCCACTTGTCACCTACTAGTTGTAACCTCAAGTTGCCTTCCCTGTAAAAGACAGAATTCCATAAGAACATGTATAAAGTGCCTAGCAGAGAACCTGGCCCATGGTGTCCTTCTAGAAATCCTGATTGCCCTGCCCCTTGTCTTACTGCCTGGCATATCAGGGCTATAAATCAGCTTGAGGTGCATATACAGTATCTAGATTCCTTAGCTTGTCAAAAGATTCTCCCTATTCTCATAGACCTTAATTTCCATCAAAACCCATAAACATTAGAGAGAAAAAGTGACAGAAGGACCTTACTAGATTATCATGACAGTGGCAAAACAGTAAGAATCAACAACTTCCACATCTTAATGCAGGATACCACCAAAGGAGATGAGGCTAGAATCAAAGAGGCGGCAGGTGATTCAAGGCACCCATCCACCCATTCAAGGCAGGTGATACAAGATGAGCCTTCCAAATTCTAAGCTAATATAAACCCACACTATCTATCGCACTAACTCTTTCTTTCTTCTTCTAGAAAACAAATGAAGATGCAATTGATTTTGATTATACTGTTCTACTCCATGAATTCTCAACACAGGTAAAACAAAACGGTATATAGAACTGTTTAAACCACAAGTTTTTGCAGATCATAATATTTTAGAACTCTTATTTCCCAGGAAATGATTCCCTGTCATATTCACGTGGTCTGGTACCCTGGCAAACCACTGAAGGTGAAGTACCACTGTCAAGAGCTACAGACACCAGAAGAAGCCTCTGGAACTGAAGAGGCATCAGCTGTGGCACCGACAGAGCTTAGTAATTTCTGAAAAGCAAAAAAGATCTGTTTATACCAAATTCTGAACAAAATGATTATATTAAATAGCCTAAATCATTATTCTAGTAAAATAGCCAAGGTACAAGGCATTCTAATAATTTGGGAAAGCCTGTGATTACAAGTAAATACTCAAAAATTAAAAGATACTGGGATTTTTGGTTTTCGATTGGTTTGGTTTAGTTTTCAACTGTGGGAGCACATGCAAACTGAACTCTGCTCAGTGCTAAACAGTTACTCTGCAGGTTCCTCAGGGTTTCAGCCCTAAAATGTAAAACCAAGTCAGTTAGTGTGTGCTGCAGCTGGACCAGTAAGTATTTTAAAACATAACAATAAAATTGATGGTCACATCTATAAATCTGCATTTCTCAATATTCTGAACATATTGTAGCTAACTATTCTGTGTTGTTAAATTGCTTCTACCTAGTATGTAAAAAAGATAATATATTTCAATGAAAGCAAATTGTAGGGAAAATATTACCTGTTTAAAAGGAACTTTACTATTTTTTATGATTTTGAGCAAGTATTCCTTTTAAATTTGATATCTACTTTTAAATGTGTTTCTAAATAAAATGTGTTACATGTGTTTGTAGAGATTTGTCTATATAGGCAAAATTTGTGCTAAGCTGGAATTATAGGATATTTATATATTAATAAAAACTTTACAAATAAAAAGAGTGTCTCAGAGATAAAGCCGAGTGTCTGCAAACATGTATTAAATGGAACAGTGATGTAACTGAAAGTACATAAAGTATTTACAATTTTCATTTGTAAGGACAACTTGGACCCAGTGTTGGCCTAAGTAATTTATAAAAACAAACAATATGTACCATTATCAGATTCGTGGAGTACCTCCCCAAGGCAGGAAATGTGGCCAGCATTTGCCTCTCAAAATTAGTATTTAATGGAATGCTTATATTCATGTCTCAAAACCCCTAGCCGGGTTCCTTGATCAGTAGCTGGTTAGGAAGCATCAGCCTTTTTAAAACATACCAAAATGTTACCTTTATGTCTGTAGTAGAAAACTGAAAAAGTTTATACTAAATAGAAAAAATTTTAAGACATGGACTCTTACAAAATAAAAGTAAGATGAATTATACTGTTACTTTTTAGCAGAGGCAGATCATGTATTATTCTGTTTAAAACCCCAACCCCTCTGCATTCATCTTCCCAACATCCTCTGGATTTAAGGACTGTAAGTTTTCCAAAGCACTGGAAACAATCATTTAAAGAAAACATCAGATCTCCCACATATATGATAATGCAGAGAAAATACTTTCCCTAAGATATCAAACAATCTAGTGATAAACAATGCCAGAACCAAGTAATAAACTCTTCTAACTGAAGTTCCCTAAATATTTTGGAAAAAAAAGTGCCAAGAGCATTATAAGAGCATATTCAATGTCCTGTGATTTTTAATCTTTCAGTGTCACGTTAAGAGCTAGAAAGGGGTTTCAGCTTTCTTGTCTCAACTTTCTAAAAGTCCTCTCATCCTTGTAAAGGCATTTTAAATTAGTGAGATTAGGCTCACAAACGTGATCATAATTCAATCAGGTAAGGAAGCTAAGGTGGTAACCCTTTAACAGATTTCGGTATAATCGATTATGAAGGTGAATTTACACATATGACATACAAAAAAATTACCTAATTTATAAATTTACAAAACCTATAAGTTAAACCAACTAAAAATTTCTCAATTTCACCACCAGAACATCTTTTCTAGCACAAACTCTAGAACTGCTGACTTGATTTTACTAATACTGATTTTGCTAGCTAACAGAGGAGAAAAATTACTTCATCTGCCTTGACATAAAATGAAAACCTCTAAATTCCCTAAGCCCTCTTTTATTCATTAAGAGTCTAAAGAATTCTGAATCACTCTGACCCAATGACAGTAACAGAGAGCATCACATTTATTTTCCTAATCTCTTTAGAATTTTCAAAAATTTTAAGACATACAAAATAACACCAGGATTTTGCCTGCATTCCATTTGACTCTACTTATAGTTTTGTTTTCCCTACCTGAGTTATGAATAGTTAGAAGTTAAGCAAGTTCTTCTGAAAGTCAATTGGAAGTTTCTATATTGGCCCTTGAATGAATGACAGTGCTTCATGACATATGAGTTTATCACACTGATTTCTCTCAGCTTAGAAAATTCTATGACCTGTTCTGTGACCTTTCCTAACTTTCAAAGTGCTACAATCACTAGCATGCTGCCTGGCACTTATTTGAAAGGATAAATGAATCCATGCTCCCAATAAATTGCCTGTGAAAACATGAACTGTTTCAACGATGCATTACAGTTTTATTTGAAGACGCTTTAAGCAGCAATTAAAGCTCTAATTCAAAAATTGACAGTTCTAGCAATGCAAGTAGATGTTTTCTACAAAGGGATATATTCCTACACGTCACAATTTACTACTTACCTGGTGGCTGCCTCACTTCACTGGCATCAATTTTAAGTCTCATCCAGATTTCAAAAGTATTAAAATCTGAAAAATCCTAAAATTTCAGTATTAAATTTTAGTGACTTCACAACGTAAATCTAAGAGTGAGCAAGGAGGCAAGGAATAACAGAAAATTGACTGTACATCTTTAAAGATAAACTTACCAAGCTAAGAACCAATAGCCCAATCACTAACGTCACACAAAAGAACACTAATAATGTGACACATCTGAACAAATCCTGCATTTCATGTTTTGGACGTACACGTTATACTGCAATGGTCTTTAACCTTGCCTGTATACTAGAATAAGCTGGAAAACTTTTGATCTTGATGCAAAGAATCAGAGTATCTAGGGGTTGGCCTGGGTAGTTCTCTTTAAAGCTTCCCAAGTAATTTTTAAAGTGCTGCCAGAGTTGCGAATCAGGGCGATACTGCAGCAGGCCTAGTGCTGCTACCATTCTCCAACACAAATAATACTGTCTTTAAATTAGCCAACAATCATCCTTTACAACAGTAGTATAAAAGAAACCCTCATTTATGAATATTCTCATTAATTTTTTCCTTATACAGACTTTGGCTGGTATGTGGTCTTTACCAACTCTAACCAAACTAATGAGTTAACAAAAGATGTGGGTTCTGGTCCTGGATGGGTTCCTATGTGATCCTATTCTAGTTACTCCCACCAGCTGGGCCTGTGTCGTTGCCTGTGAAACGCTGGTGTTGTGTTAGATATCTCGACTCTTTTCTGGCACCATATCTTCATAACCAAAATGTTTTCACAAGTAAAAAGCACTTCCAAATTTATCCATCTTAGTTCTAATATTTTTGACTGTTAGCAACAGCAAGAGGAACTGTGCTAAATTCTATTAAGGTATTTCCTCATCAGGAACAATATTCAAAGTCAGTGTGAATAGCATGAGATGCTGATGAAATGCCAAAGCAACACAATTTTTCAGGCTTGATGCTACTGTAGCAACAGACATATTCATGGGAAAATGCACTTGGTTTGATAAGTATCATAACTGCATTATCAATTTGAAAAGTTAAGGAGCTGTGTGGTCTTAGATGAGTTATTTACCTTACTCTGTGCTTTTGCCTCCTCTATTACAAAATGGTCATAATAATAGTACCTAGTTTCATAGGGTTGTGAAAACTAAAATGGATAATGCATTTAAAGCATTTAACAAATGCCTTGAAAACATTTGCTCAATACTTTTTAAAGGTCTTTTTTCTAGGAACCTGAAGTTATAGAGCCAAATCTACAAATCAAGAAAAACAAAGGAATTTAAAACAGTTATTTCATGTCTATTATCCACTAAGGGAAAGGACTAGGATATGTCTTTCACATCAGATGGTTTTTGGATGAAGCAATTCTGCACAATATGGTAGAACTCCCTGGCAATGTCCAACATTCTCTAGCTTAACATTTGTTCTTTCACAATCTCAATGAATACAATATATGATACATTCCAGCAGACTCTAATTCAACTAGCATTTAATAGGTGGATGAAATAGACTAGCCACCAACCCTGTAGGTTATTATTTCCAGGCTGCAGAAACAGTAAAATGAACATAGACAAGAATAGCATATGCAAGGGCCTTTTTTTTTTACCTCACAGGTCTGCAAAAAAGTAACATTTATACTCCTAAAAACAAGCAGTTCAAAATCTGCAGAAGCCACAAATTGAAGCAATCAGCTCTATATAAAACAGCTAGAAATTTAGCTAGCATTAGAAAATCTGAAAAGTGTTCTCCATTTCTTTTTAAGAAAACACTTTATCCCCGTGCCTCATTTATTTCATAATGAAGTTTGCACCTTTTCATCTCCCTCACCTATTTCACCCCTCCTGCCCCTCCCTCCCCTCTGACCACCATCTACTGGTTGTTCTCTGTATCTGTGAGGCTGTTTCCATTTTGTTACGTTTGTTCACTTGTTTTGCTTTTTAGACTCCACATTTAAGTAAAATCATACACTATTTGTCTTTCTCTGACTTATTTCACTTAGCATGATACCCTCTAGGGCTAGCTATCCAGGTTGTCACAAAGGAATCCACTCTGAAACAAAAAAGGTGATGCTCCAAGAAGTGTTATGATATATGCAATTCACTTTCAAGTATACAGCAAAACAACTTGAAGGATGGAAGTATGCAACATAGATGGGACAACAAACAGAAAAAGCAAATATGACAAAACAAATTATTATCCGATAAACACTTGACAAAATTGTTCATTGTTGAGTCTAGATGGAAGGTATATGGCTGTTCTTTGTACTATTTTTTCAGCTTTTCTGTATGTTGAAAATTCTTATGAAAAAATGTGGACGTTTATACATGTTCTAAGCTTATTCAGTATAACAGAAATAAGTATCTTCCTCAAATAAATATTAAATATATTTCAGTAATAATCATATTTTATTTGAGGTATAAAACCAATCAACCATTGAGATATACACAGAATTAACTATGATATAACAGAAGCTCCTGAATATAATAGGAAGGGCTTCTAAAATTACTTCTTTTCAGGCTGAATTTATTCCATGAATCCATTAACATATCTAAACCTTGCAGATACAGTTAAAGTTAGTCAACAAAGTGAGGAAAGTTAGTTCTTGGCGTTTCCTTTTTTTACAGGAAGTTGACCTGTAGCTTCCAAATACTTATTGATAAGGTCTTCTTGTGTAGCTGGTAAACATGGCTGATATCTGCAGTACTCCATTGTATATTCTCCCTTCCCCTGGGGGTTTAACACAAAAACAGAAACAAAAAGCAGATTTTTTTTTTTTTTAACAACTATCAAGTAAAGTCATGAAAAGACAAGATTTCACAAAAATGATGATTTTGCAGGATGGTCTCCTGAAGAACACTGAAGTAAAATTTAAACACTTGCTTACCTCTGTGCATGACCTAAGTTCAGTAGAATAACCAAACATTTCATTTAGAGGGACCTGAAAACACACACAGTAGATATTTCAGCATTGCTTATTGAAAAATATTTGAGAAAAATACAGAGAAGACTTAGTCATTTAACTCCTTCCTTTAGACTCAGGTTTCTACTAACTACTCCTGGTTTAAAAGAATTAAAAGCCAAATAGAAACCTGTTTTTGTTTTACCACAGTAGAAACCCTATTTGAAAATAATTTCATTTGGCAGACACAACTAGAAACCCAATCTTTCAGTTTCACAGAGCAGACGGACACCACTAACAGCCGTCCCTCTCATCCCCACTCCACGCAGCTGCAGCTCAAGCACTCAGAAGTGTTTCTTCTGTGAAAATGTGAATACAACTTTCCCTTGGACTCCTCAATGATAGGCCATATGCCAAGGGTAGTGTCTTCTAAGAGGCCTTAGGTAACGTGATAAACCCTTTCTCCCATGAGATTTAAGTAAGGGACAGGCAAGGGAATTAAATATTATCCCAATAAATTAGAACATAATAAAACGGCTATGCAAACAAAGCTATAATGAGAAAGGTAATTATGCATCTAAGAAAATGACATACTCACAAAAGGCCTACCTGAAATGAATCTTATTTTTAGATTTTGCACTTAAAGAGATACTATAACAGCAAAGTATAGAAATTGCCACATACATATAAGCCACAAATTCAACACTCAGCCATGGAAATGTGCCAATCTGCTCTACAATTTCCAAAAACAAAAGCTAACTCTGATTTCCTCTTGTGGATAATAAAAGCAAGGTTGTCAGTGACTAACAGTACTTACATCTGCATATAGTGTAAAATAGTCCTCAATTCCATCTTGTCCCGTGATTATTCCATGGCGCCGGTTAATCCCTGCAATCACTGGTCCCTGAAATTCATTTGGAGCTACAACTTCCACAGACATAATAGGTTCAAGAACACATAATGTGGCATTTGCCAGGGCTAGGGTTTGAAAAAAAAAAAAATTGGTTTATTAATCTTTAAACAAACTGGAACTCTTTCCTATCCACATATACAAAAGGGAAATAGAAAGTGCTCTCCCAAAGGTACACACATAAATGATAAGGTTAAAATATGTGATCTGGGCTCATTTTTCTAGTAGCAGCAGCAGTCACTCTTCTAAATGGAACTTACAGTAAGACATACTTAATTCTAATATTAGTATGTCCATTACCATATTTTTATCCTAAAAATCATTAGGTTGCAGAAATAATATAAAAGGGTCTTAAAACAACATTCGATCAAGTCCCTTCCCATTTAAATTATGCAGTTGAGGGTTACTAATTCTTTCTGAAATCCTTCGGGAATAAAGACACTATCTGTTAAGCCTCTGACCAAGGTAAATCAATTCTTTCTTGCTGGTCCCTGGCAGACAGTTACTTATACTTGGAGACAATAATCAAGTCATGCCTGAGATATGTCTAGGCTAAACAATTTCAATACCCGATTGAGAATTAGAAAACCAAGTTTCTAGTTTCTGCTCTGCCTCTAATAAGTTATATGCCTTTTGGAAAAACACAATCTGTCCAGGTCATGTTTCTTCACCTACAAAATAAAGACATCGGCCTAGATGCTAAAGGCCATTTAAGCACTAAACCCCAATGTGTTTTTTATGTGTGTTTTTTTTTTTAATTAAAAAAACTTATATTTTTAATCCCACTTAGTACATAACAAGAACACTTCTTACTGTGATAAATGCTGACTGAGACTGAAAATGTAACAGTGTGGAGAGAATATAAAAAAACTTCAAACACTCATATTTAATTTGGACATTATGATAGTGTGGAATAATACTTCAGCCTCAGACTGGATGAATTATCTTTAAATAAAGACTTTAAGCATAACATGAAAAGGTGACAAAGAAAACGTTTTGTTTTAAAATAATCATAATTTTCCAAGCATCAATTTGTTTATAATAAGCTAGTCAGCAATTATTCTTGTATATTCATTAAAGCACTTGTTCTAAAGACACTATTAGTTTAAGTGCAATAATTATAAGAACAGCCATTTAATATACTTGCATTTCTTTGAAATGTTTTCTAATTCAAATCATATCTTAGCTCAGACCTAACTGACTCATTACTCTTAATTAGTGAATTTTGTTCTGAAAAGAGGAATAAATGAACTCTGCAGACTCCTAAGTTTCATTAGCTAAGCCTGCAGAATTCTATGTAGACAGCTAAAGCAGTAGACTAAAAATTCTAGACTGCAGAAGAAGCTCTATTTCTTGTTAACTTCTTGGGTTACCACAACAGCAGAGCTTCCTTGGCTCTAAATAAATGTAATTAATGCAGAAGAAGGTACCCGGAAAGAGAGATGTGAACAGACATATTAAAATTTAGTTACACATTATCTAGTGTTTTCAATAGGTCAGTGATATAAAAGAGCTAGAGTGTGAGACAGTCATATTCTAAAGAGAAAGAAGGGGCCAAGTATATAGTGTGTAGTGTATAATTGTTGAGGACGACCTGTCCAGTTCTCGGTTTCATATTCCCTCACCCTGCTCCTTTCAACTCCCTCTTTCTTCCTAAATCCACCTTCTGATTCACCTCGCCCTTATTCATGCTTTTCTCTGTGCCATTCCATATGACAAGATACCAGAGCTAAATTCATCCTGCCATTTTTTAATAGTCACATGGCAGCCAAGCCCTACAAGCAATTTTTCCGGAAGTAGAATAAAAAGCAAGTGAAAATACCGACACCATCACAGGACCTTTAAGCCAAAGTGGTGCGTAGAGATGGTAATGTTTCTATTTCAGCCCCCTAGGGATAAAGTTGATAACACCAGGCTGGGTGCTAACAAGGTTGTGTGAGAAGGTGGTCAAGGGCTAGGCTCTGGTCTCGGCTCCACCCTAACTAACATGTAACCTTGGGCCATTTGATTGACTACTCTTGAGTCTCAATTTTCTCAACTATAAGGCCACTGTTGAAGATAAGATATGATAATTCATGTACTCAACATAATACACAGCACAAAAGTGATCAATAAGTGTTATTATGACCACTCTGAGACCAAAAGCTGGCAAATGGGTGGCACTGCACAGTGCTAGGTCAAAGGTAATGTGAAGGGAAGAGGGATTAGACTTCACTATGCCCAAATATGTGTGTGCAAGTGTTTTCAAGTACATTCTCATCTAATACTTTGGCATTACTATCTCCAAACAGCCTGGACTTGCCCATTTCCACAGAGTTAAGTATGAAGTAGAGCCAGCATTCAAACTCGAAGCCCAGGAGATCAGAAAAGGCACACTGCTGAGTAAAATGAGCTAACATGACTCTGGGTAGGCCTTTATTTCTCTTGTAGAGTAGCTACAAGTTCAATGTTTCTGCAGAGACCAAGCACAGCGGTCTAAAAATTGGCCATAGACAATGATGGCAACGGTTAACATCCATGGGGTGAAACAGTCCCTGAAAGAACATTCAATTTCACGTTTCAGTTTTAGTTACTGATTAATCTCAGGGGCAAAGTTTACATTGTGACTGAAAATAGTTCCAGTTTTCTTTTTTTTTTTTTTAATGAAAACTACGTGAGAATTTGAACGATTTTTCTTCCAATTTTGATAATAGAGAATAGCTCAAAAGTATAAGCTAATCTGATACTAGGCTAATTTATCAACATTTTCCACCCTAAAACTCTCACATGATAATCAGTGGAGGTGTATGCATGCATGAAAAGCTGATTTTCTTAAGAGCCCAGCAAAAATTTCCTTTTACCCTTTTATCTTTCAGTCATGGAGAAATAAGAATCAGATGATGATACAGCAAAGTAATTCATTTTTCACACTTGCAACCTATTTGCACATATTTATCTGGCAAAAACCAATACTCCTCAATTCAATTATTATCTGGTGCTTTTCCTTTGCACCCCACCAGGCAATCATCACACATAACAGTATTTGTACACTTAAGTATTTACAAACTGAGTGTACATATTTACCTGTTTAGTTAATATGCATAGACATACAGTCTTTTTTCATGGCTATATATGTTTATGTTATGGGCATATAATCTATATTTATTTATATTTCATATAGGTACAATTAAAAAGGTTGAGGCTCTTTGTTAATTGATTTTACCAATTACCTTGCTTTATGTAACCTCTATCCAGGAAAGCTACCAATTTCCAGTCAAGAACTAGCATAGAACAGTTGATTTCTAATTTGTTTTAACTATACTTTAAAAAAATATCACAATGTATACATTTATCAAATCATTACTTTAAATATTTTACAGTTTTGTCAACTGCTCAATAAAGCTGAAAAAAAGAATATGAAGTGATTACAACCAATTTGCCAGTTTAAGATTTATTAAAGTGGTGAACCCCTAGAAGGCAAGAGGCAGGTGTTATCAGTACAATCTGAATCATGCCTAATAAAGTCTTATTTTCTTGTGACTTTATTTCCCTTTTTCCTATTAATACAACTGACAGACTGTGACAAGGTTTCTAGATCATAAATTTCAAATGCATTTTTAATAGCTAGCTGGGGTAAAGAAAATGGAGGATTCTCTCACCCTTTCACAACTGAGAAACAAAACCACAAATTACTAATGGCTCCCATTAGTTTAATTAAAATAAGGAATTAGCAACCTGGTCAAGGAATAAGCAACCTTCTCCAGCCACTGCCCCACACCTGGTCACAGATGCAAACAGACCAAAACCAACAAAGTCCAAAATTCATATAATAACATCCTGATTTTCCGAATGTCTGGAAATGATGTGTTAGGATTAATTTTCTGCTGTCTATTTTGACCCTCTCTGACAAAAATATCTCTGAAATGTTTTGTGAATCATAATGTAATTCTCTGCAAAACCCCACTTATGGACATAACTAATGAATTACCATATAATGGATATGGAAGAGATGACAAAGAGAATGAATTTTCTGGCTCCCAGTTACAACGTAAAAGCCCCCAATGTCAAACTGCTGTGCCGTCATTTGCTTTTCTCTCTTAAAAGCAAGAATCAGATATAGCTGCAATTGCTTAGGGTTCTGTTTCATCAGGGTTTTAATAGACATATTATTCTATGTGGGAAAGGTTGACAATTTTAGCAGTTTAACAAGAAGTCTGCACTGAGAATAAGGTTTACTGAATTCTTTCAAATGCCTAAAAGCCTACAATGTCATATATGAAAAAGTTGTTTACAAATTTATAGATTTTTCTGACATCTGAATAAATCACTAAAAACAGGATGACTATAGTTAATGTTTCTTTAAAATAATTCTGAGCATTTCTGTCTTCTCTATTAAAAGTAGAACTTACAGATTATCTATGAATTTAAACTTACAAAAAATACCAGGTAATTTAGGAGAACAAAGTAGGATTTTAATTTTGTAAGAAAGAAAACACAGTAATCTATCCTCACTTTGATTCTATGAGTACTTGCCCAGAGTCTATCCATGTCCCCTGGTGTGCTGCTTACTGCTCTGGTGGGGTGGGGGGGATGGGAAGAAGACCTAACCAACACAGTGCTGCCTTCTGCGGCTCTGATGGTCCACCAGGGAAATAGATGCACTGATGTGGTGGCAACTGCTAGACACAGCGTACCTTGTTTAAGAGCACCTTCTCCTGCGCGGATGAAAGAGATTTCATTGGAATCCACCATGTGATACGCTCCATCTTGCAGGACAAACCGGAGCCCAGAGAGCTTGTGACCAGACAGAGGGCCCTTCTCGCAGGCATCCAAAAACCCCTGTTAATGAATGAACACAACTTCTGGAGTGAGTGGGTTTCACTCACAGAAGCATTATGAAAAACCCCCAAACGTTTTAGTATTCAGAAGTGTAACATTTTTATGTATGCTATATTTCATTCTTTAAAAAAAATTATTTTTTTAAGTTGAACAGCCTATTTAAGTATTATTATTGTGGAATCTAGATGAGCAATCCCTTGCAAAAGTCTATTACTTAAAGGTGAGAGCTGGTTTGAAAGTGATGCTGAGAGTGCTAGCAATCACTTTCTCAACCTTTTCTTCAAGAATTACTAAACTCTCATGATGCATTACAGAGACAGCATGATCTTAATTTTACAAGGAGGAAACAGAGGAAAGGCAAATCTAAGAAATTCTCTAAAATAAAACTTCAATCAAAACTGACATCTAATCAACAGCTGTGTCTTAAGCTCCTACTATATACCTATCCCTGCTCTGCCTCATTGGCAGATCACTACCTAACAGCTTTAGTGTTATACAATGTCAGTAAGAACTAAAATTAAAAGCTGATTTCATTTTTCCAAAGCAATTCTTTTTTTAAAAAGCAGCTTTATTGAGGTATAACTGATATACAATAAACTATACATATTTAAAGAGTACAATTTGATAAGTGTGCAATTTTTTTTTCCATTCAGTCACTTAAATACTCGTAGAGCTCCTACAATTCAAGATAGTTTTTCATGGCAAGACAATCACACAGCTGCACATGTAGTACAATATATTTCTGACATTCAAAACTGTAAACTCTAAATGCTGAAAAATATCTGAGCTTTCCTTCACTTACATTAATCCTGGAGAGTAAAAGATAATTTAAAAGTGTGTGAATGACAAACTATTGTCTTGAAATAAAGTATAATGAATGAAACACACTAATCACAAAAAATGCTACCAAAATTAATGCTGAAGCCAAAATTATGATCTGTTAATAAGGATTTCTAAGTTAAAAGGTTTAAAAAAACCTAAAAATATCAATCTACAAGAATAGACAGTTGCTAAAGGTTTACAACAGTCTTAAAGCCAGTTGACCTAGAAAGCCAACAAATCACTAGTAACCCATTATATGTGCAAATCACTTCACAATTCCCGAAGAAATATCAGAGTCTTATCTGATCCTTGAGTTTGTGAGGGGTTCGGAATTAAGTACTATATGCTCAGTTTACAAAAGAAAGTGGCTCTGAACACCATGATTTACCCAAGGGCATGTTAATCACTAGCAGAGACGAGGACAGCACCCAGGTGTTGGGAATCTTAATGAATGTACATTCTACTACATCAGTACACCTAAAATTTTCATAAATCCCTAACGCCTACTGCAAATTTCAAGTGCTGATTATAATCAATGAAGTAGTTTCAATTTATCAAGAGAAATACAATAACTATGATTAAGAAACAGAATGACTTCCCCTCGTCATAGCATATATTTATAGCTCTTGAACTTAATGATTCTAATCAGATGGAAAGCTTAATGAGAAAAAGCAGAACTGTAATGAAAATGAACCACAGAAAACAATGTGATAGCAATGTGCTTTGATACCTAATAGACTGTTTTTGATTTTTTTTTAAATGCCATAAAGTTTTTGTTTGTTTGTTTTTACCTTTTCTACGGCAGGCACAAATTGCTTTGGAACATTTGACCCGAATGTTTCATCTGAAAACTCCAACTTAGTGTAGTTCTCTGGGTCCAGAGGCTCCAGTACACCTATCACTTTTCCAAACTGGCCTGCACCACCTGATTGTTTTTTATGTGTAAACTCAAACCTGAAAGTAATTTAGGAAGAAGAAAAAATCAACATAGCATTATATAATCACCAAAATGAAATAACTCCTACTAATTTAAATGAAAAACCACCTCTCATCATTTTTACTTTTTCCTTCAAATACGATGGCCTTGCTATAAAATTATTATAGAATTTATTTAAAAAGTAATCCTGTCCTTTCTGTTCTTACTTGGAGGTGAGGGTGAGGCACACCACCAAAGTAATCCATGGTTTTAATTCTGCTAATTCTGAATTTCACAAGTAGAAAGTAAAAGTCAACAAATTAAAATAAAAAGTTTGTGTAAGGTTCTTATTCTATTAATAGTAATCTACATTCCAAGAGCTTACCCATTTCTTTTGGAATGCCTCCCTTCCCTGGGACACAGTGTTCTCTCCTTAAATCTCTATGAGGACAATTACCTGAAAATAGGAGCTATGCAGTTAGTTCATTGAGATAGTTGCTATTTGATTTTACAACTTGTACACTATGGACTGAGAAAATATGAGAGAAGGGAGTTTCAGGCGGAATAACTAACACCTGAAAATGATTAATGGCAAAATGATCATGATTAACATAAGTCATTGAAATAGACACACAGGGCTTCCCTGGTGGCGCAGTGGTTGAGAGTTCGCCTGTCGATGCAGGGGACACGGGTTCGTGCCCCGGTCCGGGAAGATCCCAGGTGCCGCGGAGCGGCTGGGCCCGTGAGCCATGGCCGCTGAGCCTGCGCGTCCAGAGCCTGTGCTCCGCAACGGGAGAGGCCACAACAGTGAGAGGCCCGCATGTTGCAAAAAAAAAAAAACAAACCAAAAAACAAACAAATAGACACACAGGTCAGTGTTTACTTGAAACTACTAATGACAATATAAATAGGATGAAATAATCACCTTACACGCATACTAAATATACGTAAACACAGGTTACAATATCATTGAAAAAACATTTCATGAGTATCTACTGTTTGCAAGGCATTTTTCCTTTAAACTGAAACCTTCCTCAAGACCGTAAGATGTAAGAAGCTGGCTGCTTTCAAAGGTGTCTGCAGATAACTGCAGGTAAATGGGCATTAATGAGTGTGTGTTCCTGCGTACAGATCTGTGAATGGTTTGGAAGAAGTAAACAGCAAATTTCAGTAGATGTCAGCTTGGAATAAGCAGTTTCCATAGAGAGCCGAAGCGTGAATGTGCCTGATGAACTGCCTTTAAATAATCTTCCAGCAGCCAAGAGCTTCAGGATAGGCTGGGAAACAATGCTGAACGGTTGATTTTCCCGGGAGAGAAACAAACAGCTATCAGAACCGAGAGCAGGAAAAGGAGAAGAGAAACAACTGCCAAATCACCACAGAATTACTGAAGGGATTCCAAAACTGTGGTCCACTGACGTATTCTCTAGTATGCTCAAGTTCTCTGAGACATTTCAAATTGTTTTCAATTTGACAATAATATGACATACAACATACTCTAGATCTGTGCTGTCTATATGATAACCACTAATCATGGATATTTACATTGAAATTAAATAAAATTTAAAATTCAGTTCCTCAGCTGCACTAGTCACATTACAAGTGGTCAACAGGCAGGTGTGGAGAGTGGCTACTGTCCGGGACAGCAGAGCCAAACATTTCCATCACTGCACAAACTGCTACTGGACAGCAGTGCCCTGGAGGGCCAGATCACAGCCAAGCAATCCCTGCAGTTTCAGGGACCATGGCTGCGTTTATAATCACGTGGATGCCAAATAACAGGACACTTATGTGCCAGGCTTGTGCTAAGCACTTTTTATGAACTGTCTTACTTGTTCTTCACCACAGACCCCAGGAAGTAGGCACTATTTTTTATTATTATTTTACAGGTGAGAAACCTGAGGGTCAGAAAAGCTAAGTAACTTGCCAAACGTGATACAGCTCTTAAGTGGCAGAGCCAGGATTTGTACCAAGACCAACACTCTTAATCAAACATGTTTCTAAAAGGCTAATAAGAATATAAACTGATTTAAGCTGCACACGATGCATTCACTTCAAAAGCTGTTAGAAAACACTGCACAGAGAGATTTTACTGTAGCTTAAATAGAGAAGTGGAAGAACTAAGACATCACTTGATAGGCACTGAATAGATATGCTGAAGGCAAAAGAATCCATGCTCCTGTGGTCAGACCACTGGAATTTTGTAAAAGACAATTTCATTTTGACAAAACATCATCATCTCTCACATTAAAATTACTGTTAATTAGAATTGTGTTGGTTTTATTGTATATCTCTGTTTTGTAGATTTATTTTGACTTCGTAGTCTTATCAAAGTTGCAAGCCATAGGCGTTTTTACTTAAGTTTTATGTCCATACAATTATTTAAAATAATAATTTAATTTGCCCGATCCCAGAGACCCATAATAATTTTGCTACTTTCAAGGTAACTCATACATTATTCAAGTTTGCAGATAATGATCTCTTGACTTACCACTAATGAAATTTTAGTAAGTAAGATTTCAAGGACTCAAATATAGGAATAAGATTCTCTCAATGCAGTTTATTTACGTAACATCTAAATAGGCAGTTTAAAAACATTAATATAATAATTATATTTTAAAAAGAACCTAAATTGGTATGTGTACTTTTAGTAAATAAATGCCTGATATGTCACAACCTCTGTTACTAGCCTTGATCGACAGAGATGGTAACTGTATCCGTAAAGCTTCAAAAGGGTGATTTCATCTAGGAAGCTCACATATTGTACTCCTCACAACTCTAACTGGTAATAAAACAGATGTTAACTAGCTACTTGTGAAAACTTCAAAATTTCATTATCAGCAAAAAAGCTCTTTCTGGGTAATTAGAATGTATTAGGCCACTCCTTCTTGGACACTATCAAAGGAGCACATAATTCATACAACTAACACACAAATACAATGACAACCTAAGAGGTTGGCTGATAGATGAATGACTCACACCCCCACCCCCCGCCCCCGCCCCAAAACAGAAAAACAAGCTTCAACTTTTTATAAAAAGCCTTGAGGAGAAACTAACCCTTTCATCCTCTAGTTACTTGATGGTTGTTGGCTAATATAATTAGAAAGAATGGGAATGCCTTACTACTTACTATTCTTTAAAAATCTACTTACTCCAAATACTTTATTTATAAATAAATAAAAAAGGGTATTTGAGGAAAACAACACATTACAAATACATTTTTGTTAACTTTTTTTTTTAAAAAAGCAACACAATATATGTCTACCCAAGGAACCTTCAAAATTCGTTTTGGGAAAATAGCAAAGAGTCTTTATTTCTAAGCCAACAAGCTACAGTGTCAGTTTGGCTATACATTTGATGAAAAGAAATCTTAGCTGGTAGATCTACAGCAAATCCAAAGAACAGCCTAGATTATAGTTCCTTTAAAGCTCACAGGAGGTAATTAAGAGATCTGGAGAGTAAAAATGCACTGCCTACTAAAAGTCTGTGCTTGCTTAAGGAGCTTTAAAAACTGCTTTTGTTAGAAGTTACTTCAATGTAGTGCTTTGTATAAATTCAGTTTTTAAGTAAGTTTTAATCCTCAAAGTAAAATTTTCAAAGTGATTCAGAAAGTTGGAAGCATGGTGTGATATCAAAACCTCATCTTTCGAAGATCAGCAAAGGGAGAGGAGTGCAAGTACCTTTTAAAATTCTCCTGATCTAAATTACATAATCCTCCAAATTAACGCTATCGTTTGCAGTCTCTCGTACCCTGATTTGGGCTGAACTGATACACCACCACAGAAAGCTGGGTATGAGCAAGCCTGTTCCTGGCCAGGGAAGGGAAAAGAAGGAATCACAATGACTCACTACCTGGCGCTCCTTTGTACTTTGCCCCGTGCCGGACACTGTGGATGGTGTATAAGGAAGTTGCGCTCGTGCCGGACACTGTGGGTGGTGTATAAGGAAGTTGCGCTCCAGTCTGCAAGTAAAGTAACCAGCCTCCTTCCACGAAGAGTAAACTTGAAGCCCCAGAGACTCTCCACTAAGGCGAAGGCCCGAAAGCCCCTCCCCAAGCTTCTGTAAAGGTTAATAAAAGGAAGGATGTAGTCCCTGACAACCCAGCCCAACGACTCCCTCCTCACCCCCCCTTAAAGGAGGAGGGGGCTCTCTCTAAACAGGGACCAGAGAGTAACAGTAGGCGGTAGCAGGGCGGGGCTCCAAGAGCAGCCTCGGTAGGAGCCACCTCCCAGGCAGCGGCTTGCAGAATCGGAAGGAGGGAGACAGGGAGGGAAGGAGGGAAGGAGGAAGACAGGGAGGGAAGGAGCTGGCGGCCCCGCCCCAGGCCCCGCCCAGCCCGAAGAAGGAGGGCTGACTTTTCCGCCCGGGGGACTCGGCAGCAGGCAGGACGGGGGTGCCCTTCCCTTCCTGTGAAGCTCGAGCAGCCCCACGCAAGCCCAGCCGCCGCTCACCAAGAATGGCAATCCCTCCGACCCACTACCCGGCCTCCAGGGCGGCCTCGGTGGTAGAGAGCTGCATCAACTACCAGCAGGGCAGCCCCCACAAGGTGTTTCTGGTGCAGACAGTCAAACAAGCCAGCCTGCAGGTGAGTCGGGCAGAGGGTGGTGGCGGCACCTGCTACCGTTCCCCCCACCGTCGAGGGTCTCAGCTCCACCTGCTCCTGACTCCCCACACCCCTTGCCCGTTTTGGGCCTCAAGGCTAGCTGTCTCTCTAGAGGAGTTGGCTTTTCTGGGCTTGGGCTACACTCCAGTCTCTGGGGACAGCCCCAGGGCTGTTTGTTGTTTTTACGGGAAGGCAGAGACACTGATGGTTTTTATGGGCCCTGCTACAAGGAAATCGGTAAATGTTCTCAATTGGGGCGGCTTCTCCAAGTCCTTTCCCCAAGTGAAACTTATAGGAATCATTTTCAAAAGGATCTTAAAACTGGCGCTATGTTTAGCATCTACTACTCCAATCTGGGCCAAGAGAAGCTCCCGTCTTGCAAAAGATTCTTCACTGCCTGAATTTTAAGATCAATCCTTTATTAGACTCTTAGACCAAAATGAAGGGGTAAACAAAAAGCAACAGAAACTGACAAAGCAGAGTAAAAGTACTGTGGCCTGAAGCTTCACTTCAACCATCCAAACACTACTGCCAGTGACTGCTGTGAATGATGGGCCCCCTCTGGCTAAAGGGTTAAATTTAAACTGCTCAAGACCTCAGCAACCACTAAGCTTGTTTCCGTTTTACTAAAATCTAATAGATTTGAGACTGTCCCTTATTTATCTGACAGAAGTTTAACTGCTAACAGTCTTTAAGAGCTGACAGGGAGTAAATGTTATTTCAAAACCACACAACATAATTAGGTACAAATTCTCCATTACATCTTGATTCAAAAGTGAAATATCTAAACGTCTGTCTGTTATAAAATTTGTTAACGCATCATTTTGCAGGTCCACTAACATACAAGTAAAAGCAGTACTTAACACTCTCTAACCACTTCGCAGTATGCTGCCTCAAAATGGAATTCATCTTCATTGAACACTATTTGGAGGGTACATAAGGGTTTATGAAAAGGCTTTTCAATGGTGCATCCTATTTGTCACCTTTAGAATTAAAATTTTCAAAATTTCTTACGTGGAATTTAGGATCACAGATCCAGAGGTTAGAGTACTCTGATGACTGAAAGTGAATTATAACCGATTTTATTTATATATGCTTTTATCTCACCCTCTTGTTCTCAACCAAAATAACCCTGCTAGAGGACCTGCTAAATTAGATGTCACAAACATGGTGACATTCTTTGGTCAAGGTGTAAGGCCTTAATCATTTACCCCCAACAGTCAGCACCATGCCCAACCAAATGAGAATGGGTTCTTCTAACAATGTAAAGAAATTGAGTTATTGTTATAATAACACATTTTCTTAATTTTAGGATATTCCGGGAAGAGGACGAAAGTATTGCCTTAAATTTTCTGTGGAAGAAATTATCCAAAAAGTAAGTGAAATGTCATGTTATTATGAAATAAAATTTGATTCCTAATATTCCATATCACCTCTGCTGATCAAATCATAGGGTTAATTTGGTTTTTAAAAGAGTTGTTGTAAAATCCCTGCCTCAAAAAAAAAATGATCACCATACAAAGGTCAGTTTTTACTTTTTGTGTATTCTGAGATACACTTAGTATTTCTATCACACTGTTTAGAAAAGAGACTCTATATACTTCAGTTCAAATAAACTTCCTTTAAAAATGTTACATACTCACAGGCCAGTATGAATTTATGCCTAATATGAACAAGTGTAATAATGAACTCTACAATCATCATCACTTTTTAAATGTCTGTTTCATTCTGTTTTTCATTTCTTTTATTTAAAGAAAGCAAGTGCTTTCTGAGATATTTATGAGCAATAGAATGGCCAACTGATACCACTGTGTTCAGATAAGAATCTTTCAGTAATGGGGCAGGGAAATTTAAAAAATACATACACCTGTCAAATTATTAATGAGACAAACTTAAAAGGAAGGAACTGCCACTTGTACCATAACCATCCTGAGATTTAAAAAAGCTTGCCCTTTTGTTAAGCATAATTAAGAAGAGATACAGGCTAACATAAGGAGATTCGTTAAAAGGCATTTGAGCTGCTTGATAGTCATCTTTACAAAGCAGAACCAACGCTACAATCTTCTCATTTTATATTTGGATATAGATTGCAGAATCTGAGTTTGAAATTTCTGTTATTTCAGGAGGAGAGAATAAGAGTAATGGACAGACTTAAAAAAAGTAACCAGAGTCTAGAGTTGGTATATAAAGACAGACTAAACTCTGCCTTACAAATGGACTTCCCATTAATACTGAAATACATAGTTTAAAATGAATTTACAAGATTATGAGACCTTATATGTTATAAAATAAGTTACCTATTTTAGATACCTCTAAGAAAATTATTGGGCCACCACCAGTTAGATACCTCTGGAATAGGTACACTCAGGTCAAGTCTGAAACAACATCATTAGGGGGGCGATGCTTTAAATGTTATAACTCAAAGAACAATAATCAGTAATGGATGTCCATCTACATGTAAAGATCTTTCACAAAATGTTTCAAACAGCAAGTTACAGTGAATTGCACAGCTGAAGTACTGTACCCTCCAATGGGACAAGATACCGCACCAGAAGTCAACTTCACATTTGAAGGAGAAATTGGAAAGAACCCAGATGAGGAAGATAACACATTTTATCATAGACTCAAGTCTATGAAGGAACCACTAGAAGCACAAAATATTCCAGGTATATAACTATATGGCACGGAAAAATTTTTTTTTCGACTTTAAGATCAATATCAATTACCTATGCTCAAAATTGTTAGATGTTAACATTATGCTGGCAATATACTGACTTTTGCAAAAATATTTATTACTAATCTAATTCAACAACAAAAAAGCCTTGAAACTTTATAGATTAATCTATGGCTTAATTAAATTAATTACTTTCTGTACACATTTGAAGAAAACTAAGACATGACTTAAAATTTAGATTTTTTTTAAAGGTTAATACTGTATATATAAAATAATTCCATTTATCATATAAATGTTTCCCTCACCAGACAGTTTTGGAAATGTACCTCAAGAAATGAAGCCAGTTCAACATTTAGCCTGGGTTGCCTGTGGTTATATAATATGGCAAAATTCCACTGAAAATACATGGTATAAAATGGCAAAAATTCAAACTGTCAAGCAAGTGGTAAGTAATTTCTATAAAATACACTATTAACAGATTTAATATTTACTGAAGGTGTTATAATTCATGATTGGATGAATAGTGCCCCTTTAGTCATTTTGTATTTAAGATAGTGAAGTCAGTATTTGAAGGAGAAGTCAGTTATCAAGGCTAGAGAAGGTGAAGCTGCAGTTTCAAGAGAGTGAAGTCTTGAATTATAAATAATTTGGCAATAGTTTTTGTGTGCAGCTTAATACAGATTATTTCCTTTTGCAACCTAAGTTTTGTGTTCAAATTACTATAATCATGTGATACTGAAACCACCTCTGCTTTTCTCCTCTAGTGAAATGGTAGTGTCAGAGCTAGAGATATGGCTGGATTTTTTTCCCCCAGGATCAGCTGGAACAAAAATATTAGCATCTCAGTCTTTGTGAAGCTTGCTGTATATAATTATCTTTTATAACCCATTTAGTCATAATTGACAACCTCATATCTTACTTGTTGCTAGCCTTGTATTTTAAGTCTGATATGACTATTCCAAACTGCCTCTTTCTAGACCTTAAAGAGATTAAATTCTTTGAGTTTAGCTTTATTAAGAGGTTTAAAAGAAAAACAAAATATGTCAACTAATAGTATTCAATGGAATACAAGAAAAATACTCTGTAAGAGAAAAGCACTTTCCATTGGCTTGTTTCAGTTTGTTGATAACAAACTGCAAGGCAGTTGGAGCACCTTTACTCCACAAGCTTTTGCAGCCACTTATTAGATAACTTTGGACACTGGAGGACAGGATACCAATTACAGTACTCAGAGTGTAATGCCAAATACCTAGCATCACTATCTATAACACTTTAAGAGAGCCTTTTTCTAATGCATTTTTGTAGATAGCAACCTTGGTTACAACACTCCTACAGGGGCACTGAGGCTCAGATAATTGAGTAGCTGGGTCCACGTTACAGAGGATATACAATCACAATCATGATTTTCAAGCCATGTTTTTATAGCAAAATATGCAGTGTTACTGCTTTATGAAATAAATTTCCTGTAACCCTTCACTAAATTGAAGTTTTAAAGCATTAATGAAAATCCCAACAGAAGAGTTTAACCACTGCTTCAGCGTGTATATATTATATATCTTTACCTATTATGATCCAACACGTAAGAAACCTTCCTGATTTTTACCTTATCCTTAAAGGACATTCTTTGTTGATATAGTCAAAGAAGGGATTGCTTCAAGATACTATTAAGGAGAGAAGAGTACAGTTTTATTTGATCCTGGGGCCATATTTATAATTACTGTCAACCAAAGGAGCCACAGGAGTTTGTGCTGCCTCTTGGAGTCTAGGGCTTGTTTCAATACATCAGTTATAAGCCTTAAAGAGCCTTGGGTGAGTACAGCAAATTTCTGACGACCATGGTTTGAAACTCTGTAGATGCAATATTTCTGTGCAGCTGATAGTATAAATACTTTATATGTCCAAAGCAATAAGCAGCATAGATCAAAGCTTTAGTTACAAAATCAAACATTACATTTTATTATTTTCAGTTTTTTAAAAGAGAATTTCTATTATAAAATTGGTTTCCTTTAGTGTAAACTCTCATTTCAGTAGTTTATATCCCTTAAACGATGCTTTTCTGAATAATGGAAACATTAGGGAATTTAAATGACAAATTATAGACTCTAATGTTCTTAGTAGCTACCACAACTCAGAAACTAAAAACAGAAAGGGTAAATGATTTTTAGAGTAACAAATTTTTTAAAAATCATGATTTTAAAATGTAGTTTGAAAAAAAATCTTATTTATAAGAGAATAGTTTTTCTGCCAGGCTAAATAAATTATGACATTCAATTTTTAATTTTACTTAAGTGGAAGTATTACTGTCATCTACTAATGAAAGCTGATTCTTAAAATTATCATTTTTGCCAATGATATCAAGTTTTAAATGCGGGTTTTTATTTTTTATTATAGCAAAGAAATGATGACTTCATTGAGTTAGACTACACCATTCTACTTCATGACATTGCATCTCAGGTAGAGTATCATTTTCCTTTACTTGATGCTACTTTGAAAATTGAGACTCATTTTGTAGCCACAGTATGCCTTATTAATTTTGACTCTAAATCAGAATTCATATAAATTCAAATAGGCACCAGGTTGAAATATATTACACTTGCAGCAATTTAACTTGTTTTGTGCTTTCTTTATGAGGACTGTTTTGTTTCTAACAAAATATAAACCCAACTGTTTCCTTAAATGTTTTCTGAATTTTATCATAGCATCGGTTTCCTTTACTTGCAGGAGATTATTCCTTGGCAAATGCAAGTTCTCTGGCATCCACAATATGGTACTAAAGTAAAACATAATAGCCGTCTACCAAAGGAAGCACAATTGGAATAAATGAAGACTGTAACATTCGATGAAGTATAAACATGCTTATTAATGATGTGTATACCAGTCTCCATTGATATCTAGCTTAAAGGGTCAGACAAATCTCGTAAGTGTCCCTTTGTATAAACGGCCTGAACTACAGAACTATATAGCTTCCATAATAAAGAGCATCACAATGTAAAAGTGTCTTATCAACAGTAATAGTGCTATGTATATCCCCTAATAAAAAGCTTTAAATTCCAGCCTCATAGTTTATGTTTAATCGTTTTGCATACTTACGGGACAGGGGCCGTAATGGTTTCTCTGAAAGCAACTTTTGGCTTTCCTGTGATACAAGGACAGCCATATTCTCTTTCCATCCTCTAAAAAGAGCAGGAGAGATCTTTTTGATATATTTAAATTAAAAAAAAAATAAACTAAAGGAAGAAAAATCCTAAGAATCTCAACTACCTTAGAAGCATTCATTTAAATATGATAAGCAAATGATAAATCTTAAATCACTTAAGTACCTTATGAGGATAAATACATGATATTAAGCAATACAAACTGCTTTTACAGATTTTATATAAATGAATTCTAATTTAGAATGATTAATTTATACTTACCTCCAATTAATCTATCCACTAAAACTTTATCTTTGCTCCATTTTATTACATATTTACTGGAATAGTATATGAATCTGCTGTCATAATTTTCTACTATCTCAACTTCAAAGATATAATCAGAACCAGAATTTTTAATCGTAAGTCACATATATTTTGTTTTCGTTCACATACACACAAGACCTTTCCTAGGTAAGCAGGAGCCCCATCTACCCACTTGTTTATCTCCATTATAATGATCTTCAAGTAGTGACTTGAGAAGAAAACAGGCAAGAAATGGCCTGAAGAGTGGGTACTGGTGGGCCGATTTCTCAGCAGGTTTCTCTCTGAGGTTGTCTTCCTAAGGCTGAGACCAGGATACACTCGACCCAAGGGACCATAACCTAGGGATGGATCAATGGTCTTACTGCAAATCCCCTGAGCCTTGATTCTAGAAGTCTGCAATGTTTTACGAATAAAAAGATTTAGAAACCAAAAGTAATTAATTAGTAACACACACTGGAAGAAGCAGTATACCACATCTAGATACAAAAACCAGAGTGAAGCTTGAAGAACCACTATTATTTTACAACCATTAGATTGAGAATTATCGACTTTTAACAAAACATAGACATAAATAAAGTGAATTTAACTTCTTTGTTATTCATTACCTGAGCATAGATTTCCAGGTGTAATTCTCCCATTCCAGATACAATTGTCTCTTTGCTCTCAGTGTCAAAGTGGACTTTAAATGTGGGATCTTCTCTTGTAAACCTGCCAATGCCTTTTGAAAATTTTTCCAGATCATTCTTTAAAAAAAGAAAATCATTACACATTTTACTAAGCATGGTAAGCAATGAAATTGTTGAAAAAACTTTAATGAATGAAATCAAATACATGAACAGTTAAAAAATAAAAATGATCTACCATCTAGTTTCTAGGCTATATCCTTTTAATATGAGAGCTTGGATACCACACAGCCAAGACAGCAGGGAACAGCTAACTGAGAGAATTTTCTTTTCACACCAAGATACAGGAGTCCAAGACTTAACTCTATGCCCTTTCCTATTATATTGACAAAAACTGTCCATTTGTGGAAAACTGCCCATAAAGCGGAAAGCAGAATCTGTGTTACTGTGTTATATTTTAGAAATCCTATACATAATCAAAGGAATCAGCATGGTTACCAAGATTCTACTGTAGATTCAAGAGGGCAGTTAAGACCAACACTAGGCAAATGCACATGAGACCTCTCCCTTTCAAAACTATCTGCTTGGATGCGGTTTGATGCACCTTTATTCTCCTTAGATGTAACTTCCTTATGTGGTAAGCAGAATAATGGTCTTCTAAGGACATGCCCTAATCCCCCCCAAACCTGTGACTGTTACCTTACACGGCAAAGGGGACTCAGCAGATGTAAGTAAGGTTACAGACTTTGAGATGGGGAGATGATCATGAATAATCTGGACAGGCCCAATTAAATTGCATGGGCCTTTAAAAATGGAAGCTGAGGGACTTCCCTGGTGGCGGGCGCAGTGGTTAAGAATCCGCCTGCCAATGCAGGGGACACGGGTTCAATCCCTGGTCTGGGAAGATCCCACATGCCACAGAGCAACTAAGCCTGTGCACCACAACTACTGAGCTTGCGCTCTTAGAGCCCACGAGCCACAACTACTGAGCCCACACGCCACAACTACAGAAGCCCATGTGCTCTAGGGCCCATGTGCTGCAACTACTGAGCCTGCATGATGCAACTACTGAAGCCTGCATGCCTAGAGCCTGTGCTCCGCCACAAGAGAAGCCACTGCAATGAGAAGCCTGTGCACTGCAATGAAGAGTAGCCCCTGCTCGCCGCACATGCACAGCAACGAAGACCCAATGCAGCCAAAAAAAATTTTTTTTAATAAAATAAAATAAAAATGGAAGCTGAATGAAGAAAGGTAGTGGAGAGATGGGAAGAGAAAAAGAAGAGACAGGAGATATTTGAAACATGAGAGGGGCTCATTTTGCTGTTGCTGGCATTGAAGACAGGAGGAAGGGGGCTATGAGCAGCCTCTAGAAGCTACAAACAGCCCTCAGGTGACAGCAAGGAAATGAGGACCCCAGTCCTACAACAAGGAGCTGAATTCTACCAACAATTTGAGTAAGCAAGGAACTAAACTGTCCCCTAGAGCCTCCAAGAAAGAAACAACACAGCCTTGCCAATACTTGATTGTAGCCCATTAAGAACTGTGTCCGAATTGTGGCCTACACAACTGTAAAATAATACATCTGCTGTTTTAAGCCACTAAGTTTTTGCTAATTTCTTACAGCAGCAATAGAAAACTAACACGCCCCAATCACCAATATTAACAGCTATCACATGTGGCTGAAGATGTGTTATGTGTTTTGTATACGTCATCTCAAATTCTAACCACAAGGCTGCATGACAGAATTATCCATGTTTTACAGGTGAGGAAACTAGGTACAGACAAGTTGCTCAAGTCCACAGAGCTAGCTGGGCTTGAATCCTGGGTTAGTCTATCTCCAAAGTCTTTTCCCTTTTTCCTGCACTAGCCAGGGACTCTCAACTTACTAGAAGATCACCCCTGCCCCACTACTGAGATTCAGGGTTTTATGCAGTGATTTTATTATTTGATATATATTAATTCTCCAGGAAGCAGACAACCCCAAGACACCAAAAAACCTTTTGAATATTGATGTGTTTGATTTCCCTCCATGATTGTGAACTATCAACAGTTAAATGTCTTACATGAACTCTGGAGTTAGGAATAAAGAAGAAGAATATTTTTAACTTCTAGTCCTTCATCTTCTGAAGGGAAAAGCAACCAATCTGGCAAAGTACTTGGAGCAAACTGTGGCATCTCACTGTGGTAAGATGTAAAGCTCGCCTTTCAACTTTCTGAGATAGAGTGACTGAACGTTTTCTGCCACCTCAACATTCTCTTTTCTATAATGAGAAGGGCCTGGAAAATCTCAGTTCCTCAAAATAGATGAAGTAGTTGCTGTTAATATATCCACAAGACAATAAATCAGAATACGTTCTGTAAATGATAGTACCCAGATGACAAGAAATCATAAAATGTTCACTCAATGCATGAATGAGTTAATGTCAATATATCATGTTAAAATGACTGTTATGAATGTAACTAACTTAAGAACTAAACAATTATGTTTCAAGATCAGGACTAATTCCAATGACAAGCAATGCATATGCAGAACCTATTCAAGCAATTTTGGCTAAAAAGCTAAATGACATCAAATCCAATCATAAAACTTTGTATTTGAAAGTGAGTCAAAACAGTCTTGTTTGAAGGCCTTCCATGTTATAGTCAGACATTTACTTCATAACTACCACAGATGTAGAGATGTATTATAATCCATGAGGCAATTAATCTAAGCAATATTTTAATATACTTTACAGTGAGGTTTTTCTGCAACTTAGGACAAATGCCTCAGTTGCCTCTCTTCCATCTCTTATGATCTGAATCTAGGAAGTTACTCACACTTAACACTCCACAGCCAATGATATACCTTTACTATAGTAAAGAGTTATAAAGCACAGTCTCATGAATACTTTAATACCATCAACTTCTTCAAATATACTGTGAAGAACTTACTACTAATAGACTGGTAAATTTTAAAAGGTGATCTGAATACCAAAAGAGGAAATAGAGACCAAAAGACTGCTGGTTATCACAAGACACCACGTGCATTGTGGAGACAGACAAAAAAGAGCTCAAGTTTTTACTGTGATATACTGAGCGTTAAATCAAACTCCTACCTTGTTAGAAGGCTTCATTGCTATTGAAATGACAGGATCAGGAACATGAATTGACTCCTAAAATATTTTTCAAAGAACAGAGAAGAATTCAAATACAGTACCGTATGTGTCAGGGATGGATTAATTTTAATGTTCTCCTTTACAACAGAACAAAAGACAAATACTAGTCAACATCTTAGGGTAGACAAATATATCTTGGTCTGTTTTTCCTTAAATAAATGAATATATTAACATATATAGGTGTCCACTTATATGATCTCCTCCCTCCCAAAATAACAAAAATAAAGCATCTATTTACTTAACTGTTTCAGACCCTTAAGTTTGTTGACACTTTCAGTTTAACATAATCGTTACATATAATGAATTCAAATGCTGAGATGTGGAATACTTATTAGCTAGTGGCTACATCTGCTATAGCTATCTTCTGATAAGTTATTTAATCAAAATATACTGCCATCACTGATAAGAGAAGCAGAGAAAGGGACTAGATTCTTTACACATATGATATCTCATTTAATCAGTCACAACTCTGAGAGGCAGATATTATTATCCCCATTTTACAAATAGAAGCATTAAAGGCTTGGCAAGAAGAATAACTAACTTGGCCAAGGGCCAGCAGGTAGCACAGGGCAGAGGTAAGACTGACCAGGGTCTATTTGCCTCAATGCCTGAGTACTTCCCACAACCTCCAGTCCCTTCATATTGGTAATGACAAGTTTAGAAAAAACCTTATCAATAATACTTGTCAAAAAGTCCCCTTATCTAGATCCCCCAAAAACCTTTACAGATTTATGATTTTTGTAGTGTCCTAACTTCACATGTAAAACCATAGACATTAGAGAGTATTTTATACAAAAAAGCTAAATTATAAAATTAAGAATTCATCATATGATACAGGAGCTATTATAGTGCTCATCTGTTATGTTGGACCAGTTCTTATATAAACAACCCACTGTAAATTCCTTCCCTGCAAATCACCTATACCCTGTGTACTCATATTCGTCCTTTACTGAATGAATTCAGGAGAGGGAGCACCCTCACGAACACATGGTCATACTGTGCAAGAGCCTGCTGTCCTGTGGGGGCAAAAAGGGGAGGAGTAAAGGGGACTGAAAGGCGGGGACTGGAAGGTGGGAATTGCCCGAGCATGCTCTTCCCTTCAGTCTCCCTCAGTGATGAAAAGGGACCTATGAGTTCCACAAGGCAGGCTGTGTACAGTAAGTGGGACTGTCTAGTTGCATCCTGCCTGCAGGGCAGGGTTCTGTTCTGTCATGCTGCCCTGGAGTCTAGCCAAAATGTTACAGCCTGCTCTTACAGTTCTCTAGGGGATTGAGGGAAGGGTCCAAGCTCCAGCTGCCGAGTTAATAAGGAAGGAGCACTTGGCTGGGACTAGCCTGATGACGGTGACAGCAATTAGAGGTGTGCCCACAACGGGGAGGCACATCTCAGGGTAGGAGTCAGCGCTACACATGCCAGGTTACCTGGTGGAGATTTTCCCTCCATGCTAAACCCTGGAGAATGGTGGAATGATTTTACTACGAAAAACCAGGGAAGTTAGCTAACAGAGCACTTCTTTAGTTGACATTAAAAGAGCCATAACCAACCTACAGTTGATGCCCGTGGCACTCAATGAAAACTTCTGTGGTTGTTTTTCTGAAGTACTAAAACATAGACTTTTGAAACGCAAGTGATAAACAGCTTTGAAGTTAAATGACTTACCATAGAAAGGCCACTATTATCTTTGTTTGTGAATGTGTCTCCACTAGCACAGTCAATGCCAAACAATGCACAGATGTCTCCGGCAAACACCTCCTCAATATCCTAAATAAAGAATACAATATGACACTTGCAAGTAATACAAACCAGGACATCATAACTAAAAAGTAACTGCGCAATGAACACATTGTACACAAACAAACGTGGCAGAATCTCACCATGAATTCCACGAAGAAGGAATTAGATAGAATCAATGCAACACCAACAATCAACCACGGCAAGATATGCCTTCAACAGGGCCCTTATTTAAACCACACCTCAACTGACAAGATTTTACTTTAAATGGAAACTCCGAGCTATGGCATCTTTACTTGGAGGATCTGCAGTACTGACGGAACACAGAACCTCACGGTTCTAAAGTTATTTCTATAGAATTAAAAAGCACGTAGTATAGAATGGATAAACAACAAGGTCTTACTGTATAGCACAGGGAACTATATTCAATATCCTGTGATAAACCATAATGGAAAAGAATATGAAAAAGAATGTATATATATGTATAACTGAGTCACTTTGCTGTACAGCAGTAATTAACACAACATTGTAATTCAACTATACTTCAATTAAGAAATAAATTTTAAAAAGATAAATTCAAAAAAATAAAAAATACAATTCTATCAGAAAGAAAAAAAGAAAAACAAACAAAAAACATGTAGTACTATATGTGCTGCCACAGTCCAACAATGAGATGTGTATGACAAAGGCATACAAGGAAAACCTGCAAAGGAAGTTTTGGAAAACAAAGGCAGGAGAATGGAGTCTACTGTACTTAAAATAATCTTAATTTCTCACAGATGCAGGCAGTTAAAAAAACACAGGAAATCTAAAAAAACACAAGAATAAAGCACTGGTTCCTCTAAACTTCCTAGTCTTTCTTATATTGACAGTTCATTAGTAACAGCCGTGGCTGTGAATGAGCAAGTGTGTGTGTCTTGCTTTACTGGTTACACAGCTGTATGGATCTCCTAGCTTCCGGCCCATGAAAGAGCTGGAACAATCACTAATCCCTCTGGCCTGCCCCCTGCTGCCTATCTCAAAAAAGAGCAATGATGTCTAATTTTGAAAGACTGCCTGTTCATTTTCCAGGAGATAAAAAAGTTATGGCCACTGAAAATTTCTGAATGTCGTAACATTTTGCTTAGACTAATAAATTTCTCTAGGAATATAGAGCTGAATTGAGAAAGAGTGCAAGAAGGAGACAACCTCACACACTTGGTATTCCTGCCAAACCTTAACCCTATGGACCACAGAAGGCTAGGACAGATTCAGAGCCAATTCAAGGATTCAAGCCATAAGCCAAAGTTTATCTCCCAGACTAGACCTTCAGAGGTTTTAAATGCTCAGATGAATTCTGGCATCAATATGGCCCTTCTGGGGGTTGGTTCTACTTCCATATTTCAGGAAGTAAATCTACTGAACAATGTGGGAAGTTATGTATGAATTTATTACTCTCATTTACCTTTGAGAACCACAGTTCCACTGTGCTAAAAACCTATTATACTCTTCGTAAGGATAGCTCTTGAGGAAAGTGTTGAATCTTGTGCTCCGAATCTTAGGGAACTAATGTCCCTTTTCCTTAACCTTGGCCACTGAGGAAATACAGCTAACTCACAAATGGTGGTTTTAAATGTGTTCCTGACATTTGCTAATTTAGCCTACACCAAAGTGCCACATGAGAATTGTAGCCCACCTAACTAAAAAGGAAGAAACTAGGAAAACACATTCAACTAGAAGTGATTTTCTTGTGGGGCTCAGGATACCAAGAAGGTAGATATATTTCACTTGCATTAGAGAAATTTCTGATCTCACAACAATGCCCAGGTACTCGCCTCCATCATGTCGGCATGCATGTGAACCAGCCGTTGCACCCGTACTTTCTTTCTCGTCCTCGTATTATAGATGGTATCACCCTTCTTCAACTGTCCTTGATAATTTCGAACATAAGTTAACTGTCCAAATCGACCTGCCTAGAAGTCAAGATTGGATAAGGTCAGAAAGAATGAAAAAGAAACACAGGAATCAAAATTAAGAGGAAAACTTCACAACTACCTTCAAATATCTGCTATCAGTTTTAGTAGTACAACTTATACACATGCTTCAGTTTGTTGTCATAAACTACTTTAATACTAGTTTTGAATATAGATAAGTTAAATGGTTGTTCTTTGATATCAAAATCCAAGATACTACTTTTGCTTCCTCTAAGTTATTAGAAAAAGTTTTAAAATTTATATAATAAGGAAGTTATTCCATAAGTTCAGTTTAATACAATAAGACATAAAAATAAGGTATAATTATTAGAAAGACAACAATGTTGGAGAAACTAACATTGTTAGTTAGACTACATGTTAGAGAAACTTTGAGAGTCACCTGGAAAGCTATACAAATAAGAGTTCTGTAAAGTGACTGAATATAAAATGAATAATCAAGGATCATTTCCTCCTGAATAGTAACACTAACTTATTAGGTAAGTATTTAAAAGTTGCCAGTTCTTCCCATGTTAATTTCCAGATTTAACACAATAGCAATAAAAATCAGAAGAGGAATTTTTAAACATTTTATTAGTGACTTTAATATTAGAATGGATAAAAATAGAAAATAACTCTGATATAAGAATATATTAAATACTCCAAAACATAAATAGTATAAAACTAGCACAAATTAAACTGAACAGCCCATAGGGTATAGTATAAATATCTAAAATGTTTAATTAATTTGTCAATAGAAGATAAATGACACATGACAATCAATGAAAAAATATAACATTGTTCAAAAACTGGTAACTAGACAACTGGTCTTCTATTTGAAGGCAGAGGAAATACATTTAGATCCTACCTCACAGCATTCAGCAAAACAAATTCCAGCTGGATTAACAATGAACAAAACAAGAAACCCCACCACAAAGAAGGAGAAAGAAAAGTAAATCTTTACAAAATATAATCAAAGAGGAAGATTTATAAGGTTAAAAATGAGATAATGACTAAAGACAAAGACTGATGTATTTGTCTATGTAAATTTTAAACTGCAAATTGTTTTTTAAAAAACTTTATTAGAGAAAGGCTCATACAAATAAGTAAAACACTTTGACTCTAATTTTAAAAAAGGAAAGACAAAAGAAATTAAGAGGCAATTACAAAAGAGGAAATACAATTCCATAATGAATATATGGAAAAATGTTCTCTATTATTAGGAATTAAGGCAAGATGAAGTATTAAAATACTATTTTCATTTATGAAATCAGTAATGATTTTTAATAAACAATACTCAATGCTGATAAAGATTCACTGAAATAATCTAACATATACATTAATTCTGAGTATGAAAGCAATCTGGCAATATAAATCATTAAATATTAAAATATTTCATACCTGTTACTCAATAATTACAATTCTGAGGATCCTAAGAAAAATATTCCTAAATATATATTTTTAAAAGCTTTATGCATAAAAATTGTCACTGCAATGTTATTTCTACTTTTTAATTTAAAATTACTTTTTCTGGTTTTAGAAGTAATAAAAAACATACTGTAAAAATTTAAAAATAAAAACTAGGAAAAAGCCCTCCCCAATATAATTCCATCCCAGAAATAACCACTCTTTAACACTTTCAAATTATCCAACTTTTTTCCCACTTAAAATATACACAGAAGCAATAACGCAACAAAAAGCACACCCAGTCCCCAAATGTTGGTTTCTAATACCATTCACAATTAAAAGAAATCAGGGCTCTTAGAGAAATGGCTGATTCTAGGGCTGGGGCAGGGAATATACAACGTAAGCCTGGAGAATCCTGTAGTGCCAGAAAGTAAGCAAGTATTCAAAAAAGCAAAATACGGTGGAATGTCTAAGGGGCACAGAAGCCAAGTGAAACAGCTCCAATGGCCAAAACTGGTCAATCTGGCAACAAAATAAGTAACATACCACCGGATTATAACTCAAAGTACAAACTAAATATCCACGAGTCCATACTGATAAAAATAAATGATTGAATAAATAAATATATGGGGAGAAAAGACAATTCTCTTATACAGAAGAATCTCAAATAACTTACATAGATACTGCTCCCTCAAGGAGGAAGAAAATAATTCCCAGCCCTTAAGTGTGGGTTGTGCCCAGGAACCTTCTTCTAAAGAGTCAATATGGAACGGGGTAGAGGGGAAAGTAACTTTACAGTGGAGAAACCTGTAACCAAATATTTCCTAAGAGTCATTTTATAATAGGAATAAAAGCCTAACAGAAAAGAAAATTTCTATATATAGCAGTTAAATACATTAGAAAGCAACTTACCTCCAGTTTAAAAGCCAGGCCTACAAATGGATGGGAATTGTCTCTTTTGGGGTTCATTAAGATTTTGGTTTTCTCTTGTGAGTCACTTAAAATAAAAGAAATACACATTTATGAGATGCAATATTTCATATTTCTTTTATATCAATTTGTTTCATCAGAATATTATCTGAGAAGAAGCACATGTGCAGTAAACAATTCTGGGCTGATTCATAAGTGAAATTTCACTGAAAGGGATCAATAAGAATAACTTTTCTGGTCTTAATTACTGCATTGTGACAGGACCAGAGCAGAATAAAAAACACAAAAATAGTCTGGCAGAAAAAGAAAAATTATCAATGAGAACTTCAAAATTTTTGTTTCTTAAAGCATTAAAAAAAAATACAATTGGTTCCAAATGAGTAAATTTTCTAATGATGTAAACTTTGATAATGAAATAAATCATATTTCTAACTTACAAATAGAATATATGGGAAGGTATAATAAATATTTTTCTCTATGCCAAAATCGTTACCCAAATAGAAATGGAGATTGATTTTTGTAAATTATGGGGAAAAACCCACAATCACAACTACAAGAACCATTCTTAAATACTTTCCCAGTGCACAAATGTTAGTCTTTGTGCATAAATTAAAAATCAATTTCCAAGACTTACTCCTGATTGAGAATAGCATAATTTTGGACTTCAGATGGATTTGGGAGGTATTCTAAAACAGCATCTAAAAGAGGCTGAACTCCTTTGTTCTTCAAGGCGCTTCCCAAAAAGACAGGAGTAAATGACCTATTTAGAGTGGCTCTTCGAATTGCGAGCTACAAACGAAAAAAATTAATGATTAGTTTATCTTAAAGTTACATTTTGTGTTTCAGATCAATTACAAAGTGACAAATCAATGAAATGAATTGGTACTCTTTGGAGTACTGGCTCTGGTGAAGACTGGAATCAGGTTCTCTATAACTTAAGATCAAAATACAAAAAAAGAAAAAAAAAGAAAAAAAAAGAAAAAAAGCTATTTAACTTTCAACACTGCAATTGCTTTCAACACTCCTGGAATGTCACTAACTTTCAATTTGGCAAAAAAAAGAAAAAGATATATATATACACACATACATAGAAAATAAACACACACACAGAACAGTGTAAGCAGTATGTTAACAATTGTGTAAGATAGAGGGAACAGCAACACACACACACACACACACACACACACACACACACACACACAAGTCTCTGGAAAGATACACCAGAAACTATTAACTGGCAACCTGTTTTAGGGACAGGGCAGAGAACTGGGCAGATGGGAGCCAGGTGGGAGACTTTTTCCTGTGTACCTTTGTATAGTTGTTAAATGTTTAAATGATATGAAAGTTTAAACGATATGAAAGTATCACCTATTAAAAAAACATTTAACTGATTTGTTTTCTTTTTTTAAAGGACATACATACAGGAAGCCAAACAGTACAAACTACTCATAAATTAAGGGCTGTGATAGTAACAAGGCTCTAAAATAACGACCTCCTGGTCACGTCCCAACCCCTCGTGCAAGCACCGTCCATGTGTCCCAGCCTCATTCCTTACTGGCTACTGGCCTCAGAGGGAGCAGTGGACCTTTAGCTCTAGCAGCTGGAAGAGGCCAACAGCAGTGCTGTGGCCACAACCCACCACTGCAGAAATATGCAGCTGCATACAATTATTTCTCAGTCCTCAGGAAAAACAGAAAACTAGTTATCCTAAAAAGCTTAAAGCAAAACATTTATAACCACAATTTCTAAACATCACAATGAAAAGTAGGATAACAGCTGAGCACAATAAAAGGAGTATAAAAAGGAGAAAATAGGCATGGTAAGAAAGCAATTACTATTTGGAGTTATCTTAAAACACTTGCCTTTGCTGTTGCTAGGGACCAGAAATGGCTTGGTCACTAATCACTTAGGCTACCCTAGGCCACAACGTCAGGTCTTTGACTTTCCAACCCTCCCTATATGCAACAGTAGGAACATATGAATCTTACCACGCTTAACTTTACATCCATTGAATAGAGAAACACATGAGCATGGTTGATAAATAGAAAAAAGGAGAAATTAAAGCTAACCCTATACCAGCCTAACAAAAGCTTTATTTTCTGGAAAATTTCCCTAACTTTTATAAGAATCACATTCACACTTGAAAACCGTTGCCTTTCCAACTGTCCCTAATAACAATATACCCAACAACAACATAGAAACTAAAGTACACCCATGTATCCTGGCAGAAAACAGTAAACATAGCAGGGCTAAAACTGTCCTCCTTATAAAGGCCTGCTTGCAAGGCTGGGCCCCTGGCTGAGGCCTGGGGATCTGGATTTCTGGGAGGTTCCCAGCATTCCCAGAACTGGTAAGACTGGTTCACTGTGCCTATACTGTTGTACAAACAATGTAATGTGTGCTAAACACCTACTTTCCTTCTGGGAGTCTGGGATTTGGTACATGCTAGGCAGCGGGTGTCTATGTGACCAGCCCCCAGTAAAACCTTGGCACTGAGTTTCTAATGAGTTTCCCTGGTAGACATCATTTCACAGGTGCACTCACAACTTTCCGCTGGAGGAAACAGGCAAGCACTGCAAGACTGCACTGGATGCCTGGGAGCTTACGCCTGGTTTCTTCTGGACTTCACCTCATGTGCCTTTGCCCTTTGCTGATTTTGCTTTGTATCCTTTCACTGTAATAAATCATAGCCATGAGTGTGATTATGTGCTGAGTCCTTACTCCTAGTGAATCACAGAATCTGACATATTCCCTTTCATAGATCGAAACCTAACTCTCTACTGTGGTTCCTGGGTTACGGTGCTTGACTTCAATTAAGGCCCAGACCTATACTTTCCTACGTGGTGCTCCTTACTCATCAGAGAGCTGAGGTGATAAGGCCTTTGTGAATGGTAAAGAACTCAAGCTATGAGATAAATTAGTAAGCATCTCAGCTTCAACAGGGTTCTTTCCTTGTGCATTTGATCTATAAACTCCCTGAGTGCAATGTCTTACACACAATAATTACTTGTCTGATCTCTGCTAAGGGCACCAAGTGGTTTGGCAAAATAAATATCAGTCTTTTTATGATTTTTATTTTTATGATAAAATATACATAACAAAATTGACTATCTTTACAATTTTTAAGTGTACAGTTCAGTGGCATCAAGTACATTCACATTGCTGTTACCACTATCCACCTCCAGAACTTTTCACCATCCCAAACTGAAACTCTGTACCCACTAAACTTCCCATTCTTCCCCCCACCAGCCCCTGGTAACCACTATTCTACTTTCTGTCTCTAGGAATTTGACTATTCTGGGTACCTCACAGAAGTGGAATCATACAATATTTGTCCTTTTATGTCCTTTTACGTCTGGCTTATTTCACTTAACGTCATGTCCTCAAGACGCACCCATACTGTAGCATGTATAAGAATCTGATTCCTTTTTAAAGCCAAAAAATACCCTCCATTGTATGAATATACCAATTTTGTTTATTCATCCATTGATGGACATTGGGTTGTTTCCAACTTTTGGCTATTGTGAATCACGCTGCTATCAACACTGGTGTACAAATATCTGAGTCCCTGCTTTCAATTCTTCTGGGTACACAGAAGTGGAATCGCTGGATCATACGGCAGTTCTAGGTTTAATTTTTGAGAAATCACCAAACTGTTTTCCACAGCACATGCATCATTTTACATTCCCCAGCAATGCACAAGGGTTCCAATTTCTCCATATCCTCACCAACACTTATTTTGTTTTTTAAATAATAGTCATCCTAATAAGTAAAGTGGTATCTCATTGCGGTTTTGATTTGCTTTCCCTAATGATTAGTGATGCTGAGCATCTTTTCATGTGCTTATTGGCCATTTGTTATCTTCTATGGAGAACTGTCTATTTACAAACTGAATACCAGTTTTAGGCAGGGATCTTCTCTTTATTTTTTAAGAGCTGAACAATCAAGTAAAAAAATCTATACAGCCTTCCAAATAGTACAACAGGGTACATTTCTAATTTATCTTCTTTCTTCTTAATAAGACTATGTCCAAGAGGTTGGCAGTGTAAGTATCTTTTTTCCTAGAACTATGACTCCTTTCCCATTTTACATAACTCACTACTTAAAAAAAGAGAATAATTTGCCATGTCAAATATTTTTTTAAGAAACCAATTATGTTAACAACTTTGCTCCGATTTCATTAATAAAACCCCTGCATAAAAGCACCATGTCCCTTCCCTGCAAAAAAAAAAACACCAAAAGCCCTCTTTTTTCTTATTAATATAAGATTAATTTTGAGAGCACTTGCCTTTAAATCAGAAATTGAGGGAATTTTTTCTTCCAGAAACATCTCACCAAGTTGCTCATCTGAATTAGCAACACATTCAATCAGCTCCTGCCGGTGGTCAGCTGCCGCCGCCCTGAATTCTGCTGGAATTTCCCCATATCGAACAACCTGACTAAAAGTAGAAATGTTTTATTTTGGTACTTTAAGAATATTCAGTTAAATTGTAAATCAACTATACTCCAATAAAGATTAATTTAAAAAAAGAACATTCAATTAAACATCTAAGCACCAATGAAAAAGATAAACTAATGGCCAAAATATTTTTTTAGATAAGAGCTCTGATATATTTGCGTTAAAATCACAAATAAGAAAAATGTGAATCTTTAAAATTCAGAATAGTGGGCAAAATACTTTAAACAAGCAAAGCAAACTGCTCAAGGTTGTACTACTAGTAAACAGATGAGCCATGATTCAAAGCTAAAATGACTCCAAAACCCATGAGTACAGTTGACCTTTGAACAACACAGGTTTGAACTGCACAGGTCCACTTATACACGGATTTTTTTCAATAAACATGAAAAAATATATGTGTATAACATTGTATACAAAACTTGTATTGAAGTGGACAGCCTATCATTATATAGGAATAAGATAAGTGATATTTAATATGAAATTAATGTGTTAGTTTTCTTACTGTTTTATAACTTTGCTTTCAAAGAATTATATCACCATACAGTATGCCTTTCTCACATAATTAAAGACACTGTGTATCATCACAAGTAATTTTTTTTAAAAGTCACAATGCTTCCAATACTGTATTATGAATATGATTATATGATGCCATAAAAAATTCTATAACGACTCATTCATTAGCATACAGACTAGGCTACTGCATTACATCAATTACACTAGGCTACCATAAAGCAATATAGTGCTGCTTCTTCCTTATCAATGTATGAATTGTTATACCTGTATATAAATATGAATTTCTTTTCATATTTTATCTTTTCATTTTTGATATCTAGTGTTAGTAATACATATAACATCTACAGTGCTTCGACTCATATAAGATTTTACTGATGTATTACTTTCCATATTGATAAATACAGTACAATACTATAAATGTATTTTCTCCTCCTTATGATTTTCTTTAACATTTTCTTTTCTCTAGCTTACTTTATTTTAAGAATACAACATGTAACATACAAAATATGTGTCAATCAACTGTGTTATAGGTAAGGCTTCCAGTCAACAGTAGGCTATTAGTAGTTAAGTTTTGGGGGAGTCAAAAGTTATACTTGGATTTTCAACTGCACGGGGGGATCAGCACCTCTAACCCCCACATTGTTCAATGGTCAACTGTACTTGAAAATTCTATTAACCAAATTAATCAGAATATCACAGTCAGGACTTCCCTGGTGGTGCCGTGGTTAAGAATCTGCCTGCCAATACAGGGGACACGGGTTCGAGCCCTGGTCCGGGAAGATCCCACATGCCGCAGAGCAACTAAGCCCATGAGCCACAACTACTGAGCCTGCGCTCTAGAGCCCACAAGCCACAACTACCGAAGCCTGCACGCCTAGAGCCCGTGCTCCACAACAAGAGAAGCCACCACAATGAGAAGCCTGCGCACCGCAAGGAAGAGTAGCCCCCACTCGCCACAACTAGAGAAAGCCCACGTGCAGCAACAAAGACCCAATGTAGCCAAAAATAAATAAATAAAATAAATTTATTAAAAACTCCATGTATCAGTAGTTTTCATAATCTTTAAAAAAAAACAAAAGAAGAATATCACAGTCTCTGACAAGCAGGATTAGAGACTTGACTATTCCTTTTCATTAATAGCAATTTTTAACACAGAACACTCCATTCTGTAGTTTTAAAAAAAAAGGTTACTAATTATGACAGACTCTTCAACCTTGACCTCAGTTCTCTGTCCCTCTAGGGGCCAGACAGGTAAGAGTCACAAATAAAATACAAAACAGAGAAATGGATATACTTGATACTTAGAAACATGAGTCTTAACATTTTAAAAGGATTTCTTTAAAAATGGAATCTAACGTCGAAAAATAACAAGCTTTTCAGAAAACACATTCCTGGGGGAAAAAAAAAGGGAAAAGAAGCCAATTGCAAATAATTGCAAGTAGTCAGAAAATAATTCTTATTGTCCTAAAGAATGCTCTTCACAGCCTTCAGAACTTAATTTCTTCCATTCTGGCAAGCTCCCTCCTTCTTAGTCTTTCACGTCAGAATCTTCCTTTCAAAATGTACATACCCAGTGGTCTAGGGCTGGGAAAGGGGGCAGGTATGTTAAGAAGTTCCACCTGGGCTTCCCTGGTGGCGCAGTGGTTGAGAGTCCGCCTGCCGATGCAGGGGACGCGGATTCGTGCCCCGGTCTGGGAAGATCCCACATGCTGTGGAGCGGCTAGGCCCTTGAGCCATGGCCGCTGAGACTGAGCGTCCAGAGCCTGTGCTCCGCAACGGGAGAGGCCATAACAGTGAGAGGCCTGTGGTTCTGATGTACAACAATGTTTAAAAGCCTCTGCTTCAGTAGGCAGAAACGTGTGCCCTGGTAATTCTGAGGAAGCAGATTTATTCATTTACTTAAAAATCTTTTTTGAGTCTCTATTTTGTACCAGACAGTTCTAGGGCTGGGTACACAGCAGCAAATAAACCTGATAAAAATCCTTGTCCCTTACATTCTAAGGAGTGAGAGAGAAACTTTGTTGTCATTACTTAGTTGTCAAACAAAAAGTAAGAGTGAGAAATGCCTTGTCCACTGAATAGGCTTGATCTTTTTCCCTACCTACAAGACGGTCGATAAGGATAAATTCTATATAGTTAACTGATCACAATGCCTTTCACCCACCTGCCAGACCAGCAATCTCAGTTCCATAGCAGGAAAAGGAAACCCCTAATAAAGGACCTTCGGAGAGAACTGCCAGGCTACTGGGCCCACGCTTCAGAACACAGGTTCATTTATGACTCCCCAAATTGTCTAGAATAGTGCCATTCAAACTGTGGTCTGCAGACCTGAAACATCAGCACCACTTGGGAGCTTTGCAGAAATGCAAACTCCAGGCCCACCCTACAGCTACTGAATTAGAATCTCTGAAGGTGAATCCAGAGATTTGTGTTTTAATAAGCTCTCTAGGTGACTTTTCTGAATGCCATGGTTTGATAACCACTGCGCAGTTACAATGCTTTGTGTGCAAAGGTCTCTTCAAAAGTTGGTTGACAGACCAAAACCATTTCAAAAGTTACCAATTTGCTTTTTGTATTGCCTAAACCACATGTATACAAGTTTTAGCTTCTTTTATATATTAATCTTTTTATTTTTGTAATCCCATGAAGTAGGTAGAGGAAATATTTATGATCCCTATTTTCTTCCCAGTTTTTATAATAATACCCAGAACATAGTAGCTGTTCCAGAAAAGTCTACAGAATGAAAGAATACATGGATGAATGCATGAACAAGTAGAAAAAGAGATATTACATCATTAGCCCAAGCTGAAGGTCTCCTTTCACCACACCGTGTATATCATAATGCGATATAAATATATCATCCAAAGAGTAACATACTCTCCCTTGGAATGAATACTAAGCAAAATGGGAAGTAACTAGGATTAAAAGCATTAAAACAAAATCATCTTAGAGGATATTCTTCCAGCCACATTTCAAAAAGAAGTTTATATTTAAAGCACTCATCCTTTTCCTTCTCTTTGATACTTTTTAAAATATAAGATTTTAATAGAATAGTATATTTTTAACACTTACCCAAAGTCTCCATCAAAATAGATGGCTCGTTCCTCAATAAGATCTATAATACCTTTAAAATCACCCTCCAAACCAATGGGTAATTGCACAAATGCTGCATTATGACTTAGTTTAGACCTGAAAAATAAAAATACATGTTTACCCCTTTTTTTCTCCCCAAATCCCTTTGAAATGACAAAATAAATATAAAAAGATATCAATGGCAGATCTGTGGAAGTGATCAGCAGGTCAGAGCGGAGGATACAAAAGCATTTGGGAACAGACTGACAGCCAAACTCACTGTGCTCAGGAAGCCTCAACCCTATTCGGGCAACAAAAAGAACTGTAAGATACGTATTTTCCCATCAGATCCCCAGAATACCCTGGATCAGAAACAGAAGAGGGAAAAACAGGTCATTGAGTGGTTGGCCAGGAAATTAAAGCATAGTGGGATAATTGTACCCACATCTCATTCTTGGATCAGCTGACTCTAGTGAAGCTGAGTATAGCTATCTGAAAAGGAAGTTCCTTAGGGGGAAAACCCTTAGAGTGGGTATTAAAGTCAGACACTCATCATCGGCCTGTACCCTCAATCAGGCACAACCACCGAAGAGAAATCACACTCACTGGCAGGGATTTACACTCAAGTAGAAATATGCTCTAGCTAACTATGCTCTAGATTCTAGGTACCCATCTATAACTATGGATAGATAACTAAGAACCACCAAATATCTGAAGGAAATCAATAGCTTGCAAGAGAGGTGGGAGCTCAAGAAATGGTACTAACCTCCAAGGAGAAAGTTACTAGAAGAAAATAAAATGTAAAGATCTAAAAAGGAATTACCTCTATTAATAAAGATGTCACAATAAAAGGGAAAGTTTATAGAAATTAACTACATAACTGCTGGGACTAAAAAGAACAAAAAACAGGCTAAATAACAGAAGGGATGCAGATGAATACCAGATTAGTGAGTTGGAGGACTGACCTCAAAAATTCTCTCATAACCCAGTGAAAAAATTAGGAGACAGAAAGTATGAGAAAGTATGGTAGAAAAGTTAAGACACAGAGGCCAGATTCAGAAGTTTCAAGATCTGTTTAATGGGAGCTACAGAATGAGGTAACAGGTAAGAGGGAGTGGTGCAAAGAAAGAACCAAAGTAGTCAAATAAATGCTGAAAGAGAATCTGCCTGGAATTCAGGAAAAGACTTGGTGCAAAGAGACCATCTATTGCCAACCACAAGTAAAATATAATTAGAAAAAAAAAGTGAAAACGTTTCGTTATCCCAAGGAAGTATTACTAATGCCCAATAAAGAAATATTTCACTCTCATGTTCTCAAAAACATCACTTCCATCAGAGAGCACACAGCAATACTGTCAGTTAAAGTTCCTCAACACGGTATCTTTTGTCATCAGACACATCACTCTTAGTCTCTCCACTACCACAAACCTTACTGCCTACATCCATCAGCTCTGCCATGTGAAACTTGGGTAGGAACTCTACCGCTACATTTACAGATCTACAAAAGGTGAAAAGTGAAACTCCGACTCTTTTCAAAGGCTGTGTGAAACACGTAGTATTGTGCAAAATGTAAAATCATATCAATACCACTGGGTTATGTCTGATTCAGAAAGGAAGTATTGCTGTTGTCTTAACAAATATGTTAACAAATAAAAGCAAGAGAATATAGCGTACTAATTTAAGTCATTAATTAAAATTCCTCAAATGAAGGTTAAAATTGAAGATAATCCTCTAGCTTTGTCTAAATAAATGCACAGTACTTTTAGAATCTACCCTAGATTATAACGTCTCTAATTAGAGCAAAACACTACAAATTGCCAGATGGTTTTCTGAATTCACCTTCAATCTCCCTAAAATTTAAGTCATATTTCTTCCATTTTACAGAGAAAGTAGTTGATGAAATCACATCACAAACCAAACTACGGACCTTAGTGTTCCATTTACTGTAAGTCATACACATAGATGAATTTTAAAAAGGAAAAAAAATTTAAGGGGATAAAGCTTAATGACACTGAGTTAACTGTCCTTCTGGATGTGAGGCTTGCTATCCGGATCATCACCCACGCTCTGTTCTAAGGTTCAGTACCTCATTTGCTGCAGGGCCCGGGCTGGGTTGGAGCCCATTCGGTCGAGTTTGTTAATGAAAGTTAGAAATGGAACACTGTAGCGCTTCATCTGACGATTAACAGTCATGGTCTGGCACTGCACCCCTCCAACGGCGCACAGAACAAGGATGGCGCCATCCAGCACCCTCAGGGCTCTTTCAACTTCTATTGTGAAGTCCACGTGCCCTAAATGAGACAGAGAACTATGTCGGGGTCTTAAAAAGCAGTATGAATTTTGACAACATGTACAAGTAAAAGTTCTTCTATCTCTGATCATTACGTATGTCTTCTAAATAAAATATGAACTCCTTAAACCACCAATACTGTTCACTTACCATAAGGTTCAGGGGCTCAACAAAATCACTTCAAAAGATACTAGGGCATGGGCATCTTTGGAATCAGCTGCAACATGTAAAAGGCAAGAACATTCCTATTCACAATTTCTTTGCACTATTTTTCAAAGAAACCACTTAAAGATGAAGTATTCTAGGTCCCAAGTCAGATTTCTCTAATAGGGAATTCACAGTCACACTTTTGAGTATTATTTTATACTCAAAAATGAGCTAGATCACGGTAAAGAACTAAATATGCCACTGCCAAAACAAGCTGCAATAAAACCAAGAACTTAGCTCACCAGGAGTATCTATAATGTTGATATTGACATCTTTCCACATGGTATAGGTGGCCGCTGACTGAATAGTGATTCCTCTTTGTCTTTCCAGTTCCATGGAATCCATGACAGCACCAACTCCATCTTTACCTTTTACCTAAACACAAGCACAGCAATTCAGATTTCTCTGTCCCTGCCTTCCAAGAAGGAAAGAAATCTTCACAGATGGAACCAGAACACAGATAGTTAACTGATGCAGTTTTCAGAGAAACCTAATTGTCAAACCATATCATCTCATGGAGTAGAAAATTGATTACAGGTTTTGCCCTCTATTAACCCTAACCCTTTTTTCATTGCCATTTTTAGCAGCTGCTACCACTGAGCATTACCTGGTCTTAGAGCCATCCTTGCTCCCTCTGCACTGTTCCTGCCCACCAGCCCTGTGTTAGTCTGTGAGCAGATATGCAGAGAAGAGATTTTTCCCTGCTGTGTTTCTTGTGGACTTTGAGGTCTGGGTGGGAAGAATTCAGCTTTTAAAGTCTGTGATTTAATGAGATGATCTTCATCTGAAGTAACATTTTTAAGCGGAGAGTTGAATTACTCAATAATATGTAATGTCTTCAGGAGAGTTTCAAGATTTTCTAAAATAATTCTTTCCTGACATATGTATTTTTAAACTATTAAACTCATTTTAAACCCTTTTTCCACTTAACATTATAAACATCTCTCCATAACATTTAAAAGTATATAAACATTATTTTAATGGCTGCTTAAGGGTACATCATACTGACTTAACATTCTTAAAAAACAGCCTACTCAGTATACCCACAGTGATGGTCTCTCTCTAGAGAGATTCCTCAGAGCAACATTTCAAGCCAACCTGATCTATCCATTTTGTGACTCTGATTAAAGATCCACTGCTACCATTCTTTTAATCTTTCAGGTTTGTAAAGTTTCTTAAATCCTTATAAAACAATTAAAACCAGGGTCAAACTAATGGCATCAACCATGAACCACATACCTCATGCATTTTTGCAATTCTGCCAGTGTAGTAAAGCACTCGTTCTGTTAATGTAGTTTTCCCAGAATCAATGTGAGCTGAGATTCCAATATTTCGTATCTTTTCGTTAGGTATCACCCCTGATGAACACCATCGGCAAATCTTCCAATTAGCCTGAAAAAATAAGAGAGCTCAATTCAATGCACTTTTCATGAGAAAACAGTGGACAATTAGGAAGGGTTTAGTGGACATCTTTCCTCCAAGAAATCTCAATGGACACAAAACGTCATATATGATTGTCTGAAAAGGCAAAAGAAGGAATGTCTCAACCTGAAACTCCTGTAACCAAAGAAGAGGCTGCAAGAGAGAACAGAAAAGACATACTCTTAAAAATAAATAAATAAGTCAGAAAAGATATATTCAAATTAATTAATTAAATAAATAAAAGGGAACAGATACTTTTACTGGATGGCACAAGTTTGAAAATATACACTGGGGCTGATAAAATCAGAAAAACTGCTCCCAACAACTACTTTAAAAGTAAATATAGTTTTTACTCTAAATTTTACTTTGATTTTTTTCCCCTTCCTCCTTACTGTAGTTCACAGCTAGCAAGGACGTTTGAGGACTTATATGCTCTATGCAGTGGTGCCAATAGCTTCAAGGCAGCCCACAAAAGGTCTCCAATTCCCTTCCACCCCCAAACAATTAGTAACATTAAAACAACAACAACAACTTTATTTTACTCTGGTGGTGATGGGGAATCCTGCATTTATGGAAACAAGACACCATATAAATCTCTCTATATAGGACTTTGCCCATCCAAAATGCACTGCAGCCACTTCTGGGAAAAGGGAAGAACTTGGAAAACCTGGGTAAAATGGAATCTGGGTGATCGGCACTTGGTTGATTAAATCCCACGGATATCAGCGAGCAAAGCAAAGGAGGTTTGCATGACAGGAAAGGCTCAACTCCTACCTAATCCTAGTCCACTCTGCGCTCCCCGCGCCCCGCACAAAAGGCAGACACAGAACCAAAGAAAGGTACTGGGAGGGTCGGGCTCCAAATCAAACAACCCAGGGTCAGCTGAAAGAGGGATCAGTCAGGCCAACGACACTCTGTAATGAAAAGAGCACGGCATAACGAGTCAGAAGCCCTGGACACACTAATTTTTCTCGAGTGAAGGTTGTCTCGACCTTCACTCCAATCACCTCTCCTCTCTAAGTTATACCAAAAATAAGAGGCTTAACCGTAAATCGGAGGCCGCCGAACCTCCCAGCGCACCGAGACGCTCGCTGCTCATTAATAACCAGCAGCTGTGCAGATACCAAGGGGCTTTTCAACGCTGAAGTCGACAGCTCACATTCGGAGCTGTCAGTAAGGAGGTGCCAGGGTGGGTAGGAGTGTCACTTCCTCCCTGGCTCCGGACACACCGCAAGGTCCCGGGGACAGTCCGTGGTGCGGTGTCGCCCTGCCGGACTCCACTACCTGCTTCCATTGCCAGCACAGGGCGGCGGGGACCCGCGGGAGCGGCCGGCTCTCCACAGCCGCGGCGGCGGCGGCGGCGGCGGTTCCCAGCAGCCTCATGGCTAGCGCAGAACAGACGCGAAGTTCCCGCAGCTCCGGCTCTGCCCGGCAACCAGCACCACTACTACAGGCGTTCACAGGCACGCCGGCAATCAGTGCCGGAAGAGAACTTCACGTGCGAATGATGAGAGGGCGGGGAGAAAAAAAGAGAGAGGGAGAAGCTTCCGGTTCTCAGAGCCGAGCAGCACCCTCCGCTGCCAGGATGCCCTCTGCCGACTAGGAAGAGGAAGTGCAGTCACTTTTCAGAGCTAATCAGGGTTTTGGCACGCTACCAGAAAGATGCAGCCTTTAAACGTGGTTGTTTTTCCCATACAGCAGAGTGCAGAGACGTTTATAATAGAATTTACGTTAAAAAAATGCAAAATTGTTATCTATGCTACTACAGAAATATGAAAAAATAATTGATCTATAGGATGACCTGTAAAGAACGTGGAAAAATAATGAACTATCTACAAGTGCTTTTTCTCCTTTCAAAATGTTCCACCTTTGTTCTATGTTAAACATTATATGTCCAGTCCATATAGAAGATAGCATCCTTGAGGATTCCACTTGGATCTCTTAGAGGCATCTCGAACTTAATATGTCCAAAAATGAGCTAATGATCTTCCACCAAAACCTTCTTCTGCAGTCTTCATCCGATAAATGGAAACTCCGTTCTTCGAGTTGCCCAGACCAAAAATGTCACTTTGAACCACTCTTTGACTCTGCTGGTCTAGTCTGTCAGCATATGCTATGGGAACTACGTTCAAAAATAGATCCAGAATCGGCAGCTTCTCTCCACCTCTCAAAGCGCTGCTATCTCGAGGGAATTACTGTAATAGCCTAACTGACCTTACTGCTTCTGCCCTGCGACTGCTCAGTCTATTCCCAGCACAGTAACTAAAGGGATCCTTTTAAGCCTGGCCATGTCATTTTTCTACTGAAATCACTCAACTAGTGAATTCACTGTTGCTGTCATCTCTACTTTTGTGTAAGCTTGAAATTTTTCATAACTAATTTTTTTAATCTGAAATTTTTAATGACCTTAAAAATTTAAATAAATTAAAAAAAAATTAACCTTCAGAATAAGCACCTACATTACAAGGTCTTGCTTGAGCAGCCACACCAGTGTAACTCTACGTCACTTGCTCATTTTCCTCCAGACACATTGGCCTCCTTGCTGATCCTCACATGACCAGAGCCTGTGCTCTCCTCTGGATACCAGCATGGCTCTTTCCCTTACCTTCTTCTCTCTGTTCAAATATCCTCTATCAGTGAGGTGTTCCCTGACCAACTCTTCTAAAACAGCAAGCTCTTCCCTACGTTCCTGCACTGCTTCATTTTCCTTCAGAGCTCTTCTTAGATACACCCAGACATTTTACATAGCTGTCTGTTGTCTGACTCTCCCAATGAGAATGTAAGTTCCACAAGGACAGTGATTTGGTTTTGTTAATTGCTGTACCCCCTGCTGTGCTAGGTGCTCAATAAATATTTGTTAAATGAATAAGATCAAATAAATGGAAATCAGAGTAAATTACAGAATACAAGGAAAGAAAAACCAGAGATTCAATGATGAATTTTGTACTTATTTTTTGTATATCATCCATGTATTAATTTTTAGTAAAGGATTTACTTTGATGAATCAATCCATTGATGTTGAATACTTTTAAGTAAACTTTTTTATTTGTAGGCTTTCAAAAATTTAGTCTTTATAAGCCTGTGTATTTGTTTAAAATATGTAAATTAAATAATAATTATGTAAATAGTAATAACATTAAGGTTTTAATTTTAAGATATAATTATGTTAAATAAAAAAGTGTATCTGGGGCTTCCCTGGTGGCGCAGTGGTTGAGAGTCCGCCTGCCGATGCAGGGGACACGGGTTCGTGCCCCGGTCCGGGAAGATCCCACATGCCGCGGAGCAGCTGGGCCCGTGAGCCATGGCCGCTGAGCCTGCGCGTCTAGAGCCTGTGCTCCGTAAGGGAAGAGGCCACAACAGTGAGAGGCCCGCGTACCGAAAAAAAAAAAAAAAAAAAATGTATCTGTTACTTTTGAAATTACTTTTTGAAATTACCACTTTAACAAACTAAGTTTCCTGAAGTAAAAATTCATACTCATTGTCCTCTGTGTGTGTATATATATATTCATATTTTTCTGTAATTATTATACCAAGTATATTCTTAATTATTTTTATTAATCACCACTTTTAACCAAAGTAATAAACTTGTTTTCTCCACAGAGGAAACTAGAGGACAAAAGGCCAAGAACTGTCTAGCTAAATTTTTATATGGGTACACATTATAGATTACTTCTGTTAGGTTTTAAAGTGGCAAAATACACATACATTATATCATTCAAAGCAGTTACACATTCTATTAATTCATAGTCATTTTATAACTTTGCCATAACTTTGCCAGGTATATGTTATAACTTTTATATCTTATCTTTATAAGAATAAAGATCAATTCAGTGAAGGTCCTGATTCACTGCAGTAAGGGTCTAGGTCAAACCTCAGTAGAATCTCCAAATTGCCCGAGCCCGACTAGCCTAAGACCATTGCCTTAGTCCATTCAGGCAGCTATAACAAAAATACCACAGATGGGGTGACTTGTAAACGACAGAAATTTATTTCTCATAGATCTGCAAGGTGGGATCAAGATCAAGGTTCCAGGAGATTCAGTGTCTGGTGTGTCCCACATCCTGGTTCATAGGCAGCCAACTTCTCACTGTGTGGGCACAAGGCAGAAAGGGTGGAGGAGCTCTCTAGGGTCCCTTTTACAAAGGCATTAATCCCATTCATGAGGGCTCCACTCTCATAACCTAATCACCTCCCAAAGGCCCCACCTCCAAACACCATCACATTGCCACACGTAGGGCACCATCTGATACCAATGTGCTCCTGCCACTGCCCTGTAACAATAAAAGATAATGAAGTCCTAAAGATAAATAATGAAAACCTATCACTGAGACTGAAAGTTACCAGGAAAATCACTAAAGTAGCAAGGAGCCTAAGTTTTCAACTTGGACTTATTGTCAAGGCCACATTCACAAAATAGTTAATATCCTTACATTCCCCAAGGACCCAGCGTTCCAGAAAGATCAGTGGTTGTCAATAAAGAAAAAATAACATGTGAACTACAAGCTATGGCGAGCCTTCTTTTTTATACTAGTTGACTTCAGAATGAAGATAAAAATAAAATCTGAAAAAAGTTAATTTCAGCATCGTGTGAACATGAAGAATTAACACTTAATCTCCAGATGTCACATATTTTGTAAGTGGCCCCTTAGGAAGCACTGTGGCATAGGAGGAAATATATATCTAATTCAATTTTAATTTGATTTCTACAGTAAACAAATTGAGATGAAAAAAGCATCAATGAATTCTCTGTTATATGATGCATAGAAGTTATACTGTTTTAAGTACAATTATTTATTAAAATGTGTTTTCATATTTGAATATAATGATTCAAGTTAACTTCAGTGTAATAATTTAGGCAAAAGGAGAATAATTACAGTGTCTACCGGGATTTTGCTCTGTCTAGGGAATTTATGCAGAAGTGTTATTTCAAATGGATGCCTTATGATAACTTCCCAGTATGTAATAGTATGTTATTAGTATACTAAATTATCCATAAGAGGAAAATTTTAACATCTTTAATACTTGCTCAATTGCTTTCCATTATAAAAATGAATTGACACATATGCATCTTATTTTAGTGACTAATTAAAGGCATGAAACACTGACTAGTAAAATTAACAGGATATGATATAGAAAATTAGATGAGTATAAGCACAATCACACAATTCTACTTCCAAAATTTAAAAGGGAAGATATTAGGATTATATAGAGTGATAATCGATTCTGTTTTTCCCCCCCTTGAAACAACAAAAACTTAAAAGTTAAGATTATATATTCTCACAAACTTCATGCCTAACTTTATAAAAACAGATTAATGCTCGCATTCTAGAATGAAAAAAACCCAAGAGCTGAATTTTTAAATAGTATACTTAAAAAGGGAACAATTGAATTATTAAGTACCTTGCTCAAACACACTTCACCTGTCTAAGAAATTTTGAGACAATCAATCATTCAGGTTTGCAGAATACCAAATGCATTTTTCTAAATGTCACAAAAAGGCCGAGCAGAGTTTCTCCAAGGACACTGCAACTTTAGAATGTTAACCGTGGAGATAGATTAAGCTGTCTGTGAGAAAGGAGAACAGAAATATGCTACCTTAAGATGTTAAAGAGAAAGGTCAATATAAAGTCTGTCGAATGTTGAAAATGTAACACAGAACAAAAAAAGAATACACTGTATAAAGAAACGATAAGAAAATTCATGTATATTAACAATTTAAAATCTCTTTGAAAAGGAACTATTTGATTATTCTTTATGTTCTTTATCAAAACAATAACTAATTTTTTGTAAAAGAGTACTAGTATAGTTTTGCTTTATTTAAAAAAATTCTTGGGCTTCCCTGGTGGCACAGTGGCTGAGAGTCTGCCTGCCGATGCAGGGGACACGGGTTTGTGCCCCGGTCCAGGAAGATCCCACATGCGGCGAAGCGGCTGGGCCCGTGAGCCATGGCCGCTGAGCCTGCGCGTCCGGAGCCTGTGCTCCGCAACGGGAGAGGCCACAACAGTGAGAGGCCCGCATACAGCAAAAAAAAAAAAAAATTCTTTAAGCTAGCTGGCTACATAACACATTATAAAATTTGAGACTATTTTTTTTTACAGTTTATTCTTTTAACTAATTTTATATGATAGAACAGCTAGCTGTACATTCAATCTTGAATGTATAGGGGAATACATAGCCAATAGGAAAATAATTGTGAAAGCAAAATCAGCATGTGTTATGTTTTAAAGAGTGTCATAGAATGTTTAACAGCTTGCACTATTGAACATTAAAGTTTTATTCCTAAAGTAGGGACAATATAAAGCTAGCACTTCCAAGAAAATTCAGAAGAAAGTTGCTAAGAACACAGTATTGATTTAATAACAAGCAATTGGTCTTAGGTGTATTACTCAGCACCATTACTTTCTCTGTTCAAACAACCAAAACTAAACAAATCAAGTGCAATGCTATTTATTTTTTGTTGATCTTCATAGGTGATCCTTTGATGTTGAGTTTATCCACATAAACATTTGATCTTCTTCCACGTTCAATGGCTGGACTTTGATGCAGTTTCTCCCTGAGAAATATACATGTGAACATTAATACCATTTTTTAAATGGTCATTAAAAAAATCAATACAAACATGATGCAGACCACTGTAATTTAAGGTGAGTTTTATCTTAAAGGTTCCTTAATAGCTTTGAAAAACATATGGCAGACTATTTCACTTAACATTTAAGAAAGCAACAGCTGCTTTCCTGAGATAGATTTAACTGTTTACCGTTAAACCATGCTGTCCAACATGGTAGCCACTAGCCACATCGTTTACATTTAAATTAATTAAAATAAAATAAAAATTAAAAATTCAGTTCCTCAGCTGCATTGTTTACATTTCAAGTGTGATTCAATAGCCACGTGGGGCTACTGGCTACCATATTGGACAGTACAGATGCATAACATTTTCGTCATTGCACAAAATCATTTCAGAAAGTTCTATTGGACAGTGCTGGTTTACAGAAAATGCCACTGATAGGCCATAAATTTATAGATCATCTATAAAGAGCATGCTTTTCTCTAACTGGGACCTGGATTTCATAGTCAAACTTAGCACTGTTAGGTTTTTATCAATAAGCTTTTCAAAGTGAGACAAATATTATCTAAAATTAATATGAGAGCAAGATTTCTAAAGAAAACATTGGGGCTCTAAATTCCTAAACAAGTATTTTAAAATAAAAGATGCTAGCACATGAAATTCTGCACAAGTCTTCTAATTTACTTGGTACCCACTTGTCGACCGCTGGTTCTGGGAAGGCTTCCACCTTCTGCAGCAATTCTCCACTCTCTTAGAGCCTAGAACAGATTTCTGTTTTCAGGCCTGCTGAGCCCTCTCTCTCTCGAGTCTAATTTTCAATAGGATTTAGGTAGTGTTTTCAATTGTTCCCCCAGAGTATCAAATAAAATTGTAACTCTAGAATATATACTAAATGTGTCAAAATTTCTATAATCTCTATAAAAGTGTGGTATTAGCACGTTCATATTTCGCAGCTATTCCAAACGGTAATTCCAAAGGAGGCTAAAGTTTTTGCAAAACTCTTCCAAAATATTTGATATCTAATACAGATACTGTTACATATTATACAAGGGTCTAAAAATCTTTTTACCATTAAATGCTCAATTTTGACTTGTTAGGGAAGTTTTGTTCAGCCTTTTAGCTACAGTTCCTCTCTCCTTACCATATCCCTAAACACCAGTATCTTTACCTGGTACAAAATGTATGACTCCTACTCTATCCAGATGAAAATCTGTTTCACAAGAATAACTGCATTATAGTATATTGCTCTACCTTAGGAGGATTTTAGCCCCATTGTCTAAAGCATAATTTGCTAGTAAGGTACTAGTCATATAATCCTAAAATACTATTGGTTTTCAGATACAAATTTAAATTTGTGTTGGAATACTCAGAAATAATATAAAGTTATTACATCTTTCACAAAAGATATTATTGATACAAACAACTTGGATGTTAATCAAAACTTCCCGATAACAGAGGTAAAATTACATAACTTCTCTTCTAAATTGTCTTTAAAAAACACAGCTTAGTTTAGAAATAACTTTACCTTCTTTTAAGTTCTCGGGATCCTGAATTCTCATGACCAATGTTTCGCATCTTAGAGTTTTCTAGATTGTGCCATTGTCCCCTTGGTTGGTACTTCAGAACCTCATTTTGCCACTCATCATCAAAAGCATGAGCATCACCTACATCCAATATCAAAATAAAGTGGTAAGTATTAAGGTATCAGCTGTCAGTAATTGCCTTGCTCCCCACACATTTCACTCTAGCCTGGTGTTTCCATCAGCCTAACCTTAAAGTAGAAGCAGGAAACTGCTTCAAATAAAAAGGTCTTGGACTCAGAGTAGTATTTCCTTTTCTCTTTGTTCCTCTCCTATTCCTGTTGATAATTTGCTTATGGATGATCTGGTTTTTCACACACCTGCCTGGATATCACATTACTTATCCAATGGACCCCATGACCCAGCGACACGAACAGGCTTTCTTCCCGGGTCATCTCATGGTGATGCTACTCTTCCTCTTACTGGGAGGACACTCCTCCTGTGCCTAGCACTTCCTGTCCTCAGTTTGGCCTCACAAGCTTCTTTTTCAATTTCCTGAGACAGGTTACTCATCTGACAGTTCATGTTGTTATGAAGTAGGTAATCTAAATTCCATAATAACAATAAGTAAATGATAATACGTGTTCTTTCAGATTGCCTTTATAATAATGTGTTACTTTACTAAAATTTTCTTCAGTATGTTCATTATTGTGAAGTACTCTGTATATATTTAAATATGGCCAAATTACGAAGGTTAAAATTAAAGAGAGGTTAAGATGTTGTGGCTTCCATCTCATTGCATAAGAATAATTTTATCCAGCTCCAAGAGAATTTCTTTTTCTAAAATCATATAATTTAAACCCTTTACTATGATAAAACATTTTTATTCAAAATACTTTCTAAAAACAGGAAATGAATACAGCTTAAAAACTATAATGAAAAAAGTTAGGAAGTCTTAAATGAGTTGAAGAATGAATATAAAATCTAAGAAATGGAAAGATTTGCTTGATATATATGTGATTTACTATCTAACAACACCAGAAATTTAAATCTTATCTATACAAAAGCCTAAGTGCCCCACAATACAGAATAGTTGAAATAAATTATGGCCAATTCATGATAAAACTTTTAGGTAACCATCTAGGATGTTTCTGAAAAGTAACATCATAGGTGACTGTTCACAATTATAGTGGGGAATTAAAATAAGCACAATATAAACTATATAGATAGTAAAATACAAATTTTGAAAAACAGTATGTGTGATTGTATGTTTATATATATCAATACATAAAACTATTAGGAAGAAATACACTAAAACGTTAATAGTAGTTATTTGGGGTTGGAGTTATGAATAATTTTAATTTCCTTTATACTTTTTTATACTTTTCGAATGTACTTCTTTGATATCAGAAATAAATAAAAACTCGATTTCCTACTGATAGTCTTACTAAAAAACAATTCAAAAGATTCCATTTTCCAAGTATAAAACAAAAAAATAAATGATACTCAACATTAACAAAAATCACTATAAAAAACAGATCTACAATGAAACACTGAAACCACAATTTTATTACTACTTTGATAACGTATTCTCTACATTTACAATTCATAAACTGTCTGAAACAACATCATATAAAATGTTTCTATAAAAAATATTCACCAAGTTCTATGGGTACAGCTGCTATTTTAACTTTGAGAGGAAGAATGCTATTTTCTCTGATAACTTACTTTCATTCATATTGATGAACTCTTGATTGACCTCTTCATCTCCAGTCTTCTTGTTCTTTGACTTTTTAATGACATGAGCTCGGTCATGGAGGTGATGACCAACAGCCATTTTTTCTAGTCCACTCTCAGAATCTCTCAGTGCTCTCCTAGTTTCCTTTACCTGTGAAAATGATGAAAATAAAAATTAGTTATTATTTAAATAAATATAGACTATAAACTCCTCAGAACCTGTTTACCTATAGAGGTAAGAATATAAATCTACTGCTCTAAAAATAATGGGTACTCAGTTCCACTACCAACTTGTAGTAAAATTATGGTAATAGTTCTCTGATATTTCCTGAACTGCTTACAATTAAAATGTCTAGGACAAACAGAACGAATATAATTATTAAAACAAAGAATAACTTAATTATATTAAACAGTGCCTTCAACACTGTCCTTGACAATTAATAGATGGGAGTACATACTAGCATTCCTACAAGAAAGGGCAACTAATTATTCAGCACTCGTGAAATGACTTATATATTCTATTTTCATTTAAGTCACCCATTAGACAGGCAAACCCAAATTTTCTTTACTATAAGTACTAACAAGGAAGTGGAGAAATGGGAACTCATACCAAAGTCTGTGGGAGCTAATTGTCTCAATCACTGTGTGATAATAACTTGGTGATTTCTAGGTAAGGATGAAGACACACATCTCCTCCGATCCAACAATAGCATTCCTAGCCCTTTTGCACGAGGAGACAGGTATAAAGATGAATAGGTGAAAAATTATAAACACCTAAATATCTATCAATAGAAAAATAGATTAAAAAACTGTGGTATAGGGCTTCCCTGGTGGCGCAGTCGTTGGGAGTCCGCCTGCTGATATAGGGGAAACGGGTTCGTGCCCCGATCCGGGAGGATCCCACATGCCGCGGAGCGGCTAGGCCCGTGAGCCATGGCCGCCGAGCCTGCGCGTCCGGAGCCGGTCCGCAACAGGAGAGGCCACAACAGTGAGAGGCCCGCGTACCGCAAACAAAACAAAACAAAACAAAACAAAACAAAACAAACTGTGGTATATTCATATTTTAGACATTTATATAGAAGTTAAAATAAGAAACCAGAGCTACACATATCAACTTGAATAAATCTCAGAAGCAATTACTGAGCAAAGTCAAGCTGCAGAGGACACGTACAGTATGAAACCATTTATACAAAGTTTAGAAACCTGTAAAATAATTCACTGTATTGTATATGAAGCATACATAAGTAATAAAATTATAAAAGCATGCATGAAAATGATAAATTCCAGGTACAGGCATACCTTAGAGATACTGCGGGATCTGTTCTGGACCACCACAATGAAGGGAATATTGCAATAAAGTGAGTCACATGATTCTTTTGGTTTCTCAGTACACATAAAAGTTATGTTTACACTATACTGTAGTTATTAAGTGTGCAGTAGCATTATGTCTAAAAATGCAATGTACATACCTTAATTTAATAACACTGTATTGCTAAAAATTGCTATCATCTGACAACACAGGGTTGCCACAAACCTTTAGTTTGTTAAAAACACAATTTATCTGTGAAGTGCAATAAAGTGAAGCCCAATAAAACGAGGTATGCCTGTATAAGAAAATGGTTGTCTTTGGGGGAGAAAGGGAAAAGGAGGAGGAGGGAGGAGTATATTGGAAGCTTTAACTGAATCTGTAACATCTTTGCTTAAAAAGGAAGCAAAACAAGAGACAACTTAAATAGAGAAAAGTGTTAATGATTTGACTAAACTGGATTGAAGGAGTATGGGGTACTTATATTATATTATTCTCTATGTCCTTTCTGTATACTTGAAATATTTATGAGTTAAAAAATTCATCTACTTCAAATAGAAACTAAAAGTAGACATTTATTTCATGAAACAAAGACTTCTTATAGTGTCTACTTACTTTGTCAACATGTAAAGCTAATAAACATCCATGGATATTAACATGAAAAAAGGCACCTGGGGCAGGGATGGAGGTAGGTGGGGGAGACAAAGAATGCCTCAAAATAAATACATAAATACAGTTAGTTTTATTGCTTTTCACACTGACCTGTGTTTTCTCCCCCCATCCCTTCCCCTGACCAGTACCAGGTCAAATTTTAATAGTTAAAATTTGATATAGGTGATCTATGATTCCACAACTTTATAAAGTTCCAAGAAAATACTTACTCCTCCTGGAGCCCTGCGGGTTTGAGTTGAGGCCTGGAAAACTTTTGGTGGTTCATCTCCTACTTTGGAATAAGTCATAACTGAGGAAGAACTAAACGAATGTCCATTTGGATCCGTTGAAAGGTTACCCTAGAGGTACATATAAATTGTAAATCCAGTGAGTTCAGTCAAATACGAAGAAATAATGTCAGAGGATCCAAATAAAGTAACAACACTAGCTAGAAGTTCTACTAAAGATAGTATATATGATCAGTATGATGTCCAAATGGTACCCCCATGAAGGCCCTAACCTCCTTCCATTTTAGGTACCAATTCACACTCTCCTTGTAAGGAATAATAAATGACAAGTGATTCATTCAGAAATCCTCAAATCTTTGAGGTCAAAGACTTGTGGCTTAAATTTATAGATGCCGTGCCCTGAAGCATGTAATACTTTTACAGTCAGTGGTTGACTTTTGTGTGCAATTTTGCCAATGTTGAGCCAATTAGCCATATGCCAAGAAGTTTTATACCTTCTGTGGGTACCAACTGCTACATTTCTAAAATCATTAATAATGTCCTAGATTTGGACATTCTGAAATGATCCTTAGATTTCAAACTGGATGACTAAAATAATATGGGTGGTCTTCATACTGAATCAAGTTATTTTGATTAATATCATGAGTAGAAAAGTAAGAGTATTAGTACTAGTTTATAAGTGTTTGGACTGTATGAATCTAATTCAGTGCCTAAACATCATTCCTGAAATTTCTATTTTCAGAGTTATTTTTTAACACTAAAACTTAATTTCTTAGATGCTACAAATCTTTTTAAGTAGACAAGTTATACATAATAAAAAAATCTAAATTCATATAAAACATTCATTTACAATAGTGATCTTCAGCAGAATAAATGTTTTTGAAGTTGAATGTTTTTATTTTGAAAGTTTAATTAACGCTGCTTTTCAAACTTGCAGGTTCTGAGATCATTTTGGTAGGCTGTGACCAGGATTTTTAAAATATGAAGTAAAATAGAAAATATCAGCACATGCTGTAAACAGTATGATTATTTTCTCATGAAATTTTTATTTCAGGTGTAAAATATATACAGTACACAAGTACTGTCATGATGTAAGATATATTTTTCAATCACTGTGGACCATGGTTAGAAAAAGGTTGAAAGCCACTATAATATAGGATACCAATAACTGAAAATAACATTCTCATCAGTCCTTTAGTACTTACAAAGTTTCTTTGTAATTCCTGCATGCTGTTTCGCATATTTAACATCATTCGGTCCATTGCCTGAAAAGGGTTGACATCTGTACGCTATAGGATATTAGGAAGTATGTTATTAACTATAAGCACAACACAAAGGAAGCAAAATCAACATTCCCAAAACAGCTGAAATTTTTTTTTTTTTGATTTTTGCTGTGGGGTCTCATGCAGTGATCGACCAGGCAAAGATAATTTAAGGACTATATAATGAAAGTGATTTGTTAAAGAAGAATTTGAAGCATACACAAAATCCTAAACAGCCAACATACAAATGGTTAGGGAGTTGTAACACTATAAATACATGCATACATACATGTGTATATATCCACACATATATACATGCAAGAACATATAAATACACACACACATAAAATTCAACTTGCTCATAACATAATCTGGTTAAAATTTAAATACTGAGTGGTGTATCCTTGGCTGTGGGACAGCTCTAGCATAGACTAGTCTTCCAATTTTTCCTTCTTCCTTCTGGATATCCTACCAGGCAAATAAATAAAACCCAAGTATAAGATGACAGTGTTCCTTCCAGCAGTCCAACATGGGTGATAGAAGCTGCCTCTGGAGTAATCAGTCCTCCTTTCCATCAGACTTGGACCCAAGTGATATAGGTTGATTCCACTAACAGTCCTTGGATTTGCTGCCCACCACTGCCAGCTCAGTAGGGCATACACTTGAAGCATGAGGTATGCTCCTTTATCTATTTAAGTAATTTATTTATTTTAATAGACCTTTATTGGAGTATAATTGTTTCACAATACTGTGTTCGTTTCTGCTGCACAACAAAGCGAATCAGCCACATGCACACATATGTCCCCATACCCCTCCCTCTTGAGCTTCCCTCCCACCCTCCCTATCCCACCCCTCTAGGTCATTGCAAAGCACTGAGCTGATCTCCCTGTGCTATGCTGCTGCTTCGCACTAGCTATGTATTTTACATTTGGCAGCGTACAAATGTCGATGCTACTCTCACTTCGCTCCAGCTTCCCCCTCCCACCTCGTGTCCTCAAGTCAATTCTCTATGTCTATGTCTTTATTCCTGCCCTGCCACTAGGTTCATCAGTACTATTTTTTTTTTTTTTAGATTCCATATATATGTGTTAGCATACGGTATTTGTTTTTCTCTTTGTGACTTCACTCTGTATGACAGACTCTAGGTCCATCCACCTCACTACAAGTAACTCAATTTTGTTTCTTTTTATGGCTGAGTAATATTCCATTGTATATATGTGCCACATCTTCTTTATCCATTCACCTATCGATGGACGTTTAGGTTGCTTCCATGTCCTGGCTATTGTAAATAGTACTGCAATGAACGTTGTGGTACATGTCTCTTCTTGAATTATGGTTTTCTCAGGGTATATGCCCAGTAGTGGGATTGCTGGGTCATATGAGAGTTCTATTTTTAGTTTTTTAAGGAACCTCCATACTGTTCTCCATAGTGGTTGTATCAATTTACATTCCCACCAACAGTGCAGGAGGGTTCCCTTTTCACCACACCCTTTCCAGCATTTATTGTTTCTAGATTTTTTGATAATGGCTATTCTGATCAGTGTGAGGTGATACCTCATTGCAGTTTTGATTTGCATTTCTCCAATAATTAGGTGATGTTGAGCAACTTTTCATGTGCCTCTTGGCCATCTGTATGTCTTCTTTGGTGAAATGTCTATTTAGGTCTTCTGCCCATTTTTTAATTGGATTGTTTGTTTTTTGATATGGAGTTCCATGAGCTGTTTGTATATTTTGGAGATTAATCCTTTGTTGTTTCATTTGCAAATATTTTCTCCCATTCTGAGGGTTGTCTTTTGGTCTTGTTTATGGTTTCCTTTGCTGTGCAAAAGCTTTTACGTTTAATTAGGTACCATTTGTTTATTTTTGTTTTTATTTTCATTACTCTAGGAGGTGGGTCAGAAGAGACCTTGCTGTGGTTTATGTCAAACCACATATATGGTTTGTGTTTTCCTAAGTTTTCCTCTGATAGTTTTATAGTGTTTGGTCTTACATTTAGGTCTTTAATCCATTTGAAGTTTATTTTTGTGTATGGTGTTAGGGAATGTTCTAATTTCATTCTTTTACATGTAGCTGTCCAGTTTTCCCAGCACCACTTATTGAAGAGACTGTCTTTTCTCCTTTGTATGTTCTTGCCTTCTTTGTCATAAATTAGGTGACCATATGTGCATGGGTTTACCTCTGGGCTTTCTATCCTGTACCATTGATCTATATTTCTGTTTTTGTGCCAGTACCATACTATCTTGATTATTGTAGCTTTGTAGTATAGTTTGAAGCTGGGGAGCCTGATGCCTCCAGAGGTATGCTCCTTTAGAAGAACAGTTAAGAGTTCCTCCAGAACAGTAGTTTCTTAGCCAGGAGTGATTTTGATCCCAGGGGGACATTTGGCAATAATTATACTCATTTTTGTTTGTCACAGCTGGGGAGGGTATATGACTGGCATCTAGCGGTAGAGGCAAGGGATTCTGCTAAACATCCTACAAAGCATAGGACAGCTCCCCAGAACAAGAATTATCCAGCCCAACGTGAAAGTAGTGGTGTCAAGGCTGCAAAACTCTGCTCTAGAAAGATCTGCTATTGATTTTAAGTTTTATCACTGGAACAATCAGCAGGAATCAAAAAGTGAAGCACATATTCTAGTGTGTCACCCAAAGCATCATCTACTATTATAAGGAGTGTTTAGTTCAAGGAACTCCCCTGCTCAAGCAGGAGGAGTGTTTTGAATCCTGTAAGGCACTGTTATTCAATGCTGGTATTTCAGCCCTCCTGGATATTCTTTTGCTTTGTGCCAAGCTGGGACTCAGTAAAGAATCATCAAAGGCCTGTTTATGTCTCTGCCTTCTACTGGGTTTTTATTGCTAGTTACAATAGAAAATAGATGAAAAAAGCAAATTCCTTTTTAGAATCTGCACTTAGCACAGTAGGGAACAACAATGACACGTTTAGGAGTTACTGATACATCTTTAGGATGCAAAGGACTACAATAGAATTAATCTGCATTTCAGAGATTCAACACAATTCAGGAAATGTTGTGAATTTTTTGCTTCAACATTAGGTTGAGAATCAAGGCTGTATTAAGAGAGAACAATTCAAGAGAGACAGAAGGGCTGGCCTAAGGAAGGAGAGGAGGAGGAGGAGGAGAAAAAGATCCGATGTTTGGGGTATATTCTGTCTCTTCTCAATTCACTATCAAATCAGCCATCAAAAGATGTATCTGTACTTGCTATGGGGTGGCCCAACGCCTTGACAAAAAAGTGGAGCTACAAATTAGAGCGGAGATTCCAGTGGGCTTTTGAGGCCTTCAGGAACTCTGTACAGCTGCTCTTCTCTGCCTAGAATGTTTTCTCCTGACTCTCAGTATAGTTTCTTCTAATCATTCAAGTATCACCTCCTTAAGAAGCCCACCCGTCTAAACTAATCTCTGCCTCACATCCACCTGTCACTATATCATTACTCCATCTCCTTCAGAGTACTTTGACGATCTGAAATTATTTTGTTGTTTATTGTCTGTCTTCCCACTCTGTAAAACTAATCTCTGTGAAGGCAGGGCTATATTCTCTGTCTTACCCACTACTAATTCCCAATACTTTAAAAACAACTCCTGGCACATAGGAGGGCTCAATAAATATTTGCTGAATGAAGGAACTAATTATCTCTAATTAGTTAACTAATTAGCTCAGCTCAAACCCATATATCCAACTGTTTACCAGATAAATCCCACCTGGACAACCCACAGATGCCTCAAATGCAAAACACCCAGAATTGAAATGACCTTTCTGAACACCCCTGCCCTCATACCTGCACTGCATCAATGCTCTCTGTTCCTAGCTCAGTGGCATTCCCATCTACCTAATTCCTCATGCCACAAAAATAAGCATAATACTTTCCTTCTCCCTCTCTACTGATCCATCAACCCAATTTATCAACAAGTTCTATCCATTCACCTATTTAACTCTTTCTCAAAGGAGATTATTTCTCCTTATCACCACAGCTATTACCTGAGTAGAAGCTATCACTAATACTTCCCAGAATACTTGATCAGCCTCCTAGTCTCCCTGTCTCCACTGTGATCCCTTCTAATCTCTCTCCTCCCTGCAGGCACAATGATCTTTAAAAAATGAGAATCTGGGGGCTTCCCTGGTGGTGCAGTGGTTGAGAGTCTGCCTGCCAATGCAGGGGACACGGGTTTGTGTCCCGGTCCGGGAAGATCCCACATGCCACGGAGCGGCTGGGCCCAAGAGCCATGGTCGCTGAGCCTGCGCATCTGGAGCCTGTGCTCCACAACGGGAGAGGCCGCAACAGTGAGAGGCCCGCGTACCGCAAAAAAAAAAAAAAAAAAAAGAGAACCTGATTCTACTACTGTTTTGATGAAAATTCATCAATTGCTCCCCCTGCTCTTAAGATAATGTCCACAATCCTTACCAGGGCCAAAAGAAGTCGCCCTGGTTACCTCTCCATCCTCATCTATACACACTCTCCAACTCACATCCTAGGGCCAAATGACCCTAAACATCTTTGGGCTCCCTAGCCTCTAGGTTTCTGCACATGCTGTTTCCTCTGTGTTGAGCACTCGTCTTCTCCCCTCCCAGATTTTCCTGGCTAACTCCTATTAATCCTTAAGGTTCAGGAAGTGTTCTCTAGTTGACCTCCACTCCACCATCCCCAAAGGTCTGGGCTACAGGCTTTTTTCTGCCTGTGCTCCCACAGCATGCTGAACTTCCTGATCATTTTTACTGATAACTCTGTGCTATAGCTGTTTTTTTTTTTTCCTTCATCACTTGTCCCACTAAAAACTCTGGTCAGGAAGGACAAATGTTATATGTCAAGCTTTAAGGAGAGAAATGGCTGAAGTCTAGCACAAGAGAATAAAAAAACTTTTTCATGAGAGCATAGGTGCATCCATAGGAAATGTTCCAAGGTGATGCTATTTTCTGTTACTCCTCAGATTGCCTTTAATGTGTTAGAAGCTAGAGCCACAGAAAACAGGACCAAAGGCCTGGAGAAACAGGGGTGGGAGAAAAGCTGGTTGCAGAGTAGCCATGCTTGAACATGGGAAAGGAAACGCATGAATGAATTGGCAATAGAGTCCTAGAGAAAGCAGCCAATCTGAGCTTTTCCAGATGTGCTTGTCTAGCTACAGTTTGGTGGTTTTTCACCTTTTGAAAAGTCTTCATAAGCTTGGGGAAGTTTCCAACTTTTAAACACAACTGTGGGGATCCCTTTTGCAAATCAAGTGAGTAGTCATCAACTAAAATGTACTTTTTCTTTTGGAAAACTGATTTTATTATGTTGATATTACTTACTTCACAAAACACAGGCCTAAACACTCTAAGATAAATTTAACACATGACACAAGTTTTCAGTAATAAATGCTAAAAAGCCATTATGAAATTGGGCATGCCAATTCAGTTTGCTTGAGTTAATGAAAAATAAATATTTGTCAGAAAATATTGCTCAAATGGTTTGTGTCTTATGATATGAACCATACTACCAAAACTGCCAAAAGGCACAAGAGAACTCATCACCTAGAAAAAAAATCCAATTAATTTTGGTTATGATATTTATTATATAACAATCTCTGAAAAAGAGAGAAATGCACTGCATAATCACATAGTTCAGAGCTAACCAAATTACAGAACCTTTTAATCAAAAAGAATTCAACATATATTTTTAAAGTTATCTGCTTATTATTCATTGTAGAGCCTGACAGGATCCTGGCAGGCAAATAGAGAGACCATATATCACTTTTAAATAAGACTACTCTAGTATTTGTTAAAGGCAGTTGAAAGAGAAAGTATTTGCTATGGATTGAGACAAACATTTCTCAAAGGAAACGCAAATTCACACCAAAATTAACACATAAGGTACAACGATTAAGATTATATCATCTCTCCTTTGTTCAACTATTCCATATTTTTTAAAAAATCAGTTAATCTTTCCTTTAACTTGTTAAAAATCAAAAGTATCTAAATTAATAACATTTCAAAAAATTAGTAGAGATATTCGGCCAAAAATTTAATGAATACCTCCTAAGAACTAATTTATGGAATAAGTAATATGTACTTCAGAAAGGATCACACATAGATATTTAAAGATATTTGGAGTCTTCGATAGGAAAAAGAATATTAAGTATAATAGATAGAATAATCAAAATTAATAGTTCATAAATTATATTTCTCAATAGGTACAGATGAATGAAAATAAATTTTTAGATTCGTATACAAATTAAAAACTTTCATTACTTGGAAGTTTTAAATGTTGAAAATAAATTTTGAATTTCTTGGTAAAAGGTATATATAAAGTTTTACCATTATTCTGTGATAATTTTCTCCCTGTGTAAGTTATGACCAAAAAACTAGAGAAAACTGTGTTTATATTCAATTTTATAAGTTATATCAGTTGATATATACTTATACTGTATATGTAGAACAGTAATCTCCAAAGTGTATTGATGTACCAGTAAAATTCCTCTTTCTGTTTCTTTTTACTGAAAGGAAAAACAGATTTTACATTGACTCTGGCACCATCTCTCAATCTAATTGTCAAATGGTCACATGTCATATCTTGAATTATAAACTGCCTAATTAAATAAATTTACAGATTAAATTATAGTTTTAAACAAACCAGTCCTCTCAAAATGGACAACTGGCTTAAAAGTATCCCAATAAAGAAATCATGAACTGAAGAAACTGCTAATAGTACAAACACAGGAAAACGGCAAAGCTGATGCTGCTTCTACTTCTGTAGGTGTCTCTGTTTTCCTTCCTAATAGGGCTGTTAAAGATGACAAACGTCAAGAAATGGGCCAAAAATAAGAAAAAAGTTATCAAGTGTCTATTTGAAATATAAATTTTCATCCACTATGCTTAAAAGCATCAGCATATGGCTCGCTACTTAATCGAAATACTCATTTTAAAATTTATAACTTCATAAAAAGAGAATAAAAAGTTTGTGTAAACTGTTAATAAAAGTTCAAATAGAACAGCCAGCATGCTCAAAAAGTCTACTGTTTTCTTCACTGTGCTCTTTTCAAACTAGGTAGCCATCTTTTTCATCTTCTGCAGTCAATTTCTAACTTCTGTTTCTACTTTCACATCTAGTTATGAGACACTGACTTAGAAAAGTCAAGTTAGGATACAGGCCTTCTGTTGCTACTGTTGTTTGTTTGTTTTTGTTTTCTTTTAATTAATTAATTTAGTTTTGCTATTACATAACTCTTTCATACTGAGACATAAATATGTCAAATGTATCACACCCTAGGGAAAAAAAGGTGAGCCATATCTCACCAGTACAAATTATAATGTACCAGGAAAGAAAAAGTGTTTTGGCTAAAAGAGAAGCTGAATGTTCCTTGTAAAACTGGATGAAATTCCTATATTTAAAAATTACTACTGCCCTTCAACTGCCCTAGGACAGTGCTCAGTACTCTTGGTTGGCAAAGAGTTTTCATAGTTTGAACAAGAAAAAACCCCACTGGTGTTAGCTTTCTAAGACAGTTGATACAATACAATGTAACTGAAGAAGAATGTATACTACTTGATTTTAGATGGGAGAGGCAACTAAATACTACCTAGCAGTATTGACTATATAAAAAGTTATAAAACTCAAAGTTTTATGAAATGGTTTTGTCTAAATCTGATATAGTAAAAATTACCATTTACTTTTTATTTAATAGGTAGATGAGTACTGCAGTTTTTCTTGGGAAAATGTTTAAAGAGATTTTTATTAAATTAAAACATAAGACGATAGGTTCGCATATAGGTGATTAGTGTACTTTACTCAGCATTGGTTTAAAAAAAAGCTAAAAGCTTTCCAGTCTATTTGAATTTCATCATGCTCTCCATTAAGGTAGCCAATAGCCACGTGTGGCTATTTAAAATTAGTTTTAAAATAATTAGAATTTAATTAAAAATTCAGTAGCACTAGGCACATTTCAAGTGCTCGACAGCCATATGTGGCTAACCACACTGAACAGGGCAGATTTAGAACATTTGCATCATCCAGAATGTTCTATTGGATAATGCTACAGACTTTAGCCTACATCTATGATTAACAATCTTACACAAAAGTTAATTTATGTCACTATAAACCAGACAAGGTAGCAACTATTTTAGTTTTTCATTCAAATGTTGTTCTTGGCCTTCCTTTATATTCAGAGTTGTTTTCCTGCTTGACTTTCCTTATTCAATCATCACATTTATGCAACCATATTACTTCAGCTGTGTGGGTGTTTTTGGTTCCCCAAAACTTGATTTCAAGCCACATTGGCAAGGTAACTATGAGGCAAGCTAAAATACAAATAGTTCTAAATTATGAATCGTATAAGCTACAGTTTCACAGAAATTTATCTATTTGGTTACATATATTTCTTATTCCAGCTCATTAAACATTCAGATGTTTTAAGCACAAGTACCCAGGAAAGAAACATTTACTTCTACTTCCAATGGATGACCAGCAGAGTTACAGCTTAGGCATCCTTAATAAGAACTTTATAGCTGAATTATAAACAGATCTCCTTTCTATGCTTACAAGGGAATAAAATTGTCACTTCTTTTTCTACAAAGGCTACGAGTAGCTCATTTATGCACGTAAATACAAAGCACTATGTACAGCCCTACTCTTTCTTTGCTGTGGTTATAGCAGATATATAAAATGCTTCAATGCTCATGTGAAAGATAAAATTTCAGAATGTCATATTTGATTTTTCTGCTCTCTTTGACAATTTTTTCCTTTGACCTTAATTTTCAACTTTTATGGAAATTTATAGCCCTAACAGTAAAAAATATATATAATGATACCACATTAACTAATTTAAAAAATAACTGGAATGTAATTAATATATATATTGGAATAATATGTATGTGAAAAAGAAGGTGAAGATTACTTTCATTTAAATGGCAAATGCAATGTTATCCATCAAACGTCTTAGGAGTATTTGAAACATTTTGCTCTATTTAAGACCACTGCAAATAGAAAATACGAAAATGTTTTCCTGGAAGATTTGGGAAGTTTCCCAACTGACCAATTCAAAATGTTTACTGAGTTCCAAATATCTACATTTCTATTGCAGAGATTTATCTTTTAGAAAGAAACTCCTGTGGATTTGTTGTTCTAGAACTGCCATTCCTGAGGCTGAAGAAGCAATAGAAATAAGCAGAAAAGAAGATACTTAAGGTATATAAATATCCTGGGTTTTTTTTTTTTTTTTGAGTTGAGTATGTTTGTAACCTTTTAGTTTTGCTCTCAGACAAGACTTCTGAATATATATTGTAGTTTTGCAAGGCTTTTGAATACAATTAAAAGTTAATCTCAGTTTTGAAGGTCCAAGGTAGCCATGCAGAAGACTGGTTTTTCCTGGTCCAATAGAGATAAAGCATTATACTATCCTTTTTTATTTTAAAGTGGGAAAAAAAAGTGTTGTATGCAATGATATTTCCTTGCCTGTTCTAATGTAAGACATGGGAGTAAATGATGAGGTGAGGAAAAAACTATATACACATGGAAAACAATGTTTTAAGTTTGGCTTGTAATATATAACTTTATGGTGCTAAAAGTTTTAGTAGCACAGTGGAATTCTATACAATTAACAATTCATTGTTAAAGAACTCAGCTTTCCAACTGGTCCCTCCTTTTACATAAGTTATTTCTATAACATAAATATTAGTCATATCCTATTGTCAGAGATATATTCTTCTGTAATACTTTTCTTTACTAACTTTAAAATAAAGAACTTACAGTCAAGGAATTTTCTCCATCCTCATGTCCCGTATGGTTACGAGCTCTTCCTCTGCCATCAGAGATGCTGAACAGGTCTCTTCCAAAAGGTTCAGAAAAATTTCTCATCATCTGTCGCATACTTTCTTGGTGTGCCATAAAAGAATCACTGTTGAAAATACATATAATCATGTAAGAGTAAGTGCTGGAATTTAAATAATAAGTAGGCAGCTTAATACTACAAAGAATGATTTTGGGCTAATATGCTTGTTAAAGAGACAAAAGAAGAGTTTAGGAGAATAGAATTATCTCATAAAGACCCACTATTCATGAATACAAAACCTGTTCTGTTTGTTACCTACCATAATTCACTTATGTATAATAGTAAAAATATACCTTTATTTATCTCATTGTATGAAATTGATAAACACAAAGTAACACATCTCAGGTAGCTTAAGCCAGCACTAAAGGAAATGGCAAAAAAGGACTGAAAAATATTGCTACTAGGTAGAGGCCACTTTGGGCAGTCTACATACATTCTAGTGAGAGCTAATAAAGAATGCTGGCTTGTTTATTTTTTAACTCTTATTTATTAAATATGAGCATTGAGAACTATAGCTATGTTATGAATACCATAAAAGATACAACATTATTTTTTAAAAAACAGGGTTTTTTTGGTCTGAATGTTATGGAGTTGTAAGAGTTCTTTATATATTCTAGACATCAGGCTTTTATTATATATGTCTTGTAAATACTTTTCCCCCAATCTTGGACTTGCCTTTTCATTTTCTTAACATCAGCTTACTGAGCCACACAGCCAGGATCCTTTGTTAGGTCTTCAGTTTTCATCAGACTATGACCTTTGCATGGACATTTTATTTCTGACTTAGTTTTCTACCTCTGCCTTTCATCTTTAACTAACTCCAACTCCTATGACATTTTACGTATCTCCATAAGCATCTTTTATTTTTAGAAGATGAGGAATAAGTAGAATTTAAAACATGAAGGGAAGAATTGTAATAGAAAGTCAGAAGTGGACAATCTGAAATCTGAGGGGAGTATCGTATAAAAGAGTAAATTGTGTTGATTATTCTACCGTACCTTCTAAATTTCCTGTCTTAAATTTAAAAGGCTTCCATTTTTATTTTACATCTTCTAACATGGGAGATTTATTTGTAGTTTTTTTTTTTTTTTTACAAAATGTTCTAATATTACTGAACTTAATTTCAGTTAGGTATATTATAAACTTGATTATCTAGTCTCTGATAAACCAATGAACTCACTAATTTATATGTGTGGTACCCAGCTTCTAAGATGGCCCCAATGATCACCACTCCCTGGTATTCATGCCCTCATGTAAACCCTTCCTCCCCTTAAGTATGGCTGGACTTACAGACTTGCTTCTAATAGAATATAAGTGATGGGATGTCAATTCCAAAGTTAGGTTTTTAAAAAGACTGTGGCTTCTGCTTGTGTGCTCTCTTAGCATGATGGCTCACTCTGCAGGAAGCAGCTGCCACACTATGAGGCAGCCCTGTGGGGAGGCCCACATGAGTGAGCTTAGGGGCAGGTTTTTGAGACCAGCCAACAGCCACGTGAAGGAACTTGGAAGTATATTCTCCGTCAGTCAAGCCTTAAGATGACGACAGCCTTGACTCACAACTTGATTGCAGCCTAACAGGGCCCGAGTTGGAACCACTAAGCTGCTCCTAGATTCCTAACCAACAGAAGTTATGACATAATCAATGTTTGTTTTAAGCTGCAATAGGTAACTAATACATATTACATCCCAAAGAGCAGTGTATAACACATTTAAAACTGCCCTTATTCTGTTAATTTTGGTAGTTTCATCTAATGACTGGGAAGGAAATGAATACAAATCTATAAAAATAAGTAGGTCTGTTTCTGCATCATGAGAAAATGTTTTATAGATTTTCACCAAGTTTTGAGACTATGTTTGGGATGGTATGAATATATATATAAGCTTCTATGGCATAAAACAAACCTCAATTGAGGGTGGTGTTTCTTAGATAGGTTTCTTAGATAGGTGGTCTTACTCCAGAGCAGTTGAAACTGAGGTACAAGAAGGCACGGAACTTGTATTCTATTTATTCTTCATCTTCTAAAAACAAAAGACGCTTATGGAGATATGTAAAATGTCATAGGAGTTGGAGTTAGTTAAAGATGAAAGGCAGAGGTAGAAAACTAAGTCAGAAATAAAATTTCCATGCAAAGGTCACAGTCTGGTGAAAACTGAAGACCTAACAAAGGATCCTGGCTGTGTGGCTCAGTAAGCTGATGCTAAGAAAATGAAAAGGCAAGTCCAAGATTGGGGGAAAAAGTAGTTACAAGACATATATAATAAAAGCCTGATGTCTAGAATATATAAAGAACCCTCGCAACTCCATAACATTAAGACAAAAAAAAACCCTGTTTTTTAAAAAATAATGTTGTATCTTTTATGGTATTCATAACATAGCTATGGTTCTCAATGCTCATATTTAATAAATAAGAGTCAATCAAAAGTCACTAAGGAAGAAGTTCGGAACTACAGGTACTGACTGCATCGGAAATGCTTCTCTATGTAGCATGCTCCCAGGTGAGTGGAAACTTTATTTAAGAACAGTAAGCAATTCTCCCAAGAAATGGTGGCTAGACAATATGATATACAGGTTCAAGTTCAACAAATGTTTATTTTGTATATTGTGCATCAAGCATAAAGGTTGATTACTGGTCTGGAGGAACTTCTGGTCTGACAGAGAAGTGAGACTTTATGTTTTAAAATTAAGATTTTAAAACTTAGATATTATATTAGTTTACTATTGCTTCTGTAACAAATCACCACAAATTTAGTGACTTAAAACAACACAAATTAATTTTCTTACAGTTCTGGAAGTTAGAAGCCCAGAATTGGCTAGAATCATTGTGTTGGCAGGGCTGTATTGCTTCTGGAGGCTGCAGGGGAAAATCAGTTGCCTTTTTCTAGTTTCTAGAGACTGCTCGTGTTCCCTGGCTTATGGCTCCTTTCCCCATTTTCAAAACCTGCAGCATAGCGTCTTCAAATCTCTCCCTGAGGCTTCCATATTTAAAAGATTCTTGTGATTAAATCGAGCCTGCCTGGATAATCCAGGTTATTCTCCTATTTTAAGGTTAGCTGATTAACAGAGTTAATTCCAACTATAACCTTAATTTCCCCCTGCAATGCAAAATGACATATTCACAGTTTTGGGGGATTGGGACATGGGCATCTTTAGGGGAGCATTATTCTGTCTACCACAAATACATTCCTAAAATCATTTTATTTAAAGCAATTTCCAATTGTTCCTGTCAGTCTGCATAAAATAGTCTTAGAAGATTGAAAAGCTATAAAATACAGCTTGTGATTAACCTGGCACTAGTGTGCTGAAGGGGATTTCTATGACTGATGATGAAGACAATCGATTAAAGAACTTGAACCTGAATTAGGACAAGCCAAAAGACATCAGCTCTGAAAGCACCAGCTCTTGAAGAAGTATCCACCCTAATGGCAGCATTCTCTCTGACTAATGGCCTGATTTGTAACTATTATTTCTTGTTATAATTCAAGGGGACTTTTGAGGTCCTTTATTAGACAACTAAATAATTACAATTTTTTTAAAGTAATTTATGAAATCCATGCCAACGCAAACTACCTTCTGTTCTTAAAGTACCAAAGAAAGGCTTCTGTTATACCTTGCCTCCCACTCCCCCAAACCCTTTCCTGATACTTTTCCAGCTACTGTCTCCTTTCTTTTAGCACTTAAAATCTTCCAATAGTCATCTATACTTGTGTCCTTTACTTCCTTGTAGCTCATTCCCTTTATTTCTTTACAAATGCCTTTTCCTTCCCTTCACCTCTGCAATAAAACGCCAATGATTCCCTTAACCTTCCAATTACTGAAACCCAAAGGTCATCCCTAGTCCTTGAATTCTCCACAGCATCTGGAACTTTGGGGGCAATGCACTGTTCTCAGCCTTGTTTGATAAATTTCTCCTTTAAGTTCTCCTTTCCTTCTCGCCCTTGATGGAGCTTCTTTAGTGTCACAGATAGATTACTGATGTGTCAAAATGTTGATACCTCATCCTTGTGGCAGCCAGGTGGGGCCTGAACCTGCCAAAGTCCCTGGCGCTGGTTACTTCCAGCTTCTATCAGTCTCTCCTCCTTTGTACTCCAAGGTGCTTTGCAAATATTCTCTAATTGTAAATGATGTTAAAATGCTGAAAAGCACTGCCCCCTAAAGACATACTTCCTCTGGGCTTTACCTGGTCTTCTTTTCCCTGCCCTCTGTGCATTATTTCTTTTAACTTGATCATGCTTAAAAGTCACCAGAGGTACCCATTAAAATGCAGACTCCTGAGACATACGCCCAGGGATTTTTGATTCAGTATATCTGGAGCATGGCCCAGTAATCTGCATTTCAGCAAGCATTTCAAGTAGCCCTAATGCAGATGCTCCAAGGACCTCAAATGAATAAACACTATAATCTGTCCTCTTCAACCACTTTATCAGGGACTGTAGTTCAATTTCTGCTTGTTTTGATGCAAATGGTCTCCATTTATTTAACAAATATATACTGAATACCTATGTAGAAGGCCCTGTGCCAGGCAGTGGGTATAGAGCCCTGAACTTTGGAGGGCTAAAATCAATTTCAACTTCCTATTGGCCAGGAAGTTGTAATACTTTTTGAAGTACTCAGAGTATAAATTACAATGATAAAGCAATTATTGAACATTTGCCCATTTCTATCCAAATAAGTCTGTGTTTACTGAAGTATAGTTGATTTACAGTATTATATTAGTTTCAGGTATACAACATAATGATTCAATATATTTATAGACTATATTCCATTTCAAGTGATTATAAAATACTGGCTATATTCCCCGTGTTGTCCAATACATCCTTGAGGCTTATTTATTTTACACATAGTAGTTTGTACCTCTTAATCCCCTCTCCCCGCCTCTCTTGCCCCTCCCCTGTGCCCTCTCCCCACTGATAACCACTAGTTTGTTCTCTATATCCGTGAGTCAGTTTCTGTTTTGTGATAGTCTTTCATTTGTTTATTTTTTAGATTCCACATATAATGATAACATACAGTATTTGTCTTTCTCTGTCTGACTTATTTCACTAAGCATAATACCCTCCAGGTCCATTCATATTGTTGCAAATGGCAAAATTTAATTCTTTTTTATGGCTGAGTACTATTCCATTATACATATACCACATCATCTTTATTCATTCATCTGTTGATGGACACTTGGGTTTCTTCCATGTCTTAACTATTATAAATAATGCTGCTATGAACACTGGCGTACATGTATCTTTTCAAATTAGTGTTTTCATTTTCTTTGGATATATACCCAGGAGTAGAATTGCTGGATCATATGGTAGTTCTATTTTTAGTTTTTTTTGACAAAACTTTGTAGTGTTTTTCACAGTGGCTACAAAAATTTACATTCCCACTGACAGTGTACTAGGGTTCCCTTTACTCCATATCCTTGCCAACATTTGTTATTTGTGAGCTTTTTAATGACAGCCATTCTGACGAATGTGAGGTGATATCTCATTGTGGTTTTGACTTGCATTTCTCTGGTGATTAGTGGGATGCTGAACATCTTTTCATGTACCTGTTGGCCATCTTTATGCCCATCCAGTGAATTTTTTTCCTAAAAATACTGCATTTTTCACTTCTAGAATTTCTATTTGGTTGTTTTTGTTTTATAATTTCTCTTCCTCCACTGAGATTTCATATCTTTTCATTCATTGTAAACATATTTTCCTTTACATCATTGAGTAAAATTGTAATAATTGTTTTAAAATCCTTCTTGGTTAATTCCAACATCTGGATCAGTTTGGGATCAATCTCTATTGATTATCTTTTCTCTGGAGAATGGGTCGCATTTTCCTGTTTTTTTTTTGTTGTTGTTGTCAAGTAATTTTGGATTGTATCTGTAAATTGTGGCTATTATGTTTGGGAGTTATAGATCTGTTATACTCAGGAGTAGTGTGGGTTGCTGTTGTTGTTTTAAGCAGGCAGTTATTCTGGCTGGCCTTAATATTAAAATTCTGTCTCTTGAGTGGCAGCTCAATTCTCAATATTGGTTTTATCCTTGGCTGAACTGCTTTATGTCTCTCCCACATATACAGGTGTAAGGCTCAAATGGAGACTTGTGCAGAATTTATTAACAGCTCTTAGAGATCACCCTCTCTGATTCTCTCCCCTTTTGGGACTTCACTCCTCATTTTCCTGTGACTGTGGCTGCACTGAACTTTGAGCCTGGTTCTTCGCCAGACAGTTTCAAGTCTTCTAACAGAGTTTTAGCCACCCCTACATAGCACAGATCAAGCTTACCCATAGGCTACCATTGCTTTCCCTTCTTCCAACTGTTGAGTCACCTCCAGTGTATGTCTGATTTTGGTCATTTTCCAGTACCTTCTACAGAAAGTTGTTTTTGTGTTTTACTCTGGCATTATACTGTTATCTGAAGGAGGGTTGGTACAACTGGAGCTTTCTTGGCTATGCTAGAAATGAAGGTCTCCTGAAGATATTAATCTCACATTCTATAGTCTTTTTTGTTTCATTAGTTTTGTTTCCTTAAATGTTGGTTCTTCTGTTTGGTTAGTGTAGCTTCTGTCTTTCGTGATGTTAGTTTTCCTCAAATGTTTGCAGTTATTTACATATTTTGAACAAGATAAAGAAATAAATGGATGCAGGGACATGAGTGGTTAAAAGTATTTTAAGTGAGTTTATAGATCTGAATTAGGAGGGAGAAGCTGGAATGTGTGCTTAGTCCTACAGTTTGGTTCAGTACTTGAGATTTCCTGTTTTAACCTCCTCCCCAAACCCTTTCAATCCAAGGCCTAATAGACTACTCTCTCTGTCTTCTATCAAATTAGCTTCTCTAGCTTTTTGCAATTGTCTTTTATTTTTACTGTGGTAAGAACATTTCCTATGAAACCTACCCTTCTAAGAAAATTTTAAGTGTACAATACAGTATTGTTAACTATAGGCACAATGTTATACAGCAGATCTCTAGATCTTATAATTTTCTTTTTCCTTCATTCCTGAGACACAGAACAGCAAAGGAGTACCTTGGGAGCAATAATTTATCCCCCTAAAAAGGAAATGAGGGGAGCGTAGCGTGACTGTAGACTTTAATCCTCCCCATCATGTATAGTTATTTTCACTTACCTGCTTTAAAATAGCAACACAAAGGAGAAAAAGACATTGGGGTTGGAAGGGAGCTACAGATTGGAGGAAGGGGAAGAGGACATAAAAGACAGATTGGCATTCAATCATTTCAACTTCCTTTCAATGTGCCTTTTTATACTGCAGAAGCTCAACAGGTAAAATTTAATTTCCTAGACCCCCCTGCAGCTAAGATTCTGGATTTAGGTTCTGCCAATTATGGACAATGGATAACTGGAAGGTAGAGATGTGGGAGAGTCTGTATGTACTATTAATTCTGTTTGTTGGTAAACATGATCACAGAGCTATGTAGTTTTTCTGTAGCAGTATTAGCAACTCAGAGTGTCTCATCACTAGAGCTTTATGGGTATTGGGGGACAGGAAGTGAAATCCATTTCGCTGATATGGTTGCTAGCAGGTACACAATGGCTTTGGAGTTAGGAGTAGCAGCAGCTTCCCAATTTAGTGATTCCTAACTTGGGAAGTGGCAGTTGCTTCCCCAGTGGTCTGGATGTGATGGGACTTTGAGAGTCATTCCTGAAAGTTTAACCTAGCCTGTTTCTTCAGCCATCACAGTGATTCTCTAAGCCATCTAATGCCCTGTAATAAATCATTTTCTGCTTCAAGTTGCTAGACTAAATTTCGTTTTCCACAATATCAACGTAGGTGGGAAGGTTTACTCCTTTTATTTTCGTCAGCCTTAATCCCATTGCAGCATGTCTGAACAGTACTGACTGTTTCAACTATTTTATTATCTTTCTTTTATGTACTCCTCAATATTTTTTTCTACTTTCTTTTCTTTCCCTTGAAGGGAAGGCATAGGTTACCATTATAGGGAGTCAAGGGGAAATTTTTTTTAATTTAAGTTAAAAATAAAGTCTTGCTCTTTGTTTTAGTCCTCTTTATAAAACAAAGACATTTGAAAACAGAATATCATACAGAAAATATTATTTGTCTTTTCTGCCCAATTAGAAGCTTCTTGAGGAAAGGGGACACATCTCTCTTGCTCCCTCTACTGTACAAAATTATCTGGCCCACAGATGTTTCTGGACTGACTGATGGAACAATAACCAAAAAAGGATAGGAAAAGAGCCATTGAAGACTTTTCAGCACTTTAAAAGCATTCAGATGGAATATAATGCCACCTTTAAAAGTGCAAGGCAGATATTTATGTATTGATATAGAAGGATTAGCAAGATATGTAGTATACCTCCATTTATATTTAAAAAATTCATGTACATATGCTTATAAATGTATAGAATATATCCCTAGGAGGCTATGCAGCAAACTGGTCATAGTGGTTGCATTCTGAGAGGGTGGCTAGATGTTTGAGGGCCAAAGGTGGGAGGGTCTTTTTTTGTCTTAAATTATTTTATTGAAGAATAGCACATATAGAAAAGTGCACAGATCAATCACAACTGTACAGCTCAATGAGTTTTCCCATTTTTAAATGTACAGTTTAGTGTTAACTATATTTGTTTTGTTGTGAGGAGGGGTCTTTTAATTATGTACTCTTCTGTACCTTTTTGAGTTTTTGCCACAAGCATGTTTTACACATTCCAAAAACACATTTTTGAAAATGTAAAGCACCTTGATACTTTATAAAATAAGGTATTAATTGCTGGATGTTGGATGTTATTAAATTTTAAGAGATTTTCCTCATTTTTTAAAGTCTTATAGTGCATGTGTAAACATGGAAAATTGAAATGGGAAAAAAGTTCTACAAAAGTTCTACTCCCACTAAAATGCTGTAAAATAAAGTACACCAATTTATTTCTGTGAAAACCCTAAAGCTTGTCAAATTTTGGTCTTCATGGTAAGATGTTACTAAGATTTTTGCTTCAATAAATTAATATTTCCCATCTGTTTTCAGTTAGGCATTAGTTTTAATTATATGCTAAGACAGAACTTTACTCCAAAAAATATTGTGTAGTTCTGAAGTCTTATTGCCTTAATTCGACTTGAACATAATTTCTGAAAATTGAATGTAGAAATTTATGTCGAATGTTTCAAATGATTAAACTGATTCTACAATAACTGGTGTAAAGGTGAGTGTTTTTAAGTTGTATAAAGGATTTCCAGCAATTATAGTCTTCTACTCAGAAAGCAGTGACATTTCCCAGGTACATGTGATGATATTACAAAGTATTAAAATAAAAAATAAAAAGATGAGGGCTTCCCTGGTGGCGCAGTGGTTGAGAGTCGCTCATGTCCCCGTCCAGGAAGATCCCACATGCCACGGAGCGGCTGGGCTCGTGAGCCATGGCCGCTGAGTCTGCACGTCCGGAGCCTGCGCTCCGCAACGGGAGAGGCCACAACAGTGAGAGGCCCGCGTACCGCAAAAAAATAAATAAATAAAATAAAAAAATAAAATAAAAAAAGTATTCTCTAAATATATCTAATAGGGAGGCTGTTTCCTGACTGTTTTGTTCTACAGATCTGTTTACTCTTGTGCAGTATCAATTGTTTTAAAGGAAACTGGTTAAGTAGAGAAAGAAATATATTTATGAATGACAAATAGCAGGTCCTCTGCATACCTGACCGAAACGATAATTTTCAACCACCCCTGCATTAGGACCACTGCTGGTCTGGATGATTGATCCATATTCTAAAAAACTGTAACATGTCGGTACTCTTACTTCTTCATTTGTTCTCCTACTGTCACTCCCTTGTCCTTTACACACCAATCTACTTGTGGACATTGCCCTGACTACTTTCCAGCCTCCTTCCTGCTGACAAACTTTATGCAAAGTCATAAAAGGAAAGTGCTCTCCAGTGTGTGCAGGTTGAGGATGCTCTTAGTGCAACAGAACACAAAAATTTTAACAGGAGTCCAAAAATTAAACTGTTCTTAAACAAGTTAGTAACCGAATCTCTGAGAATGAAGAGTCTCTTTAGTTGAACCTTCAGTATTAACTACAGAAATGTACTTGTACTAAATTCATTTAGGAAATAGGATAAACTGAAGACACTAGAGCATTAGGTTTATTTAGAGATTATTCATATTTCATTCTTTCCAACTAAAAACAGACTCTAACATACTACGAATAATCAAGTAAAGATATTATACACACAATGAAGAAAAATATCATAAATAATTTTCCCATGAATTCTTACAGAATTTTTAGTTTTGGATTTTTGTCTTATTAATAGGAGCGATGGGCACGGAAAATTTAACAGACTACTATTCCTAGACCTGCCACCTGTTAAAAGTTTGAGAATCACTATTTTAGCAGAAGTATAGGCAACTAGTACCATGCGGAAGTTGTGACAATTTAAAAATTAAGTGGATCAATGGCACACAATGAGAATAGAGGGCAGAAACAGTTTCTCAAAATCAAGTTTCCCAAATCAAGACGTGAAGATCAAAAGTTAGTTTACAATTAAGGAATCAGAATTTGGTGTATGTATCTCCCTACTTTTTACTTAAAGAGACAGAGTTTCAAGTAGTTCTAAGACAAATAAATGAGTTGTCTAAGAAATAATTTCTAGTTTTTACCTTAAAAACCAGACTGTTCCTAAGTATTTCATATCTAGATGATGATATTCAATGCCAGATGATACCAAGAAATTGGAATTATTTTTAATTTTGTTAGATGTAAATATGGCATTGTGGTGATGTAAGAATACAACAATATTTTTCAGAGATGTATTTAGAAATACATATGAATAAGATGACAAGAAGTCTGGACTTTGGTTTAAAACACTTTGGGGACTTCCCTGGTGGTGCAGTGGTTAAGAATCCTCCTGACAATGCAAGGGACATGGGTTTGAGCCCTGGTCCGGGAGGATCCCACATGCCGTGGAGCATCTAAGCCCATGCGCCACAACTACTGAGCCTGTTCTTTGGAGCCCGTGAGCCACAACTACTGAGCCCACGTGCCAGAACTACTGAAGCCCGCACGCCTAGAGCTCGTGCTCCACAACAAGAGAAGCCACTGCAATGAGAAGCCCGCACACCGCAACGAAGACCCAATGCAGCAAAAAATAAATAAATAAATAAATTTATTTAAAAATACCCAAAACGCTTTGGAGACAGCAGCAGTGATAGAGATGGGTAAAGCAGGTGTAAATTTTGAAATTTTGGGTGCGGGGTATGCAGTATTGTTATACTGTTACACTTTTGTAGTATATATTCAAAATGTTTCATAAAAATCTTTAAAGAATAAAAAAGAAATAGAACTATGTAGAGTTAAAGAATTTCATACCATCTGATGTTTTTAAAATGGATGAGTCAAAAGAGTCCTTTTGCTGAGATCTCTATACTCACTGGACTTTTAGAGCTTAGAATATGGGTACAAGTATGAAGATTAAAATATTCATTCTAATTAATATGCAGTTACTTAAGAAAACCAGTCAACTTTCCCTTTAGATACATGGATGACATTCAACTGCATGAAGAAAGATACTTCAGGGAATACTAGTTTTGCTCAGTGAATAAATGAGTATTAAATAGCTATTATTTTCCTATAGAAACATAACATTCAGTAAGATTTATTTTTCTGATTGCATTATAATTGGGTTAAAAATGCAGCAACTAAATGTGGCTCATTTAAAATGTTGCCCAGGTTTCTCTTTATTTAAATAGGAGTAGGTATATTTATACATAGAGCAAATGCTAAAAAAATCTTAATTTTTTTATTGACATGAACAAAAGGCTGCTTGTTGGAAAAAGCATTAAGACAAAAGTGGGCTCACAGTCTGGCTTTTGCACCTGTCTGAACCATTCAGGAAGAAACCTGGCTGGACCCTGAAGTGAGTTCAACTCATGTCTACCCAAAACAGCAGCTGCTTGGAAACAGGACTTTAAGATTTCTCCTGTTCAAGCTTGATTTTTTTTCTTTTTTAACAAAGGCAAAATCTCTTGTGGTAGCAAGAAGTTATTTTAATATTTTAAAAATTAATCTAATAGAGTTTGTTTTCTCAGGTAGGAAGAGTTTTTACATTTTTCTACATATTCATATTGTTCTCTTTTGAAAATTAATGTTTAGGGACTTCCCTTGGTGGTCCAGCGGTTAAGACTCCACACTCCCAATGCAGGGGGCCCAGGTTCGATTCCTGGTCAGGGAACTAGATCCCGCATGCAGCAACTAAAGATTCCACATGCCGCAACAAAAGATCCCGCAGGCCATAACAAAGATCCCACGTGCTGCAACTAAGACCTGGTGCCGCCAAATAAATAAATAAATATTTTTTAAAAAAGAAAGAAAATTAATGTTTTATTCTTCTAGGAAAATAAACTAGAAATATGATGACACTTTACAAAGCTAATACCCTATAAACTGGTTATACTGTGTACATAAACTGGTCTATAGTAATAACTTGAAATGTGGTTAAAGATGTATATGAAAAATATTCTTTGTACATCCATAGGATGCAGTATTTTGCATCCACTAAATTCATGCTTTAAAGAATACCTAAAGACTAGGGAAATGCTTATGGTATATGTTGAGGAAAAGCACAGTATATTTATTTTTATAAATTTATTTATTTTTGGCTACATTGGGTCTTTGTTGCTGCGCGGGCTTTCTCTAGTTGCGGTAAGCAGGGGCTACTCTTTGTTGCGGTGTGCAGGCTTCTCACTGCGGTGGCTTCTCTTGTTGCAGAGCATGGGCTCTAGGTGCGCAGGCTCAGTAGTTGTGGCGCAGGGGCTTAGTTGCTCTGCGGCATGTGGGAGCTTCCCCTACCAGGGCTCGAACCCATGTCCCCTGCATTGGCAGGCAGATTCTTAACCACTGCACCACCCGGGAAGCCAAAATAGTATATTTATAACCATAAAGTTTGGTTCCAATTTTGGAGAAAAAAATTCATATATGGAAAATAGAAACGAAATACACCAAAATAATGATAGTAGCTAAAGTCTTGAGTTGCATGATTTCCTTTACCAAATTTTCTATAGTCTTCAGATTTTCCATGAGAATGCATTTTCATTTAAATGAGGAAAAATTTACGTATACTATTATAATGGCCATACTACTTCTTTCAGCATTGCTGACACAAACCACAATCAAACAGAATGAAATTTAGCACCAAACATATGTTTTCTACTCTGTTATATTTGCCTATCAGAAGCTAGGAAAAATTGTTGCCCCCTCCCCCGACAAAAAAATCTTAACTCCTAGATTGATTCTGGGTCTCTTGGGATAACCTCAACATAAAAGTGTTTTTTTTAAGGGCTGGTAATGTTTCATTTCAGAATAAGTTATTTTTCTTTAAGATTCTCTCAAATATATATATGTTGTATATATATATATAATATTTATATTATATATACATGTAATATATATTTTTTACCAGAATTACAATTTTACTGGCCTGTACAAGAATATAGATATTTGTGCTTCTAAGTAGAAAAGCAGTACACTATTCTTTATTACACAAGGGTCTTAGATAACTGATACGGCAGTCCCATTCATCAAGGGAAATTCCTTCCTTCCACTATACATGGTAGTGGCATAAGCAGATTGCTATGGGTCTTTGATCACAAAAAAATGTTTCCTAGTCTCAGTAAGGTGTATGGGTCCATAAAGAAAATAGATCAGATGATATATTTTCAACACTAGAAATAATGCATACAACCTTCGTAAGAGAATCTTTTAGGGCATGGACCATGACTTCTACAAATTTATAACAAAGTCCATGGGGCTGGGCATATAGTAGAAAACTAAGAAATACCTGAAGAATGAATTACATTTCCATAGGCAATTTTATCTGCCTACTGTTTAGAAGCACAGTTTAAAATGGTGGTGTGGCAGAAGGCTTTGATATTGTAAGAGATGTAGGAATGACTATGGCTCCTTTCCCATCCTGTAGGTACTCCCCTACTTCTGTGTGAATGCTTACAAAGTCACTGATAGAACTAAGCATTATGATATGATCAGATGGTACCAAATGGCATTCTCTGACTATGTCATAATCATGTTGTGCTCCTTGGCTCCTAACTCAATGGTTCGTACTTAACGAGCCAAAGAATGCCCCGAACAGTCTAGCTTATTTAATAAGGTGATTTTGTTTTATTTTCTGCCGTGGCAATATTCTCAATCAAGAAAATATCAGTCAATGCCTGTCTTGTATGTGTAATACATTCACTTTCAACTCAGTAAATAGGTCAAAGCAGTGTCCTCTGACTACCTCCAAAGTGCAAAATAAATAAATTTTTAAAAATTAAAAATAGAGATTATAGATATGTAAATTTTAGCCCCTGATGAGAGCGAGGAGATAGAAAAAGTAACATCCTAAGAATATAGGCAGGGCTTCTCTAACCAAAGACTGGTCATCACAATATGGTGCCCACATGAAGAGTTTGGGTGACTTAAAGAAATGCTAATAATTTACTATGAAATATAAGGCTGATTTACCTTATTAAAGGCTGTTTAATGTCTAATAGCTGATAAGTAGTAACACAGCTATTCTTTGTAGACTTGCACAATCAGAATTTCATTTCCGTAGCTCAGAAGATTCGAAGTTCATGTTTCTGTACAAAGCAGAAGTTTCTAGATTGTACTAAATATATGTAAACTTTTACATTTAATAATCAATGTTTTTTAGGGTGTAGGATAGATGCCAAAATCATTTTATTCTCAAATTAATTTTTCTGTCCATACTTGCATATTTCTATTCTTAAGAAAATGCAAACGGGAGGAGAAAGTAGTATTCTTGAGAGAAAACTGCATGCCAGGAAGTGCTAGCTTTTAGCCTTTGTGTTTTTAACCAAATTACAAGTATTATTTGTTTAAAAAGGTATATGTGAATGTATACTGTGAGGCAATTTTCACCGAAATAACTTCAGCTCTGAAACATATTATGACACCAAAAATGTCCCAAATATATAATAAAACAACAAACTTTAAAATATCACTTTTAAAGTTTCCCTTTAATTTTCTGATGAAACATTTAATATGTGCTATTATAGGAAGGTAACCATTAAAAATGAATATATTTGAATTCAAAACTAGATTTTGTTTTTTACTCAAATCTCTAAAGTGTTTGACAATTTGACACTGTATTTTACTAGTCCTAATTTATTTAATAATTCTAATTTTATATCCAAGAAGTATATACTTTTTGTCTGCCCACTTTTAATTAGTAAATTAGTAGAGTGTGCTTATTATTAATATCCCTGATTCTGAACTAATGAATTATTTAGAAAATGGTAGTATTTAAATTAGAAAGTGCCAACATCGACAATGGCACCTGTTGAATGCAAATACAGAGATCTTCCTCTACTTGTGATGATAAACCCATCATAAGGTGAAAATAACCGTAAGTCGAAAATGCATTTAATACATCTAATCTACCAAACATCATAGCTTAGCCTAGTGTACCTTAAACGTGCTCAGAACACTTACGTTAGCCTGCAGTTGGGCAAAACTAACACAAAGCCTACTTTATAATAAAGTATTGAATACCTCGTGTAATTTACTGAATACTGTACTAAAAGTGAAAAACAGAATGGTTGTCAGTGATGGGTTATTCACTCTCGTGATCGTGTGGCTGACAGAGCTGAGGCTCACTGCCCCTGCCACTGCCTACCTCATCACAGTATTGTACCACATGTCGCGAGCCCGGGAAAAGACTGAAATTCAAAATTCAAAGTATGGCTTCTACTGAATGTGTATTGTTTTCTCACCATGGTAAAGTTGAAAACTCTTAAGTGGAACCATTGTAAATTGGGGACCATCTGTAACTACTTTCAGCAATCCAGCAATCAACTAAATACCACATTAACTACAAGACAGAGTAAAAGACGCCAGATTGTCATTAAACAATATCTCTTGAATACTTTCTACATGTCAGACATTAAAATAACCACTAGTGAACCCAATGACCAGACACATAATGTTAGCAATAGGGATAATATTTATATAAAAGATGGTGGGCATGGAACCCTTCTGTGTTCCTTAAGGTCAGTGGATGATTTAATAAGGAGTCTGTCACCTTTATCAATTCCTTATGCTTGACTTGTATTAAGTAGTGGATTCTCATTTTGTTTGGGGTGCGGGTAAAAGGGGTGGGTCAAATGACACATTACTTGAAATAAATATAAACTCACATTCTCTTTCTCCCTTGTCTCCCCTAATTATGTTTATTCTCTATATTGTTAATTGTGGAGCAAAGAAATTATATGTCAGTTTTATAAAGTTAATTAATTTTATCCCAGATTTCTATGATATGGCTGCCTACATTTGAAGAAGGCTACAGAAAATGATGACTGAAAAACCTACTGACATGTAACTGATGGTCCTATCCATCCTCAGCCCATGGGAAGAGTGTTCTTTGATGTATGCCTACTATTTGTGGTCTGTTACTATTTCTGACCCTGACTCTTGGGTTCATTGCCTTTGCTCAGAAAGCGTCACCCAAGAGTTTAAATTACACTTTTGCTAGACGTTTTAAAGAAGGTACTAATTATACATTCATGGTTTAGTTTAGTTCATTGCTCTTTTGATATAATCAAAGACAATACAACTCAAAAGTTGTCTGTCATAATCTTCTTAACTGTCGCCCATTGTACTGATGTCACAATTACATAAGAGCCACTTCAACAGCTCAACTAATCTATGGATATATTTAGTCCCTACTCTCAGAGGCTTTTAAAAGAGCAAATCATAATCCAAAATTTGAAATGTGTTAAAATGACACTGGTCATAAGCGTCCCAACTGCTACTAAACAAGTTAAAACAGCATGATAAATTTGCTAGAGTCCATACACCCCTTAATTATAATGAATAATCTTTAGAATAAAATATTAATCATTTAACTTTTTCTAAATTTATCATTTCATCTTTCTACTGTTAATTTTCTTTCAGTTATTACTTTTATGTTATTTGGTTTTAATATAGTACTAATACATTTAAGCCAATATAATATTTTTCTTTAAAAACAAACAAAAAAATCGATGTAGTAAACTGTTAACATTTTAACTTTTTAAAAAGATGGTCCCCAAGTTGCACAGATAGAGAATTTAAGTGATCAAAATAAATTAGGACAGCAAGTCAAAATTCAAACTGACAAAACACTTGGGTAAAAAAGTAACACAATGCAATTATACCCCAATAAAGATGTTAAAAAAAAATAAAAAAAAAATAAAAAAAAAAAGTAACACAAATCTTCCTGTTTTAGGGATCACTAGATTGTGTTATTACTTTTATATAATCGACAAAGGAAGAACTAAAGAAAAAACAAGACACAGCAAAACCCAGAAAATTAGATCATAATGAAACAACTAATTTCTGGATGCCTTCGTCTTAAGGCATCATATTATTTCACTTGGAACCATTCACTGGGTTGGCACTTGTTTACCTGAGGTGTTCAGTGCACCTCTCTCTGCTTCCCTGTCCTATTTGTACTTTTGACAGAAAGAGGAGTCTCTCTCCAAACAAGGCTAGCTTTGTAACAAAGCAAGCAAAGGAAACAAACAGGGCACTTGGCAATTTCCAGCCACTTCCAGGGAAAGACAGCAAAACTCTCCAAGTGCTCTTATAAGCACGTATTATGGAAAATACTTCTTTAAAAAAAAAGGTTCCTTTTTTGAAGACTTATTAAACATTCCCTGCCCCTCATTTGGAATAGAAGCAGGTGTGGAAAGGGTCCTGTAAGTATAATTCTCTGCAGAAGTTCCACCGAGAGGGCAGTTACCGTTGTCACCTGCAAAGCCTCTGCGGCTGCGAAGACGGGACTCCCAACACCAGAAGCACAGGGGTTGCGGGGCGGGAAGTATCCGAAGTCTGGCCAAGTTGAGAGCAGCCGGCACACGGGTTTGTTGGGCGGGGAATCCCCCCACCTCACGCCCGCCAAATTTCTCTCCCCTCCTTCTCACGTCCCGAAATCCTCCTCTCCTCTCCCTCACACGCCCCTAAATCTTCTCCGTTCCCTCTCACGCCCCCCAAGTCTTCCTCTCCCTCAAACTGCCTCCTGGAGTCACTCGAATTCCCTCTCGCCCTCTTGAGTTTTAACTGACTCTTTTCCCTTAAGATAACTCCGTTCAAGATCCCCGAGTTCCCGCGCGACCGCCGGCTCCCGGCCCGCCGACACTCACGAGAAGAAGGGATCATCCTCAAAGCTGCTGCTCAGCATCCCGAACATCCTGGCTCTGTCTCGGGCGGCGGCGTTTGCGGACAGATTGGAAAACGATGTAACGCCGCGACCGCGACCCGAGCCAGCCGGTCCAGCACTTGTCGACGCTTGTCTCCCAGTCGCTAAGGCAGTGCCCGTCGGGAAAGGCGGTGCTTGACGCGGAGCTGCTTTCCCATTGAACGCTGGTCCCATAACGTCACCAAGATGAGGCGGGGAAACAATGTGCCACTGCCACGGCAACCGCCATCAACACAGGAGACTGGAAGTCTGGCCACGCGCCAGCCAGGCAACCCATCGTGAAGCCTCGGGTAGCACAAGATAGCTTGTTCTCTGGGCTGCAGGAACACAGAAATCAGTCTACCCCTTGTGTGACCTTGGGCAAATCCCCCTCGGCCTCGAACCCCAAGTCTCTTTTCGGGAAAATGGAGATGGGTCAAGATTTAGGCCAAATGGCGTCCAAAGACCCATTCACCGGCCACATTTTGTGATCCACAGCAGAGTCCTATATCCAAAATGCTCTGTGGTGGTTGGTCGGACACTGTGAACAAATAATAAGAAAAGATATGCAAAAAGTTTTTGAGTACAGTTAGTAAATAGTGTACCCAGTACTTGAGGGAAATGGGATGAGGCCTATCAGATTTCAACAATCTTTGCCTTTTGTGAGCCTGAACTGAAAGCAGTGTTTCCCAAAGTGGGAAATGCTTAAGTTTTACGTAGACATGTTCTTTAAAAATAAGATGAGAATTTTGCTCTCTTCCATCCTCTTTCCAGTCCCTATTTCAAGAAGCAAGTCTCACTTTGATGCTGGTATGTCTTTAACACCTTCTCCAGCATTCCTTAACAGAGTAGGACTCAGGCACAAGGCCTGCAGCAAGCAGCCGTAGCCAACTAAAATTCCATTACTGTATATTTTTGTTTTAATTGTATTTATATCTGAGCCTTCTGTTTATGGCAAGTGAAACTGGTTTTAAATTTAAAGCAGTAACTAGTCTTTAAACACTAAGTGAAAAAGTGAGCTAATTTAAGGAAACAGTACAGGTGGGATTTGGATATGTTGGGGGGGAGGGGGGAGGGCATCATGACAGTGGTTCTCATACTATTGAGCTTTGGAAAACACTGTCCTGAGAACTTGCAGGAGCCTAGAGAAAGGTGGAGAAGAAGAAAGAAAGAACATTAAAGAAAGAGAAGAACAATTGAGTCTAAGAAGAGAGAAAATGCACCTTGCATGTCCATCCTTAATTAAGTGGGCTCCCCAGCCTCTCTAGAGGGCTGTCATGTGGAGACAGAGTGTTATCCATGGCTCCACAGGGCCTCCTGGGATTGGGCCAGAGAAGTGGCACTCTGCCAGAGTGAAGAAGCGTGCAGGGCCTGATTTGGAGGTGGCAGGAGTACTCAGGGTTATTTTGGGAGCCAGAAATTTAATCCTTTGGACCTTTTACCTCCCCACCTTTAGCCAAGTTCTCTGGCAGCCCCCCTTTCCCGAGACTGGTGACATGAGGTTGGGCAGCCTTCACAGCCCAAGTTGAGATAGTATAGCCCTTCCGGGGAAGAGGATATTTTCTTCCCCAGCCTCAGAATGAAGTTCAGAGAGCATATACATATTAGGGATCTTCTTGACTAGTTTCAAGGCAAAAAAAAAAAAAAAATAGTTTTAGAAGATCTGAAATTATTTTCTCTTTAAAATAATACAACACAAGATGTTAAGGAGGCCACGCTTTAAAAAAAAAAAACCCAAAAAATACTTAAATGAAATGGGGTAAGTTATTTGTGATAAATGATAGGATTAAAATAGTTCTGGATTAAGGTCAAATAAAGCAACTTGTGAGAAGTTTTTCCCTCTTGTTCCCATTGGGATTTTTCTTAGAATTGCACTGTTAAAACATGAAAACTTTAGTCCAGGCACAGGTTAGTCAGGGAGTTACCTGGAGCTTCTAAAAACAGTTTGGGCCTAATGGCCAATGCTTAAAAAATAGTTAGTAGAGGAAAAAGGACAGTTGAAGCTAAAGAGACCTCATCAGTTTCAGATCAGATAGGTAAAGAGGGAGGAGGTGAAAGACGAGGTGGGTTGGTAGAGGATGAATACTAGAGGAGGGGAGAATAGAGATGCAGAGCAGGACTAAGGGGAGAAGGTCTTGGACTTGGCTGTAGATAGAAAAACAATAGCTCATATTTACTGAATGTGTGCCAGGCACTGTTATAGGCACTTCCTGTGTATTAACTCATTAAATCCTCACAAGATTTTTATGGAGTAGCAATGGTTTTTTATCTCCGTTTATAGGTAATGCAACCAAGACACAGAGAGGCTAAGAAAATTGCCAAAGTTCACACAGCCAGTAATTGAACTGGGTGGGGTGCCTGGAGTTTTCCCTGGTGGGGGCTACTTACACCAATGTGGGTGATGGGCCACACTTAAAGATGCAGGATGAAAGCAAGTTATTATTTCTCAAAATTATGCTGACAAACTAAAAAATGGACCCAAATTAAACAGTATAAAATTCAGTGGGAATATATTAAAATCAATTCAATTCAATTGTACAAATATCTACTGAGTGCCTACCCTCTGTCAGTGATTGATCTAGACACTGAGTTGTTGGTGAACAAAACAGACAAAAATCCCTGTCCTCCTGGAGTGTATATTCTTGTGAGGGCAGAATGAAAATAAATAACGTAGAAAGTAGTATGTTAAAAGGTGATAGGTGTTAGGGGAAAAAACCAAGCAGGGTAAGGGGGATGGAGGTGCGTAGTTATAAACAGGGAATTCTGTGTAGGCCTCATCGTGAAGGTGAATTTGAGCAGGCTCACTGGAAGGAAGTGGACATGTATTGGAAGAGCATTCCAGGCCAGTGCAAAGGCCCTGAGGTAGCATGTGCCTGGTGTATATAATGCACTATCTATTCATAGGTCCTGAAACTTACCTTCAGAGGAATGAGATAAGTCAAGTAAAGTGAAAATTACCTATAAGGATAATAGCTCCTGTTTGTACTTCTTATGTTCCAGGCATTGTATTAAGTGCTTTGTATACATTTTCTCATTTAATCCTTACAACAACTCTGTATACTAAGACAGAGGTCCCCAACCCCTGGGCCGTGGACCGGTACTAGTCCGCGGCCTGTTAGGAACCGGGCCACACAGCAGGAGGTGAGCGGCGGGTGAGCAAGCGAAGCTTCATCTGCTGCTCCCCATTGCTCCCATCGCTCGCACTACCGCCTGAACTATTCCCCTCCCTCCATCCCTGGAAAAATTGTCTTCCACAAAACCAGTCCCTGGTGCCAAAAAGGTTGAGGACTGCTGTACTAAGATGTTTATCTCCATATTATATATGGAAAACCTGAGACACAGAGAAATCTGGTGATTATCCAGTCAATTCAAATCCAAATTAGCCCTATTCCAAAGCTAGTATTCTTGCCACCACCCTGCTTTATCTCCCTATAAAAAATTAATCATTTACCGAGTATCTCTAAGTACTAGACACTTTTACATGTATAATCTCTAGAGAAGCAAGAATAACTACAATTCTGCAGCCTGTGGAACGAAAACCACATTCACAGAAAGATAGACAAAATGGAAAAGCAAGGACTATGTACCAGATGAAGAAACAAGATAAAACCCAGAAAAACAACTAAATGAAGTGGAGATAGGCAACTTTCCAGAAAAAGAATTCAGAATAATGACAGTGAAGATGATCCAAGACCTCAGAAAAAGAATGTAGGCAGAGATCCAGAAGATGCAAGAAATGTTTAACAAAGACCTAGAAGAATTAAAGAACAAACAGAAGAATTAAAGAACAAACAGAGATGAACAATACAATAACTGAAATGAAAAATACACTAGAAGGAATCAATAGCAGAATAACTGAGGCAGAAGAACGGATAAGTGACCTGGAATACAGAGTGGTGGAATTCACTGCTGCAGAACAGAATAAAGAAAAAAGAATGAAAAGAAATGAAGACAGCCTAAGAGACCTCTGGGACAACATTAAACGCAACAACATTCGCATTATAGGGGTCCCAGAAGGAGAAGAGAGAGAGAAAGGACCCGAGAAAATATTTGAAGAGATTATAGTCCATAACTTCCCTAAAATGGGAAAGGAAATAGCCACTCAAGTCCAGGAAGCGCAGAGAGTCCCAGGCAGGATAAACCCAAGGAGAAACACGCCAAGACACATAGTAATCTCTAACCACACTACAACTTAGGTTTCACTTGGAAAGTCACTGACCAAGTTGAGAGAATACAAAGAAAAGCATGAAACCCACAACAACGCTACAACTCTATTAAAAATACCAAGAGTTTGAAATGTCAGTGTGCCCTCTTTTCTTTCATCTATTAATTCATCAACTATTTATTAAAAAAATAGCTATATCCCGAGCACTATTCTAGGCATTGAGGATTCACAACTCCCTGGCCTCTTGGATCTTACATTCTAGCAGACAGCTCTTTTACCAGCTAATTCGGCAAGTATTATTGTTACAGCACTTCAGAATTTTCAAAATGCTTTTGAAGACATTATCTCAAGTGCCCAAGAAGACGTAAACAGGTTCTTGAGTGCTGGACTTTCAGACTTAATTCTAGCTCTGCAGAGCCACGGGTGCTAGGCCATGATAAATATCTTTACTACAGTTAATTTCAATGTGTTTAGGGTTTCACTGTCTTAATCCGTTTGTCTTAAACTGTGCACAGAGATGCTGCAGGAGAGTTACAGCAAATTCACAGGGGGTGCCATGCAACAATTAAAAATTTGAAGGAGGACTTCCCTGGTGGTCCAGTGGTTAAGAATCTGCCTGTCAATGCAGGGGACAAGGGTTCGATCCCAGGTATGGGAAGATCCCACATGCCATGGAGCAACTAAGCCCGTGCACCACAACTACTGAGCCCTCACTCTAGAGTCCGTGAGCCACAACTACTGAGCCCATGCGCCTCAACTACTGAACCCTGTGCGCCTAGAGCCCATGCTCCACAACAAGAGAAGCTTCTGCAAATAAGAAGCCAGTGCACCACAATGAAGGGTAGCCCCTGCTCACCACAACTAGAGAAAGCCTGCATGCAGCAATGAAGACCCAGAATAGCCAAAAATAAAAAAAAAAATTTTAATTAAAAAACTTCAAAGGAAACAGAAACTTGACATCTGTCAGATGTTGTGAATCTACTGGCTTGAGATAGTTCACATATTTCAATACTGTGCTACATTCCTTAAGGTGATGTCATAGCTTTGGAAAGCTAGGTTTTGAGAAATTACCATGATGACAAGGAAGTACCTTGTGAAAATCAGTGTGGAAAAGGAAATGTCGATGGCAAAGCTCAATCTGTTCCCAAAGTTTGAGAAGTTAAGCCATGCTAGAGTGGCACACATCTCTCAGTGTGATTATTTAAGAATGATATAAAAATTTTTTTCTTTCAATATATGTAATTTTTAAGAAGGCTACTGAGTTTCTAGGACATACATATTTAAGTTGTTTGGACTTAAGTTGTTGGTAATAAACAGAACCAACTACTGAGTATTTCTTCAGACCTAGGGGGCACAGTGAATATATTACTGAGGCACTAAGGGCTCATGACCTGAGATCATTTGGGCACATCTGTCTTAACCCCATGATCTTTCTTTCTTTCAAATTTTTAAAAATTAAAAGTTGTATCACAAATCCAATTTTTCTAAAAGGTATGATTCATTTTCTTTTTAGTGTTTATTCTCTTTTCAACTAGCCGTCTTACCAGCCCTCTTACAAGTTTGCATTATATTTTTATGAAAGATGGGAAATCATACATAGTGATAAAAGACATATAATAAAAGCATAGGTCCAAGGTGTTCAAACTCCCTGTTGGGGCCACCTCTGGTCCCTACAGCATCATTGTTCAAATTAGGAACAGTTGCCTCCCTCTCAAGATACTTCCATTAATGGGACAATTGTTTAGTAAATTTATAAATCTACAATGTGTACGGTATGACTGGTGCCCCCTTAGGTGTTTCACACTTGATTACGGTAGCCCCCTCCCAAGCATGAATTCTTTCTACTTGTCAGAAGTTAATGTACCCAGCTCATCCACAAATTCATGAGCAAGAAATGTAATTTTATTTTCCTGTAGCTGAACTTGATTTATATTCTGTGTTCCCATTCTATTGGGGGTGACCCTTCCTTCTCTCCCAGGCAGACAATGCCAAGGTGGAGTTAGTTGCCAGCTGTGCTGCATCCCTGAAGGCATCTTTATTCCACTCGCTGGCTGGAGTCAGGACACTAAGCGTCTCACGATGTGTGGCACAGTCTGGCACGATGAAGAACCGTCTTGTCCTAAATGTCAATAGCATTCTTCTCCCTTGAGAGTCATACTCTCTAAAGCAAGTTTTTCCTCCGGTGAAGTAAACCTTCAAAGCAAATTTGACTTCACAGAGAAAAATTTTCAACGCTAAGTCCTCCTTTTTGGTGCCTGCTGCTGAGGTGAGAGCCAGGAGTTTTGTTGACAGCACGCCACGAATAAGCAGCACACTTTTCCAGTGGTGTTTACGGTTATAGCTCATCTTCTCTGTGGACACGTTATTTTGCACAAATTGTAATTGTCATATCTTATTTAGAAAAACATTGAGAAAATGTCACCTTTGAGGTATTGGTAACAAGAGGTCTGCCTCTGCTGAAAGGTGCTTTAGGCAGCCCCTTGGGGGCAGAATCCGAGGCTTTAGTCCCTGGGCTGGGGTCCTAATGTTCGGGTGGCAAAAAGGAAGTTTGTAGGAGAGAAGCAGAGGAATGTCCTGTCCTAGTGATGGAAGGCCAGAGAGGACAAAAAAGCACTGGGGAGGGAGTGAAGGCTCACTGTAGGGTCAGGGCTGAACCATGGATTATACTGCTGTTACATATGGGCAAAATTTTGGCCTTTCCCACATTTCTTAGATGTAAATCTTTGAGACTTTGATATTTTGAAGCACGTGCCATGTTCTTTTTAAAATATAGTCTTAGCTAAGGGCTCACTTCCATTTACTAACAGTTTCCACCTAAAAATTGTCTACCAAAAGTTTTACAAATTTTATGCTAATTCTCTCAGTAACCCTGTGAGGGAGGCACCATCGCCATTCTGCAGATGAGAACACAGATTCAGGGAGGTGGAGTGATTTGCCAAGGTCCTCTAGCTGGAGACTGGTAGAAGAGGGATTCTGATCCGGATGGGGCCACTTCAAGGACATTTTCTTCTCACTACACCCCTAGGTAGTTCTCATAACGAAAAAGAACCTGATGGAGTGAAACGGCATATATGTGAAGCTGCCAAGATTGTCCAAACTTCGGCATAGCTTGTTTGGTTTAAGTACATCAAAACTTTGGCCTGTGTTTTGAATTTTCTTTAAAAACAAACAGTAGCAAAAATGTTATTTAATGAATAAAATGAAGCCTATTACTCCAAAGACAAGGCATCTGAATGACAATGTCAAGTAGAAATATGTTATACTAATTTTTTTTTAAGTGACAAACTTTCCACAGAGACCATAACAGAGCCATGTGTAGTTATGGAAATCCACACCCGAAGACTAATAAGTTTTCTAACTTACTTTTTAATTGAGGTGTAATTTAAATATGGTAAAGTCCACTAATTGTAAATGTACAGCTCAATAAAATTTTACATATGAATAAACCTATGTAGACACCACCCAGTTGAAGATACAAAGCATTTCAAATACCCCAGAAAATTCCCTTGTGGTCCCTCCCAGATCATCTCTCTCAAAAGTAACTAGTATTCTGAGATTTGCTTCTTTTGCTTAACATTATGTTTGCAAAATTCACTCATATTATTGCATGTAGCAGTAGTTTATTATTTTTCATTGCTGTGTAATATTTTATTGTATGAATTTACCACACGTAATTTACCCATCTACTGTTGATAGATTTTTGGATTGTTCCTTTCTTTTTTTTTTTTTTTTTTTTGCGTTTGACTAGAGCTGCTATGACCATTCTTGTACATGACTTAATTTTTTTTTTTTTGGCTGTGCTGTGCAGCTTACAGGATCTTAGTTCCCTGACCAGGGATTGAACCTGGGCCCGGTAGTGAAAGTGCCGAATCCTAACCACTGGACTGCCAGGGAATTCCCATGACTTAATTTTTAAAATCAATTTAACATTCAGCTGTATTTTCATCTTTATTTTCATTGAAATTCGGAAAGCTTTCTACAGACAATAATTTCATAAGGAGGATTTTTCTATTGAGTCAACTCTTTGATGTTTGCAACTGTCTATATTTCTTTTGTGTCTAAAATAGAAGGAACACTTTGTTGCATCTTTAAAAAATTGAAAAAGTTTAGAATCACGAAGCCTAAAACAAGTTGAATAGTAGGTATAGTAGGTAGCATTCTTTAAGAAACACCGTTGAGGTCATCTGTTCTCAGGAACTGTTTAATGTGACTGTCTAAAGTATTATTTTAAAAGTTATTTTTAAACCTTTGATAAGATTTGGAGAGAATTCAAGCTGTGGGTGGATGTCCCACTGTGAAGGCAATCATATGAGAAGGCTGTCCAGGGCTTGAGGGAATTATATTGGAAAACTTTAAGAACTTGAATGCCTTCATCCTGGTCATATGCTTCGATGCTTTTACTATTTGAAGTGTTAGAAAAAATTTGCTTCCATCTTAGAAGAGTTGTTTTTAATTTCAAGGCCATGCAAGTTCTAATGCTATCTGGGGTATATACTTGGGCATAACAAGATAAAGCGGTGACAGGGAGTTAATCATAAGTAGCTCCAAGCTATACCTGGTTTCTTCCTAATTCATTTATCACCCTCAGACCTGGAATCTCCCTTGGGATACAGCCTCCAGCAGGGCTCATACTATGGAATGGCACTGGAGCCTGTTGGGAGAAACTGAGGTGGGCCAGGCCTGGGGTTGCTAGTGGGCAGGAGAATGCTGTGTGGTCTGCTGCATGTTCTTAATGAGAAAAGCTAAAACCTACTATGTGCTAGGCACTTTAATTCACAACAGTTCCATTATTCTTTTATAGAAGTAAGTAAACAGGCTTTAGAGAGTTAATATGTGCAAGAGCATATTGCTAGGAAGTAGTAGAGTTGGGACTGGGAGCCAGGTTGTCTGGCTGTAGAATCTGGGCTCTTGATCGATGCACTGGTATAACCCCTGCTGCCTTGCTGTCTAGCACACAGGAGACTAGCTGTCTCCTTTATCTCCAGCTGAGGATGGGGCTTTGCCTGGAGCCATAGTCAAAAACACAAACATCAATAAGGGCCAGGTAAGTAATGAAAGTGAGAGAAGTGGAATAGGTAAGATGATAAGGAGAATAAGAACAAACATTTATTGTTTCCACTGTGTGCCAGGCACCACTCTAAGTGTTTTACATGTTTTAACTCTCTTAATCCCAAAAACAGTCTAATGATTTAGACACTATTATTACACCCATTTTACATGAGAGGAAGCTAATGGTCAGAGAAGAGCAATCATGTGTTCAAGGTCACACATCCAGGAGAACCCTGGGAGTCTGGCTGGGAACCCACACTCTTATCCCTGTGCTGTATGGCCATGGGTGCCTGGAAGGGCGTGACAGTGGGCACTGGAGGGGGCTTGTCTCCAGCAAAGCGGGGAACTTCTACTCAGCTCCAGATGACTGCCCTGCAGAAATTCATGCCCACTGGTAGTATGGAACATCACATGAAATCTTCCAATTTTTTACAGTTAGCAATTAATTAAGAACAAGATACCCTAGCAGGCCAAACAAAACAAGGCTGTGGGCTGAATCTGGCCCGCAGGCTTCGAGTCTGTGATCTAGTTACTTCGAGCTTGAGTTGTCATGGCAGGAAAGGATACTTGAGCCCAGTAGCATCCACGTACTGCCTTCTGAGCATAGCTCAAAGCTGCGCTGACAGCAAGGCCTGTGTTGTGAGAGCTGAGAAGTGCCCGGACTCCCAGCTGAAGGCCTTCATGAGTGGATGCCAGTTGCCACATCACTGGCTGTCCATATCTTAAAATACTGGCACCATAAAGCAGTAGTTTCATTTCTGCAGGATATTTAGATTACAAACTAATGTTTTTCATCTGGTGTGCAAACATTTAGCACAAGTTTATCAGTTTGGGGTATTATATTATCTTTCTAATTCTGTTGTCTTAAAGTAGACCTGAGATAATCTTGCCTGTGCTCTAAAATGCTTGCATCCCAGTTTTGTAAGTTGAAGTACTTGTGGTTTTTGACTCTAGCTCTAGGTTAGGCCCTCCCTCAATTGGAGGTAAATGAAACAGCTAGTCTCCTCTGTGCCAGAGAGTGGGTCAGCGGTCCCTGTATAGCTTTGGGAAAAATCAGACTTTCATAGTGTATGCAATAAAGTATCAAAAGCCCATTTATCCATATAAAAGCAATCTGTTAAACTAAATGTGATTGGATGCTTCCAAGAGCTTTTTCCCCCTCTTAATATTTGTTACTTGTTTACTTGCTACTTGTTTTGTCACTAGCCAGAATGTATAGGAGAGCTATACATTTTAAACAAAAAGCTCACTAGGCAACATTTTTGGAATTTTATTTCTTTTACTTAATTTTTCTCCCTTCGAATCCTTATTTCCATACTGGGCATGTACTCTGGGTTCTTAGAAAGAAAAATGTTTAAGGGTTGTATTAGTTTCTTGGAGCTGTCATAACAGAGTATCTGGGTGGGTGGCTTAAACAACAGCAATCTACTCTCTCACAGTTCTGGAGGTTAGAAGTCAAGCTGTCGGCAGGGCCGTGCTGGCTCTGAAGTCTCTGGGGAAGAATTCTTTCCTTGCCTCACTCCTTGGCTTGTCCCCATATCTCTCCAGTCTCTGCCCCCATCATCAAGTGGCCTGCTCCCCTGTGTGTTTCTGAATCCAAATTTCCCTCTCCTTATAAGGATGCCAGTCACTGGATTTAGGGCCCACCCTAATCCAGTATGACCTCATCTTAACTTGATTACATCTGCAAGGACCCTACTTCCAAATAAGGTCATATTCACAAGTTGCAGGTGGACATGAATTTTGAGGGGATGCCATTCAACCCAGTGCATGCATCCATTAGTAACTTGTACAGAAATAATCAGAATAGGCAGGGAACAAATTTTTCAGAATTAATCATTATATAAAACTTGGAATATAAGTCAACAATCAGCTGGCAAGCTTGAAAGTTATATAATTTTACAGAACTTTTACAGCATGTGTTTAGGATATTAACCTCATTCCAACTTCTTCCTGCCTTTTCTACTCTCATTCTCTCCCTGGCCCTATTTTCTTCACTGACTTGTTAGGATTTCTCTTTTATCTGCTCATAGTCTTTGAATTATTATAAAATACCTGATGCTTCTCTGGAACAAAGAATGGAAGGAAGAAATAAATAAATAAATAAAATAATAAAATAACCACCATTAATTTAATGGTAGTGTTGAGATATTGGCCTTCATTTGAGAACAAACTCATTATGAGAAGCTTTCTAACATGAGAAAATGCCAGTGTAGATCTCAGAGTGATGTCTCTAATTGCCTAGACCTTTTTACATTAGGTATCTGCATGAGTTATAACTCTTTTGTGAAGATAAAAAGGCTGCTGCAAGAAATAGCCCCAGTGCTGTAAGGGCTGTCAGACAGGAGGGCATCTCAAATGAGATTAATGATGTCTGCCTTAATATAAGAAGATTTAGCATAACCAAGATTATGGATTCTGCAGAAACCTGCCAGCACTCATTTATCTGGAATAAATACTATTTTTAATTAAAGTCCTAAGGTAGGTTATTCCTGAACTAATGAGATCTATAGCGATTACCTTTGCAAATTAATTTTCTTTCTTAATTCTCAGTCACTTTGATGATTATGGCTTATTCAGTCTTACTCATGGCAGTCAGCTTGTAGGACAAGCCGATTTCTAGCTAAAGGCACTAAATAACCCAGTATTTGTTTTTACATGGTACTCTCATTTTCTAATTATATTTACCATTTAACCCAAATACTCTTATAGATCTGTCTGTCCAACTGAGCTGTATATGGCAAGTCGGCTTTATGAAATAAGATTACTCACAAGAGCATAAAGCTTCAATCTAAGTGAAATGGTAGGGAGTATAAAATCAGAAAATTACAGCACTGCTATTCTTAACTATTTGTTTAATTGATTCTGGCTCTTTGCTAGGCACTGTACTTTTTGAGTGTTGTACACACATCAGCTCTAATCCACATACAAATTCTGCAAGATAGGAATTACTATTCCTGTTTACTAGATCATGGAACAGAGGCTTAGGGGGTTTAGGCTTAGGTTTAACTCTATAGCTCACTTCATACCACCATGCCATGCAGTCTCTGCTAACAGTGGCAATCATCCAGCTTTCAGCAGACCTCCATATAAACATCAGTGTTTATTAGTATGTGGTTCAACCAGGTTTTCAGTGACTCAATAGGGTTGGTTACTCTTGCGGTGTAACAAACCACCTCAAAACTTTGTGGTATGGAGGTGCCATTTTATTACATTCATAGATGCTGTGGGTAAGGAGTTTAGACTGGGAAATGAAGATGGCTTATCTGAAGGGCCTCAGCTAGGGGGACTGTGGCTGCAGGAGTCTGCACTCACATGCTGGTTGTTGGCTGGAACCTCAGCTGGAACTGTCAGCCAGGACACCAACATGAGGACTCTCCGTATTGCCTGGGTTTTCTCACAACACGGCAGCCCTTAAGTAATTGGCATCTTGTATGACAGCTCAGGGTTCTGGGGTGAGTATCCCAAGAGAATTAGGCATAAGCCTTTCCTGAACTAGTCTTGGAAGTTATGCTGTGTCACTTCTGGTGTGTTCTGTTGGTTAAAAGCAAGTCACCAAGATTGACCCAGATTCACGGAAGGGGATATAGACCCCTCCCCGCCCCCTCAATGGGAGAAGTGTCAAAGAATTTGCAGACATGTTTTAAAGCCATCACAGTGGGTAATAAATACTTAACTACATATTGTTACCTGTGGCTTACATGTTAGAGTTGAGGTTCTCATCTATTTCCCTGCCCCTTCCGGACGGCTCACCTGGTTGCCAGAAATATAAGCAAGGGCACGCTCCAGGCAAATGCACCTCTATTACTAGTTGGGACTCCTGCCCCTAATTTCTGGCTGATCTACGACTTTGATACATTGGCTGGGGAAGAGTTGAAGCACTGGGAGCCTCCTTTTCAACCTTTCTTCCTAAGACACAGAGAATCAGACTATGCCTCTCATTTACCTTAGATGGTTTACTTGGCTTTTTGGGAGTGAGAGCAGGCTGAAAAAATTCATATTTATTGCTTCACTCACAAGAGATCACACACCTAGTTAATTCAATTTTTTAGTAAGTTCAAATATTTGTTGACAGGAAGATCCTACTGGTGGAGACAGAAATCATTGATCAAAGGTTGGCTGGTAAATATAGAATAAGAATTGAATTGAGCATTTTCCATGTGCTTACAAGATAAGATGAATGAAAGGTTCTTTTTTTCCCTTCAAGGAGAAAAAGTTGAATAGACGTGGAAACTACTTAAATGGAAAAGGAGGTGATTAGGCACATGAGTTAAACGGATGATTTGGTGCCTCCTTTCCCCTGGGCCCTCACCTCAAGACGTCATACCATTTTGACACAGAGTCAAGCTGAAACATTCATGCCAGACCTCTCTAAATGGGATGCATTCAGGCTCCGAGAACTACCCTTAGCCGATGAGTACTGGCCTGGAATAGAGAACTGAGGAGCAATGGTGATTAGGGATTCTCAGGGTCGAAATGCCACTCACTCACTTCATGTTTGAAATGTTTGTACATAAAGCTACTGCTGTCACAGCTTACTGTAACTTCATGAAAAGGATGCTTGTCAAGCGGCCTTTGGAGAGCTGGAAACGGGAGTATGCCACCCAGCAGCATTTGATGGAACTATTTTCTGAATTAGCAAAAATTTGAATGGGCAGATGTGCTGTGTAGCCAGGTTTCTTTAGGATCTTCTATATTTTTAAAGGAAATAGTAAGATTCATAATTATCAGGCTATTTTCTGCTCTGACAAGCTGAAATACATTTCCTAATCTCTCTTGCAACAGGAGAGTAGTCAGGTGACTAAGTTCTAAGGGATGACATACAAACTTCCAAGTTTCCTTTAATTTTAACTTCTGAGTCTTCTTAAGAGGAAAGGAGTAAGTACATCCTTCACACTGCCCGGAATGTGGGCAGTGGGATGTGAGTACGATGGCTAGAGCCGGACTGAATCACATGGTGGAAGCCACCTACCTAATGAGGATGTTAGAGCAAGAGTCAGGGTTCCTCACATGTGAAGCCACCATACCTGCCTTTAAATGTCTTTCATTTGAGAGAGAAATAAACGTTTTTCTTACTTAAGCCACTGTTTGTTGTTACTGTTGTCATTGTTTACCAAGCCAAAACTAATTGCTATAATTAATCCTAATTGATACACTGCCCTTGCAGATAATTTTATCTGCTTTGGTCCCAGCAGGAAACAAATGACATACTCAAAAGAGTTTAACGAAGGCAATATATACAGAGATGTGAGCAGGGTTAAGGAAGCCAATCAGGGACTAACAGCTACCGGAAACTGCCCCAGCCTCCAGGTCAGAAGGCAGGAGGAGGGAGCTGTTACTATAACATGGTGGGAACTGTATCCTTGAGAGAGGGGCTAGCCACACTTAGGAAAGCAACCACAACTGAAACAGCAGGGGTACAGAGACCCAATTCTCTCTCCTCCTTCCTGTGATTTCCTGCTAGTGCCTACTATTGGCCGAACCCAACCAGAAGCCAGAGGGCAAGGGAAACTGGGTGATATAGTCTGTAAAGGTCAGCCTCCTGGGACACTGCAGAGAACAAAAGACTGAAGAATGATTCTGATGGATGATGGCGAGAACTAGCTATATATAATGTCCTCTCATTATAAAATGACTTTTTAGTTCTTGAGTGATTTGAAGATAATCTTAATTTGCATGAAATCATCCAATTTGAAAGTTAACTTATTGTTGCTGTTATTTACTAGTTAAAATGTGAAAGGTACACACCCTATGTCCTAGCGATTCCACTTTTAGGGATCTACGCAGCCATTAAAAACAATGAGGCATATAGATGTACTGCTCAGGAAAGTTATCTAAGGAATATGATCCGGGAAAAAAATTAACTGGAGACAAATCTGTTTTCATGGTCTGAAAAGAGAGCCCATATGTCAATATCTCAACAGAGCCGTATTTGTTCAAGCAGAGGGAAAGGCCGGGATGACTGTTAATAATGGTCACCAGAGGCAACAGACAACGCAGCAGCCGACTAAGAGGGACAGATAATGTTTACATTCAAAAACTGGTTCCACATGGATGACCTTCCTTTTTGTGTTTTGTTAGTATTTTTCAATGAGAAAAAAGAAAAAAACCCAAATCACAAAATGTGAAAGATATCACTTAAGAAAAAGCTTAATTCATGATATAACTCTCATTTTGTGTACACTTTTTCTAGCAAATGAGCAAATTTAATAAATTATATGTGGCCATTTGCTAGCTTGCATAAATTATATAATTTATAGAAAAAATATATAAATGAATATTGAGAAAGTTTTGAAGTACTTATCAGAAAGAGAATTAGTTTAGTAAAGTGGTGGCCATTGATATTTAACTTACAAATTTCACATTTGAACTAGAATCCAATATTCAAATCCCCCATCGACATTTAAACATTATATTATTTTTTAAACTCCGAAAGCAAAAATACATTTCAAATCTATGCTGTCTTTGTTAGTGAAAAGACAGAGACTTTTGTCATCGATTGTGGTAAATTCTAAAACAGGTTTTTCAAAAAATAAGAACTCTTTGATGAATTTTGTAACCCTTTCAAAGCTCTCTAAGGTCTGTGTAAACGCCTTTCAAAGGGATTTAGAAATTAATTGAACAATGCCTTTTGGGAATTATATTGCAGTTAGTATAGCAAGATAAACATATTTAGAAATTGGAACTTCAAATTAAGAATCCCAAACAGAAACTGAGTCTCTGATATTTTCTAGACTGTGTCGAATACTAACCTATTTACCAGTCACTTGTCACTTTCTCTTATTAATTGTAAAAAAAGTGAGTTGAAAGTCTCTGAGCACCTTTGCTGAAAACGGCCCACATGACCTTGGAAACACAAGTGTGCTTTCACATTAACAAATGTTAATGTGAAAATGGTTTACTTCCTGAAGTTTAAGTGTTTTAGATGGAACAGCTATTACATAACACAGGGACTGGGCTGCTAATTATGCTCTATGGTAGGTATAAAATTTTTTTTGAAATGAACTATTTCAAACATGGAGAAAGTATATTTATGGGAGATTATAATTTTGGATGACTCCTCATTTTCCCTGCATGTAGTAACACTGCGGCTGATTCAAATACAAAGCGTTCTGAAAAAAGTATTTTTTCAAACTATTAGTAAATGAGTTATGAGTTATCTTCTCCAGGTCATTTAGATTTACTATGGCAGAAAGAGGAAGAAGAAAAGCTACAATGGGGCTATATAAATAATCCAGTTACAGAATTTGTTTAAAAAGTCTACCCAATCTTTAACATAGGCATTCAAACCATTGTGCTGGTATGTGGTAAACATTTATTTATTTCTCAATTATTTGTTTTCAATTCCATTTTAAGCTTGTGATATTTTCATGGAACACGAACAGGTAGATAAACTGTAGTTACGGATTTTATTCAAGACATGGGATTTTAGCAGTTCATCTTTTAAAAGATTATGAAGGGAGCCTGCACTATACTAGGTTTTGTACACTGGGATTTAAGCCTGAGTACCATGTTACAAGATGTGAAGAAGAGAGGGTCAGTTCAGTTCATCATTCTCTCCTAGCACTGCAGCAGGATCATTTTGCCATTCCTTCTCAAGACCTAAAAATAAAATGGTACATTGTTGAGTTAAAAGTGTTGTCTTACTATATTGGTAGACTTTACTTCTTTAAAACTGACCTATCATTTGCAAGGAGAGCAGTCACAGAAGCCGGTGGGTGGACCTTGAATGACCACATCTACATCATTTAAAATATTATTTATATAATATAAAAATTGGCCCAGAAAGAAAGTCTAGGCAAGTGAAGACTAGTAAGATCCTTGCTTAAACTCTAGCCCCACTGTTGTTAGTCGCTAATGTAATAGAGAAGACCGGTGTACTCTATATTCCCCAGGAATTCCAAAGGCCTTTGTCAGCTCAGAGACGTGTGGAGACACAAATCACAGAAACCAAACTAATCTGGTCACAAAACTCATCTATTTTTTTTATTTAGTATTTTTTAAATAGATTTTTAAATTGTGGTAAAATGTACACAGTTACCACCTCAACCATTTTTAGGTGTACAGTTCAGTGGTATTAAACATAGTCACGCCGTTGTACAACCATCACCACCATCCATCCCCATAACTCTTTTCATCTTATAAAACTGAAACTCTATTCCCATTAAACAATAAACCCACTTCTCCTCACCCCAGGCCCTGGCAACCACCTTTATACTTTCCCCCTTTATGATTTTAATTACTCTAAGTACCTCTTCTACGTAAATCATATAGCGTCTGTCTTTTTGTGACTGGATTATTTCACTTTGCATAATGTCCTCAAGGTTCATACATGTTCCTTCCTCTTTAAGGCGGAGTAATATTCCATCGTGTGTGTATATATATATATATATATATATATATATACACACACACACACACTGCATTTTACTTCATCCATCCATGGACACTTGAGTTGCTTCCCTGTTTTGGCTATTATGAATAATGCTGCTATGAACATGGGTGTACAAATACCTCTTTAAGACCATGCTTTCAATTCTTTTGGGTACATACCTAGACACCTATTTGTTTTTGCACTGGCTCCAAATAGCTTGAGTATTTTAAATAGCCATACTGCTAAACAGACTGCCCATTTAAGATGAGCAAATTCATTTTTCCTTCATTGACAAATATTTATTGAGAGACTTCTTGTGTCAGGCATGGACTAGATTCTGGGGATACAATAACAGCAAAAATAACTTGGAAATACATGATGACAGAGCATTTTCTTTCATTTGGGAAAGAACCCACCAAATAGAATATACTGATCAACACCCATCTCTATGAAAAAAGGTGAAGATGATTAGAGAATTCACAAAGAGTTCTTTCTTACCTCCATTTTTATCCTTGTTCTTCTGTAAAGACTCAGATATTTTCTTATCAAGATGACTCGCTTTTCCATTATTCCATAAAGGAGTTCCAAAGAGTAATAAGTAGGGCTTACATTTAAAGGATGGCATTTAAACATTTTCTGAATAATTCAAGCACTGTATCCACTGAGTAATGGCCAGAAGCTGGTTCAAGACCTCTTCTGTCATACTCATGAGGAATTTGGGGGTAGGAAAAGGGGGGCAAGGAAGGAGTAACATGGGTGTAAGAATTCCAGATCAATTCATCCATAGTTTAGTGACCAAAAATGTCCCGTGTCTTGTTTCATTTCTAGCTTTTGTTACTACCTTAGTTACTCACTTGATACCAAGATTTTCACTTGATACCCAAATCAAAGGAAAATTTGGAGACAGACCTAACCACAAGGAAATGAACTGTGTCTTTTCATTCCAAAACAATGCTTTCTGTAATAGCACACAATGGAAAAACAGGGGATTAGGGAACACACCGTTGTCCCCACTTCTGTGCAAGGCCTTACTGGCAGATGCAATCCTTTCTTAGAAGTACTGAAAGTCTCCTTCAGCTACCATTACACGTCTCACTCAAGTCATCTTGGCTGACAAGTGGTGGTGATACAAGACTGATGATAGTGGCCAAATCAGCTTATTCAGCTGATTCTCCACCAAAAGGAAGAAATGATCAGAGAAAGCCAGAGGGCGACCAGGAACCTAAAATTTTGCTTGGATTTTAATAGGATCGAGAGGGCAGGGCCACTTGGGTCTTTCACAAGGGGGACTCTTCCTTGGGTTGGAAGTGCAACAGTTCCCAGACCCCTACAGCAGCTACCAGGAAGGTGGAAGTGGATAGCTGTGAGTTCCTGTGGCTCCAAAGGCTTCCTTAATTTTCTCACTTGCAGTAATCTCTCTCTTTTTTGCAACCATGTCCTCTCCTCTGCCACTAAGTATTATATCTCTTATGTCATATGCATGTCTGGGCTTCATAACTAAGCCTCTTGAGGGCAGGATCCCCACTGGATTCACCTATGTATACCCAACTACCCTTACTCTGCCTAGCACAAACTAGGTAGTCAAAAAAACGTTAACGAGTAAGTGGGTAAATCTGATGGAAGAAGCCCTGAGATCCCCCAGTAAGCAGATAGTAGGTCACTAACTGCAGAGCAATCAGGGTTTCTTGTGGTCTTGGCAGGGAGGGACATCAGAGAAATCTGGGGACAAAGCTGGGGTCTATTGGCCATGGCAGTTCAAACACATACATAAGGAGTACACTGAAGATGGAGTGTAGTTTTTCAAATAATTACCCATGCGACTATTTGTTCCATATTTCCGTTAAGATGGGCTACCATGCCAAAATGTTCCCTTGGCATAAACAGTACACTCTTCTACCACGGGCTTTCTTTTGTGTTATTTTACTGAAAAATCAAAATAGGCAGATAGGCTATTAGTATCCTCATTTCACCTGCTGGGATGCTGAAATGAAGTAGGTGAAAGACTCAGCATGTTGTGTGCTCATATTCTTAGGTATCTGCCTCCTCGTAATTAGGGAGTGCCAGAAAAAAAAAGTTCTTATTCCATTTTCCCTGAAAATGCACTTGTTCAGAAATGAAAACTTGTATTATTAGTACTCATCATTTTGTGTGAAGTCAATGTTTCAAAAAACACTCTGAGGTCTCATGTAAGTCCAAACTGTTGCCACTAGTCAACTGACATGAAAGGGACTGTTCTGTTTTATAGAGTCATTATATTAGGATATTAAAGAAGGCCTGCATGGATCGCCTACCGTGAGTTTGGTGATATGTTTGATAGTGGTCTATGAAGTCTTTCTCATTAAATTTGATTTGGCTTATGTGGTAATATTGTAGTCTTCAACAGGATGCAGGCAAACAAAGTTAATAATATATTAAAATGAATCACACTGGAAATCAGGAAGAAGGGGAATAGTCATTGAGTTTAGCAGGGACTAAAGTTTAGTTAATTAAAAAAATAACTTGATTCTCTATCTCTATGAGAAATTTAGCTTTAAAATATAAATCTATTGCAGTTCAAGCATCTGTATTTGGGGTACTTGCCAAAGAGGAACTCTGGTGTGAAATATAATTAAAGTGGATCATAATATTTTCACTGTGTTATAAATGAGGAACATCAGGCATACTGAGAAAAAATGCCTAGTCTAGCTTCTCTGGAGAATCACTAGTGGCCCAAATGACAACCCATATTCTTGCCTAGACCACTAAAATATAATTCCCCAAAGGGTGATAGTCCTTTTACTATTTATAAGTTATGTAATAAAGGAAATATAAAATTATTCAGTACCAGTAATCCCTTTTAAAAATCACTAAAAATTTGTGTATGTTGAAAACCACACACACCTGAGTTCATACTGGGCACTTCCACTTATAGCTAAGGAAAAAAACCCCACTAGCATATATTTAGAATATGAAAACATGTTTGTATAAAAACAAGTATTTGGTCATCAGTCTATTTTCCATCCCTTTTGCAACTGATTTTACGTTCTTTATGTTTTTCATTTTTAACAGGGATTACAACTTTAGTAGTTTCAGAAATACAAAAAGATGGCATCAAAATGTCCTATATATTGGTAATCTTAGCCCAAGAACTTTTCATGCTTATCTTGTGTTCTGGGCTACAGTCTTCATAGATACAAATTCGAGCAGAACAAAATAGAAAAGGGAAATAACTCATGTCAGCTGCTGAAGGCAGTTTGTAAGGCAGGCCTAAAAGTCCTTATCTCTGGCCTGTTCAGTATGGAATGCATAGTTGATTTTCATTCAGCTACCAGAGAAAGGTATTCTACGATGACAGATAGCCTTATCAAAACTACAATTAGCTGGCTTCCTCTGCAGGGTATAGCAGTTGGTTAAGTAACACTGAAGTGAGAGCTCTTACCAGTTTTCTCAGAAACAATTCCCCATCATGAGTATTTGGCCAAGTGCTTAGGTCTAGCATGAACATGTAATTTTTAAAAGAATGAGCTGGGACCTGCTAACATGTTTCAAAGGATCACCTAGTAAAAGCTGATCTCTAAGCAAATAAACCATCAGTTTATTTAATTTTCAAGTAGTTTTTTTTACTAAATGTATTATTCCTCTAAGAGTAACATGGTTCATACTGCTTAGGTTGTTTACAGTGCTTTTTGTTGTGCCTAAAATTTTTCAATAAGGTGAAATAAAAGATTCAAATATGGTTTTATAATACGTGGAAGATAAAATCTCATATTTATAGCATATACTTCGACTCTTTTATATGCATGACTAGTCAAAATTGTGTCTTTAAATGGCAACTTGATATTTTTCAAATTGTACTCAGAAACACTCCTGTGTACCATTTGCCTTAATACCAATATGTTCAGGATTAGCTTTATTAACAGTATGACATTTTCATGCATTCTTAAACTTTACACTAGTTTTAATATTCACAATATTTGATTAAGTTCAACTCAACAAATATTCAAGCCTACATGAGAAAAGAATGAAATGAGGTTACCTTTTTATATAATAAGCTATCTTATTTTTAAGAGTTAATACTGGGATTTAAAAACCTAAATTTCCAATGTTACTGTTAATTCAACCAGATGAACATAACTTTAGGCCACAGGACTGCCCATTAGCCTTTCCTGTCGGAGGGCAATTAATCTCTTGAACCACTTTTCTTCAGCATCAGCTTTCTCAATAAATAACTGAAATAAAAAAAGAAAAAAGAAGAGAAAATGTTATTGTCTGCCAATAACTTAGATTTGACCTTAAAAATCACTTGTATAGAATACATCCTTCAGCACAAGATTTGGATACTATTTAAATCTTGATGACCTCTTAACTGAAGATCATCTATTTGGAATAATGCTCAGAAAGTTTTAGAGTAAAAGGACTAATATCAAAATCATTGGTTAGCAATTTTACATTTCATTTTGTAAAGTTTATTTCCTACAATCTTTCTGAAGACACAGTGGTATGACACTAATTCACAGAAGATAGCACGACGTGGTGTTAATGACATGCTCACAGTCCATGAGCCAACTGGAGCAGAGCCAGAATTAGATCTTTTAGTGCCAGAATAAAAATAAAACAAAACTTCTTTTTGCCCATTTTTCTTTCCCATAGAAAGAATCTCCTAGAAGTCAGGTAACATGAGTTGGTCCAAACCAGCTTCAAATACATGTAACAGCTCTAAAGGCTGGGGGTGAGCTGCCTGTTTTTAGCAAATAGGAACATGTGGATCCATTTCCTCCAGTGGTCTTCTTGTCACCAGCCCAAAAGGACAACAGTTTGAATTAACTTCAGTCAACTAGACTTAAACTGACATTCTTAAGGTTTAAGGATCTTACATTTGGATGGGCCAGAGAATTGTCATCTTGGTACTTGATAGCAGTGGGGATGCTGCTAGGGTCTATTTCTTTTTCATTACTCAGTGGGTCAGCCACTACTGATGCTGGTCCTGATGTTGCAGCTGCATGCTTCACTTCACTAAGTTCCACTGACTGAAACATGAAACACATGCTATTAATTGGATAACAATATACAATTAAAATGTTGCTTTAATAATATTTCTGATTTTGAATAATAACTGCTCAATTGGCCTCCTTTGAGATGATACTAACTACAAAATGGCCCTAGGTTATTGAATAAGAAACAACTATTCCTAAAGTAAGCAAACAAATACAAAAACACTGTGAAAATGTTATTTCTTACAATCAGCATATTTTTCTTAAGAAGTTGGTACTTATGAGTCTATACTATTGCAAAAGTACATACATTTCACATATCTAAATTCCTACTTAGCCTTTTTTTCTACCCCTATTGGTTCTACACATACAGTTTTTCAATTTCCATTTTCTTTTGACTTTTTTTACTTCTGAACATCCACTTCTTTGAATGAAGTGCAAAACAGAGGTCACTGGGGAAAACATCTAGAAAATGAAATATGCATGAATTAGTTGATCCTTTATTAGAGTAATTTATCTCAGAGTTGGAGATCCATCTATTTAACCAGTATTTAGTAAGCACTACTAATTGCTAAGCACTGGGTACACGAGGGAGAATAAGAAGATATGTTCCTTGTCCAGGACACGGGTTCGAGCCCTGGTTGGGGAAGATCCCACATGCCACGGAGCAACTAAGCCTGTGGGCCACAAATACTGAGCCTGTGCTCTGAAGCCCGCGAGCCACAACTACTGAGCCCGCGTGCCACAACTACTGAAGCCCGCGTACTTAGAGCCCATGCTCTGCAACAAGAGAAGCCACCACAGTGAGAAGCCTGTACACCGCAACGAAGAGTAGCCCTTGCTCACCGCAACTAGAGAAAGCCTGTGTGCAACGAAGATCCAATGCAACTAAAAATAAAATTAATTAATTAAAAAAAAAAGAAGATATGTTCCCTGTCCAAACTGGAGATTACATTTTGCTAATGGGATGACTGATCTCTAACAAATACCAAAATATATACATAATCACAAATTGTAACAAGTTACATAGAGCTGTTTAAAGAAATATTTGGTAAATCTGATTTGGCAGTTTTCTTCTTATATTTTGGAGCCAATATTTTTTTCCCCAGATCCCAAACTTTTCTATGTCTCCAACATAGTGGTCATAGAAGACTCATAGCCCTAAGTGATATTACACTGACCCTTTATAAAACTGAAGACATGTAACAGTAAAGCCCAATATTCTGCACAGGGGAAAGTGGGAAGTATGTTAGTCCAGTGAGGTCCAGGACATAATTTTTTGGTACTCTATCTTGCCATGCAGGGAATGTAAGAGCATGTCATTCTGCATATCTAGGCCATGCTTTGATAGGGTTCAGCTAGGAGACTGGCTGTCCATATGGAACTACCTCGAAAAATTGTGAAGTGCTGTTATTCTAGTTGCCAAACATGTGGATCGCACACGTGCAGGTGGCAGAGATAACATTCTATTACAGAAACCAAGTAATCTCATTTTGTTTTTACCTACACAGTACATTAAAGTTTTCTTTGAAAAGTGCTTATATGCACAAGAGGTAAAGTTCTCAGGGGTTAGGATCAGAGTGTAGAAGTTATTATTTAATAATGTGTAATTTAAAAAACGTGTGAGGAAAACCATCAATTGCTTCTTTATTTAAGTGAGGAAAGCTGTTAGAGAAAATTTGACTATTAAAAAACCCTTAGCATGGCTACTATCAAACATCTGGCTTTGAGTAGCACTGCCACCTGGTGGTTCAGTTTGGAAAAACTTGTTTTAACACGTACTTAAAAGTATGAAAGAACAAATGACCATGCTGCTTAGAGTTATTTACCCTCTTTTTGAACATAGGCGGATATCTGCCAAATACAACAATTTTTGGATTGAATAAGTGGTAATAAGCTTATTTGGGAGAGCAGTCTGAAAACAAGATTGGTTCCTTAAGTTGATGATACAGCAGGAACTATCAGATCATCTTTCTACTCACACCAGAAAAATATGATTGCACAAAGTAAAACTAGTTAAATCAATATGTGTTGCAGGAGACAAACTGTCTAGCATGTCATTGGTAACAGCCACTTTTCTGGTAATAGTTCCCTAGCTAAATTAGTGGAATTAACACAGCTAAAGAACCTACCAACAGAAGGGGTCACTAGTTACAGAAAAGCCTTTTTCAGAGATATTACAAACTTTATACCAATGCATGTAGCACTGTCCAGGAGAGAAGGATGTTGAAACTTGGTTCATAATTTAGTCCTCAAGAGAGTTAGTCTTTGCTATGCAACAGGAATAGCCCATCACATCTGCCCATGACCTGGATGAAATGGTCCTCTAGATAATTTACTTTGCTAAGTCATCTCCTGATAAATAATTCATCTTCTTGGGCATCCTGAATCCTTACCTTATACTGTAGACACAGACATTTTAGAAACTGGAAAGGGATACCACTTTCTAAACTAATAAATTGGCCCTCTGTTTTATATTACAGTCCAGTGCGAATTTATTCTTTGTTGGCCCATCACTGCTCTTCTGATCGTTTTGAAACGCGATGACTAATGTAAGTCTAGTGTTGGATGGCTAATATCTTATACTACTGTGCATTCACCAAGGTAAATGCCATCTTCTGTGGCCTTTTAGCATATTCTTTATATTTCAACAGGGAATATGCATTGAGTTCACAGTTATGAGAGATTGATTAGTTCTGGAGTTGGACAAATTTGGTTTGGCTGCCGCTTTCTATCATTTATTAGCAGTTTGACCATGGGCTATGAAATTTGCTGAATCTCAGCTATAATTAAGGGTTATTAGGATATTAGTTAAATTATAAATGTTAAATGTCTAGTATTAATGGTAGTCATCATTATTTTAGTTATTTTACATTAAATATATACAAAAGTGGGGCTATGATACAACACTGTTTTACATCATTTGCTTACTGCTTTAACATTTCCAAATGGCTGTGTTGAAACAAATTGGTTCAAAGCTTATGTCTATACATGAAACTAGAAAGTTACTGTGTAAAGTAATTTTTAATTTGCTTGGTCACCAAGCCTCAAATAAGGAGAATTTTAGGATCTATAGACCATAAAAAATTACATAAAACAGTCTCTGGCCCAACCAAAACAGGAATCCTTGTATCTACAATCCCTCTGAAGGAAGCCACAGACAAATACAGCCCTTGGTAGCAGCAGCAGGAAGAGGAGGAGTAGTGACAGCTTTCATTTCTTGAGCACTTACTATACGTCAGGTACTTGGTTAACTGTTTTATGTAAAGTATCTTGCTCATCCTTATAAAAACCTCTGCTATGGGTATTATCCCCATTTTAAGGGACGAGAGCCAAGGTTTAATGAGACTATTATGTAGTTTAAGGACATATGACCAGTAAACGGCAGAATCAAAGTGTGGTTCCAGATCTGAGTCTACATCTCATGCTTTTGACCACTGCTTCCTAATGGCTAAATGCAAGATTTATTGCAATTTGGTTTGAATTTTAGAGGAAAGAAACAAAAATGTTGGTAAAATATTTTAACTAAATGTATTTCTAAGGGGCTCAATTCACAGTGCTGGATTAACATTTCTAGGCTGCTTCTGCTTCTCTGTCATACTTATCCAACCAAGAACTAGCTAGTTCTAGGCTTTCCAGATTGATTGATTTTATTTCTTTCTATGAATTACTGTTAAGGGGAACCTCTTTTTGAAAGATAGTTGAAACAGAAGGTGGGTTTCCCTCACACAGATTTATGAAGGTTGCTTACAAAATGAAGAGCCTCCTGTTCCATCCTAGACCTCTCAATCCTTAATGGTGGCATCTAAGTTGGAAGTACAAGAAAAGCTACATTGAAGCTGAGTAAATTCCAACTCAGCACTAAAAACTAAAGCAAACAAAAACTAATTATTAAAATAATTAATAATGGTGGTCCCTTTGATGAGAGATGTAGGTGAAATTCCTTTAAACTGCTCCCAAGGGAAGCCCATTTAACTATATATAGGGTTTTGTTATAGATATGGGAAGAAGAGTTTTTCTCTTGGATTTAATCAGTTATCTTAAGATTAATAACTATAAGAAATAATATTTTAAAACTTTTCTAGAGAATATAAACAAGGTAAAAAAATGACTAACCTTGGAATTCAAATATATGGATATTATTACATTTAAAAAATCTTTTAAGGTGCAACCAGATATCTAAAGAATTTCTGTGTTTCTCAGCAAGGGGTCTGTCTTACTGGTGAGCATGGAGACTCAGGGAAAGTAAGGGACATATTAGAGAAATGTAAATGGGGTAAGGTTTATACTTCAGACAGTCTGAATGCCTATAGTAGTAGAAGTTTTCAAGCACCATACTTAGTTTATAGAATATACTTAGATAGCAAATAATTTAGATGCTAGAGTATATAATTTTAAAACAAACATTTTATGGATCAAGAACCATGTTACATATTTGATAATCATTATATTTAACCCTCGGTTACTCTAAAAAGTAGGAATTATTAGCTCTATTTTATGAATTTGGAAACTGAGGCTTGAAAAGAGGTTGAGAGGTTTTCTCGAGATCATCAATCATGTTAGGAAGTGTGAAAGTTAAGATTCAAACTCAGATCTCCTTGAGTCCAGAGCCCATGCTCTTTCCGCTATATTTTAGATCAATTTCCTTACTCACTGCCAATTTTACTAGTTACTGGAAGAACTCTTAGTATCTTGGAGGAGAGGAATGGAATTAAAAATAAATTTACTATATTAATAATTAATACCAAATGGGAAAAAGTTGTTTAGAAGAAAACCTAGTGTATTAACATAGAGGAATAAATATTTCCACAGAAAGAAAATGCTAGGTTATCTTAAGTGTGTGCAGTGAGAACTGGGAAGTCAAGGTGAACTCCAGAAAACAAATACTATGCAAGTAAACTTCAAAACAAATTACAATTCTTTTAGGACTTCTTAATAAGTACGAGTAAGATATTTAATAAAATAGGCAACTATATTTGTGAATGTCCATTTCACAGCTCCTTTTTTTCAGGAGTTGTGGTGGCAAACTACAAAATATTCAGATGAAATCAGCAAAATAACAGGGCAAGGACCATGGATTAACCAAGGCTGTCTAGTGCATCCTGGCATCCTGCACATGCTCAATTCATGTCCCCATAATGAATTATTTTAAAATACATATGGTAATTGAAAAGGTGTCCATCTCACTAATAACAAAAGAAATGCTAATGGAACAACAAAAGGTCAATTTTTACCTATCAGGTCAGTAAACATGGAAAAGTCTGATAAGACTTGGTGTTAACCAGGGTGTGAGAGACAGACATCTCCCTGCATTTCGAGGTGGAATTTGAATTGATACAATATTTTGGGTGAATGACTTTGGGAACAGGTATGAAAATAAACAATATTAACCTTTAACAACTCCATTTTGAAAATTTTATCTAAGGTGATAATAATGGATATTCACAAACATGTATGTAACAGCTCCAAACTTACAACTACTAAAATATCAGAGAAAAAAAATTATGATACATTCATTAGTAGAATACTATACAGTCATTAATATATCTACAGATATAGAGTATTTTTGAATAAGTGATAGCTATACCATGTCTTCATTAGATGTATGATATTGAAGAATACATGTATTTCACAGTAGACAGCTTTTTCCAACTAAAGGAACACAAATTCCAAAAAGCAGCCCTGACAATGATTGAAAGAATACATGAAATATTCAACAGAAATAAAATGCCAATCAAAGCTCCTTTTATTAGAGTTGAATAAGTGATACCCATATGGGCAAAGAGTGCAAATATATGTTACTATTTGGGTAATAATTTTATTGTTAAAGTTCTTTTCTAACTTTTCTCTAGCAATGTCAATTCAAAAAGTAGATGTATACATTTGAAAAGAAAACTGTACATTCATGAAATGTGTATTACTGTTATAGAACTGTATGTTGACATCTTATACTTTGCCTTCTTGGTGAATTTTAAAATAAAAATGGCATCAGATACATTTTCACAGTTTTTTTTTAACAAGTTAAACTTGAACTGATTCTCACTGATTCATTCTCTCTCTCAATAACATGCTGATACACTCTCACCCTACTTCATCTATTAGAAGAAGAAGCACTTACATTTAAGTAAAATCCATTAATAAAGCATCCCTTTAGTTGGAATCTAAAGGCTTATTCATAATGCCTTGATGAAAACTTACCTTTTTGACTTCTTTACTTGATCTGAATGTTTGCTGAACAAAAGAATCACTTTCAATGGCTTCAATTTCTTTGACTCTTTTTACTTGTTCTACCAGGGTGGCTTGGTCTAAAAAAGAGGGTATTATGTCAGTGTATTCTGGTTTGTCAGCTTGTTATCAACACTATACCTAAGCAATGTTCTTTCTATGAAGTAATTTTATGACTTATGAAATTTAACTGGATGGAAAAAAAAAGACATTATGGTTAAGTTATAATAGAAACTTTTTGCCCCCCCTGGAGACCCACAAAGATAACATTCCTATCCACTAAGACTCTCACCTAAAACCTAAAACATTGCTGAGAAGGTACTGCTAAAATGATCCAAGCTAATCTGTGCTAATCTGGAAGGAGGACTTTACATTTTTTTTCCAATTTTACTATGGAAATACATAAAAGGAAAAAGGAATAAGAGCACAATGAATCCATCTGCACCCATCACTCAGCTTCTGTAATCATTAATTTTCTGTTATTCTTATTTAATCTATCCATGCCCACTTCAATTTTGGGGGGTGGACCTGGAGTATTTAAAAGTAAATCCCAGACATAATGCCATGTTACCCCTAAATATTTTTTTACGCATCTCAGATAAGGGCTTAAAAAAACAAAACAAACTAGCAACATAACTACAATACCATCTTTAAACCCAACGTTATCAGTAATAATTCCTTAATATCATCTTACATAATCCATGTTTAATTTTCACTGATTGTCCAAGTGCTTTTTTTACAGTTGGTTTGTCTGAAAGAGGATCCAAACAAGGTCCACACATTACACTTAGTCGACAAGTATCTTAAATTCCTTTTAATCACATATGGTCCACCATCCCTTCCTTTCATTGTCATTTATTTATTGAAGAAAATGGATCATTTAGCCTTTACAATTTTCTACATTCTGGATTTTGCTGATTTTATTCTCATGGTGTCATTTAACATGTTCTTCTGTCCTTCATATTTTGTGTAAACCAGCAGTTAGATCTAGACAGGGGTAAGATTCAGGTTCAATTTCTTTTGGTAAAGAATACATCACAGGTGGTGCTATGTAATTCCTATTACATCATATCAGGATGTGCTTCTCCCACTTCTAATGATGTTAAGATTGATCAGTGTGTCCAAGGGGATGTCAGCCTGACCCTAGTTCTCCACCAACCTTTCACTTCATGGTTTTAGCAGACAATGTTTGTTGCTTAGCTCCATTATTTTATTAGACATTGCAAAATGGTCATTTTTTTCTAATTCTATTATTTGTCCTGCATTTATTAGCTGTGATTCGAAGAACTTCCTTCATTGACTACTTTGTAACTGTGAAATATAGTCTAGAGGAAAAGGCAGAATAAATATTTAATTCTTTCCCTTAATTTATCAATTTTGGTCCAAAGATGACCATTATGAGCTCATGAATATTTATATATGTAATGTACTTCAGTCCATCGTGGTCATTTTCATATTTTGATTCTACCTTTGGGTAGTGGGAGCCTCTTCATGTTGGTCCCTGCATCCTTTTGATATGATCTCTTTTGTTAAAGTGTGATAAGATGTCCCAGGTTCATCCTGTACAGTTCCTGTCTCAGACTTGAAATCAGCCATTTCTCCAAAGGGCCTGGATTCCTTTTAGTGGCGAATGATACTTAAAGACAGTAACCTGAGCAGTAGGGGTGTTTGTTGTTACTTGATTGTCACCGCTTCTCAGCTTTTTCAGTGGGTGGGGTAGGAAATACATACTTTTAGAAAAGAAAATCGAATGTGAGTTATATTTGTATATCTTTTCTCTTATTCTAAGAATATTAGGCCTTAATGATGTGATCAAAAGTACTTAGTTGTTTTTCCTAATATGTGAGTTGAATATATATTAGTTTCAAAATAATAAGACAAATATTACTATTAACAAGATGAATTAATAGTTTAAAATTTCTTTATGGCTCTTTTTGATCTTAGGATTTATTCCACTGATGAATTGTCAAAACACTATACTCTAAAGTCACTTGAAATGATTCTCCATGTGATTATGCTACCAACTTGATATATAGTTAGGTTCATTTGTTTCAGTTTTTTTTTTTAAATCTTGTTTTGCTCTACTGTTTTCATAATTAATATTTGTTTTTTAATTGCATAAAACACTTACATGCTTTCAAAGTCAAAATTAAAACAACATCATTCAGAGAAGTCTAGGTTTCCTTTCCTATCCCATCCCCCCAATCCATAGGTAATCATTTTTTATTAGGTTTTGATTTTTATCCTTCCATTGCTTATTTCTGAAAATATAAGTATACATATTCTCTTCTTTCTTACACAAAATTAGCATACTATACATTCCTATGTATATTACTTCTCTCACTTTTAACACTATGTTTTCCAGTATAGAGACTTCCTCATTTTATGCTACAGCTATACAGTAACCTATTTTATGGTTTTATGATAGTTTTTTCCTACCAATGCCCTGTTGATGGTCATTTGAGTTGTTTCCAGTCCTTTGTTTTTACAGTTAGTGCTTTAATAAATAGCCACAGGCATGTATCATTTCATACTTTTGTATTTTTTTTCCACATGCTAGCTGGGCAAGAAAAATGCAACATTATGGTTCACAACCTTACTGTTTAAACTCTTGGTCTAAGCTGAAACGAACACACACCTGAATTAGGAGCCACTGAATACTCAGCTAAGGCATCTAAAAATGCCAGGGTTTTAGCCTGTATGAATAATAACTGAATTTATTTAAAAAAACTGTAATAACTGGTTTAACAAGGTAGAGTTATTTGCATCAAAGTAATTTTTACATACTAAGTTGAAAAGGTTAAATGATATAGACAGTATGAAATCTGGTCTAACACATTCAATAAAAATTAACATTTTATGAAAAATCTCTGCTTCAGTTTTTGGCCAATCACAAATTATAAGCATATAGTCTTATGCAAGTTCCAGTTTATTTAAGAGAAAGACAGTGCTTCTGAGATATGTCCCTGACAGCTGTAACCAGTCTTTTCTCAGGTGAGAAATCCTGCATGGAATGTTTGGAAGTAACAGCTGTCACAGCCAACATTCACATCTTTGGAAGAATATATTTTCCTATATAAAAAGCAAACACTGACAGAGTGTCATGGAAAAGCAAATAGTTCCACATGCTTTAGAATAAAAGCTCCTTTTAATTATGCAATGTACTAACTGAGCATGTGAAATGAGAGAAGACTCTTTGCCCAGCTAACTTATTAACATGTGCTGTACCAGAGGATAATATTTTTACTAGCTACATGTATAATGGCATTAATATAGCAGAGAAAAATCATAATGGATACCATTCCAAGTGATTCAACTTTAACTGGTCAACATGAAAACACATTTGTTTGTGTAGGTGTTAGTTTCACAATTATTTCACAATCATTAGTTCCCAACCAAAAACAATATTTCTGACTTCAGGATGATGTCTCATATGTATCAACTGTTTGACCCCTCGGATTTTTTCTCTAACATATTCCCTCATTTGGATTTACAAAGCACATCATTAGTATTAAATGTCAGAGGTGAGCTCACAAACAGTACTTGATGTCTAAAGCTTGCAGTGTTTGTAGCTTTAAATATGGGCATACAACCAGCTCCTAATACAAATAAAAGTGTTATCACAGAAGCTGGCCAAAGGGCCAGTATATTTAACAAAATAGCACTGGAGAAACTGTAAAGGAAGGAAGGAGAAAGATTAGAGGAAAAACAGAACATTATCTTTGTGTTTCTTTAAAGATCACTTCAGGACTAACAAAGTGACAGGGCAGATAGGGGAAAGCCTGTCTGCTTGACTTACAATATGAAAATAAACCAACATAGCTTTTACCTTTCAATGTGGGAACCATTTTACTGGTGATATTTAAATTAAAGAATGTGATATTTAAATTAAAGAGTAAGAGAGTGATATACAAATTAAATTTCTTTAACATCTTTATTGGAGTATAATTGCTTTACAATGCTGTGTTAATTTCTGCTGTATAACGAAGTGAATCAGCTATATGTATACATATATCCCCATATCCCCTCCCTCTTGCGTCTCCCTCCCACCCTCCCTATCCCACCCCTCTAGGTGGTCACAAAGCACCGAATTGATCTCCCTGTGCTATGTGGCCGCTTCCCACTAGCTAAATATTTTACATTTGGTAGTGTATATATGTCAATGCTACTCTTTCACTTCGTCCCAGCTTACCCTTCCCCCTCCCCGTGTCCTCAAGTCCATTCTCTATGTCTGCGTCTTTATTCCTGTCCTGCCCCTAGGTTCATCAGAACCATTTTTCTTTTTTTTAGATTCCATATATGTATGTTAGCATATGGTATTTGTCTTTCTCTTTCTGACTTACTTCACTCTGTATGACAGACTCTAGGTCTATCCACCTCATTACAAATAGCTCAATTTCATTTCTTTTTATGGCTGAGTAATATTCCATTGTATATATGTGCCACATCTTCTTTATCCATTCATCCAATGATGGACACTTAGGTTGTTTCCATCTCTGGGCTATTGTAAATAGAGCTGCAATGAACATTTTGGTACATGACTCTTTTTGAATTATGGTTTTCTCAGGGTATATGCCCAGTAGTGGGATTGCTGGGTCATACGGTAGTTCTATTTTTAGTTTTTTAAGGATCCTCCATACTGTTCTCCAGAGTGGCTGTATCAATTTACATTCCCACCAACAGTGCAAGAGGGTTCCCTTTTCTCCACATCCTCTCCAGCATTTATTGCTTGTAGATTATAAATTAAAATTTGAAAGATGCATGGGAGATTTCATTTTTAGCCTTATAAATAGCTCAGCTCCATGCTGTCTGAAAACAGGCATAAAAAATGTTTTAAACTGCTTCATACTCAAAATTCTAAGATCAATGTCCACAAATCTATGTCTTAAGTATAACCCTGTCATTTTGGGAAGCAGAATAAAACACATCAATAATATATAGTAAATTGTTTTATTTTTATTTTATTTTTTAAAATATTTATTTATTATTTGTTTGTTTGGCTGCGCCTGGTCTTCGTTGTGGCACGCAGGATCTTCATTGCCGCGTACAGGATCTTCATTGTGGCATGCGGGATCTTTTAGTTGTGTCAGGCAGGCTCTTAGTTGCGTCATGCGGGATCTAGTTCTCTGACCAGGGATTGAACCCAGGCCCTCTGCATTGGGAGCGCAGAGTCTTAACCACCACTGGACCACCAGGGAAGTCCCTATAGTAAACTGTTTTACATTCAGGCTCTTAAGTTTAACATGCCAATTTGTCATTTAAAAATTCTGTACCAATTTTAAGACTGGGAAGAATGTGAATTAAAACTAGTTATTGTTTATATATATATATATATTTTTTTTTTTAAAAAACATTTATTTATTTATTTGGTTGCATCTGGTCTTATTTGTGGCAGGCAGACGTCTTAGTTGGGGCTTGCTGGCTCCTTAGTTGCGGCATGTGGGCTCCTCAGTTGTGGTATGCAAACTCTTAGTTGCGGCATGCATGTGGGATCTAGTTCCCTGACCAGGGATCAAACCAGGCCCCCTGCATTGGGAGCGCAGAGTCTTAACCACTGCGCCAACAGGGAAGTCCCCTAGTTATTGTTTATATGCTTGGCATGAATGCCTAGCATACAAAGTATCCTGTATTCATCAGCCATGAGGTAAAAATGAAAACAAGTGATAAAGTTACTGAGAGAATAAAAATTACAGGATGTTCCTGGGGCTTCCCTGGTGGTGCAGTGGTTAGGAATCCGCCTGCTAGTGCAGGGGACACGGGTTCGAGACCTGGTCTAGGAGGATCCCACATGCCGTGGAGCAACTAAGCCCGTGCACCACAACTACTGAGCCTGTGCTCGAGAGCCACAACTACTGAAGCCCGCACACCTGGAGCCCATGCTCCGCAAAAGGGGAAGACACCACAATGAGAAGCCCATGCACCACAATGAGAAGCCCATGCACTGCAACGAAGAGTGGCCCCCGCTCACCGCAACTAGGGAAAGCCCATGCGCAGCCAAAAATAAATAAATTAATTTTAAAAAAAATTACAGTATGTTTCTAAACATTAACATGGTAAACATGAAGTAAACATATCTATGTGCACTTGATGCTTTTTGATAAACACATTATTGGTAAACAAGATGACTTCCATAGGTTGCTTGCAAGATGTCCGTAGAATATTTCATATTTCATAATAAAAGAGAAAATAATGGAGTCAGAAAGCTAAGTCACTACAGACTAAAAAAGTCAATAACTCACTGCATGGACAATTATTTTGTTCTTTTTGTGATTAAAAATTAAAATCAAATATTTTATTAGTTACTGTTGATGTTGTATTATAAAAATTAGGTTCACCTGCTACTTTGAGTTATATTTGACAATTTCACATGGCACATTTACAGAATTTTCTGTGTTATCAAAAGGTACACAAATTTAAGATTAGTAGATAAAGATGACAAGGTCCAGTATAAACCTTTTATTTGAAAAGGCAAAGTTTAAATATGTACACCATTTGCAGATTACCAACAAGCCAACCTCTCTAAACTGGCAGCAATGCTAGGCAGAGAACAGCAGATGGCACTATTACCCAAAATGTAATGGGCTAAGCGACAGGAGTTTCATGAAAGGTACCTTACACATTAAAATCTCATCTCCAAATGACTACTTTTGAATATTAATAATTTATGAATTTCCCCAAAGTTAAAATGCATTTTATATTACAAAGAGTTTGGGTTGGTTGGCTTCATAGTTATTGAGTTACTTATGCTACTTTTCTCTCCCAAGGGGAAAAAAAATTTATATACTAATACTACTGCTACAAATACATGAATAATACAAGAGAAGATCTTATTTTCAGTTTAAATGGATTCAAATTTTAGTCAAGAATGGAAATATCTGCAAAATTTCCTTTTATGGTACAATATAGACACTGAAGACAAAGTCTTTGAAAAATAAAGCATTTTCAAGTGCTTTGCAAGAACGAAAGAAAAAAAGCAAACAATAACAAACTGGCTATTCAATAAATAAGTAAATGGAGATGGCTGTTCAATAAAATCTGTAGACAAATAAAACATACCATAAAGCTCACTTGGAATTCTAAAGTTAAAGCAACTCCTCATAACACAAATTTTAATGAAATATAGCCACTGCTTTCCCTTCAAAACAGTTCAAAACAGTGTATTTTAAATAAGTTTCTTTCATTAAAACATATAAAACATATATTAGAAAGCCATCCAACCGTAACATTTTAAGGTTGTTCATAAATCTCATATCCCTGGGCACCAATTTCCAGAACTGATATCCAGAAATAACGTGAAAGATGAGAAAACTTCTTAAGTAGAATGTGGCTTGTCTATCAGCCTTCTGGAAGCTTATGATACAGTACCAAGTTATATATGTCAGTGAGGCTCCTGGAGTGTCTCTAATAACAACCCCCCCTTGGATGGGGTCCAAGACAGACTCATAACAAACTGCTTTCCATGTCAAATTAAGTAATAAGAATAAATTTAATGTGACTGAACCAGTGAAGAATTTCTGATAAATATTTTAATAAGTGCAAGTGAATTGAGCATCAGACTAGGTTTTATGAAAAACAAAATCCATACTGAAAATCCACACAAATTCCACCTCATTTAGTTCCTCTCACCTAGAATGCTCTTACCTTTTCTGAATCCTCCCTGTCACTTCCCTTGCCACCTCTGAGAAAAGGGGCCTCTTCTATAATTCATTTGGCTCTCAGCATATGTTAACTCCCACTGATATTAATTTCTTCATGAGCAAAAGCTTCATTTCCCCAGGCAGAGGGGACATACCCTTCTGTGTCAACTCCAGGAGTTAGTACAGCATACTCTATTATTTAGTAAGCAGTCAATAAACATTTGTTGAAAACTTAAAAATTAAGGGGCATTAAAATAACCATTAAAAAAACATTATGGGGGAGAAATGTCAAATTATAAAAGGTTTTGTAACTTTAAGAAATTAAATGTCTCTAAGTGGTTAGTTTTAACAGCTCTGGGTTCAGACTATCTGGATTGAACAGTCTCTTCTACTTAATAGCTTTGTGACCTTGGGCAAGTGCGTTGTGGTGGTCTCAGTTCTCTCCTCTGTGGCATGGGGATAATAGGTGAAACATCATAGGATGGTTGAGAGGTTGCCTCCCGCCTTTCTTCCTTCCCTTTCTCTCTCCTTTCCTACTTCCAAATATTTGAGCACACTCAGGCATTGTTCTGCATACCAGGGTTTAGAGACAAGAGTTTCTTTCTCCCCTCATGGAGCTTATGTTTCAATGGAAGAAGCGAATAATAAACATGTAATAAACAATATAATATCAAGGAAAATAGAGCAGGGTAGAGGGCTACAAAGGAGAAAGGGGGGCTATCTCAGATGGGGTAACAAGGAAAGAACTCCTGACGTGGTGATTTCAGCAGAAAGAAGAATCATGTGAAGGAACAAGTCATGAAAATCTGGGAGATGACACTTGTGTTCAGCACAGGACTGAGGAAGCATTAAGAACACTTAGTAACTGAGAGCTATTACTAGTAACAGGACTAGAGGGCTGATTTAGTAATTGTACTGAGACACGGAAGTTGGCTAAAAAGTTGGTATATAAACCTCAATTTCTGGCCATATAGAATCCTAATGGATGTCTACAACCACACACTCCCTAAAATGGTAGTCATGTGGTAGAAATCATGTTTTAAAACAGACGTATATTTGATCATCAATATCTGGGATGCCTTTCTAGTGAGGAAGGTCATAGAGGCTAATTTTTCTTTTAAATGGTTGTTAAAAAGGCCAGATGAGCTGTTATGGTAGCAGAAGCGGTAATCACGGCAGTAACAGCATCTTACATTTATGGCACTGAGTGCTAAGCACTTCACATGGATTCCCTCTTTTAACTGTCATAACCATAAGAGATAGTACTATTATTATTTTCATTGTACAGATGAGAAACTGAGGCTAAGTAACTTGGCCAAGGTCACTGGGCTAGTTGGTGGAAGAAATGGGATCCAATCCCTGAATTGTGATCCAGTCATTATTTCCTAGTCAAATAAATTCTTTACCCACTCCTGACAAGAAACATGTATTTTTCTTCCTTCTTACCCATTTACTAGAATAATAAATGTTCTTGGTATTGTTCTTATTCTGCATTTTAATGCTTATACATTCAGTTAAATACAACATAGCTTTATTTCTGGAGGAGATGCCATATACATTGTCTTGGTTTTCTGGCGTTATCTTGAGCTAGATTACAGATGTATATTTTTGGAATCTTTCATACTCGATTAAATTTTTAAAGAATTATATATGTCACATTCTGAAAACCTTTATTAATGAATATAATAAATAAAGTTTTTAGAAAACCTATCATTCTTTCATTTAAGCCTGAAGACAACCTGAATGGTAAATTACTACTTTAGAGCTGTTCTTATTTATTGTGCATCAATTGTTGCTACAAAAAACTAGAATGGTTTCTGAGAATTTGGCTAAACAAACAACCACTATGCAGACGAACTACATAGACTATTGCCTTATGCTTCTCTCAAATGTAATAAACATGGGTAGTCAAATCCACTTTCAATAGTGGTAAGTAATAATTCCAACAAAGCTAAAGATACTGGAAGTTTTCTTATTTTAATAGGATAGAAGAAAGGAATATAATTTGAAGTATACTGGATTAACAGAGAATACAGACTCTGAAGTTGCTATCTGTTATCCATTTTAATTCCAGAATTCTTATTGACTCTTTAATTAAAATTCTGTAGATGGAAGAGTTGTATGTTTCTAAGGAACTTGAAGTGAATGCTGTCTGCCAGCCATCTCCAAACACCCCATAACCACACACAACTCGCCTGTCAGGAGAGCTAATGCAGACATCGCAGGGCACACCACATTTGTCACTGTGGCTAATATCAGAGACACGCAGCTCTTTTTTCTTAGCACACAAAAGCAAGATATGTAATTCAATGCTCAATTTACCCTTGTCTCACAGGAGATTTTTCCCCGCTAATTGATAGAAATTAAGCCATTAATCAAGCCACTAGCCATCATTCAAACCAGAGAAGATGAATACAAACTTTCATCATAACCACCTTCCCCATTTTAGTGTTCATTAGCATTAATTTTTAATGCAATTATGCTATTCTTTTACGCTGAGCTCATAAATTACTGCTCTTTTGTTGCTGGCTGGCCTTGTAAAATCCAAACTAATGCTTTGTACTCTGATCTTAAAGGCAATTACTAGGTTCTTCTATCTTTTATATCTTTGCATCCCCAATAACATATATATATATGTGTGTGTGTGTATACACGTATATATACATACATACATATATATATATGTATATAACGAACATCCATGAACACCCAAATGCTATGCCTGTTGTTTTTTTTGTCTCTATATAAAATCTGTGTGAACATATAAATGTAAAATGTACCTAAAGTAAATAAATACACACACATACAAAATATAGACGTTAATATAAAAATAAGATCTCATATTCATACTGTATTTTGGGTTTAATATAAAGATATTCTTACAGTTTCTCATGATTAAAAAGTACTGCATCATTGTAGTAAAGTTATGTTTTTATAACAAATTAGAGAAAATAAGAATATTAATAGTGACTAATATACACACTTGTAAGGGTCAAAAAACTACTAAAAACAGAAAGAATATCTACAAAATATCAAAATCCCTTAGTTCTTTATCTAGGGTTACTGTTTTATGTTTAAATCCTTATTTTAAAAAACTTGTGTTGAAACCTGAAAATTAATGAGACGAAAATGAAGAGTAATGGAAGATCAGAAGAACCATCTACCCAAAAGTGTGTTTATAAGTGCATATAATAACTCCATAGTCTTTTATTTTGCAAAGTGAATGCATCAGTTTATTAGAGGATGACAGTAAAATAAGACAAATTTTCCATAAATGAATACTGAAGCCAGAGCCAGCGTATCCACTCAGTCCTCCATCCGAGAGAAAGTGGAAAGATATACCCTCCTATAGTCCCCCAAAAGCATTGGTTATGCTCACTCCTAGGTGCAGAGGAGCTAAAAAAAAAAATCTGCAACTCTCTTCTTTGTATAACCCCAGTAATGCTTTTGCCTTTGTTCTCAAGTTGTTACGTTCTGGTCACCCACTAGCTAGAGAAAGGGTGCATATGTGGCATAAAGATTAATGAAATAAAACTTACTGGGAAGAACGGGAGAAAATATTTGCAAACAAAGCAACTGACAAAGGATTAATCCCCAAAATATACAAGCAGCACATGCAGCTCAATATCAAAAAAACAAATAACCCAATCCAAAAATGGGCAGAGACCTAAATAGACATTTCTCCAAAGAAGATATACAGATTGCCAACAAACACATGAAAGGATGCTCAACATCACTAATCATTAGAGAAATGCAAATCAAAACTACAATGAGGTGTCACCTCACACCAGTCAGAATGGCCATCATCAAAAAATCTACAAACAATAAATGCTGGAGAGGGTGTGGAGAAAAGGGGACCCTCTTGCGCTGTTGGTGGGAATGTAAATTGATACAGCCACTATGGAGAGCAGTATGGAGGTTCCTTAAAAAACTAAAAATAGAACTACCATGCGACCCAGCAATCCCACTATTGGGCATATACCCTGAGAAAACCATAATTCAAAAAGAGTCATGTACCACAATGTTCATTGCAGCTCTATTTACAATAGCCAGGGCATGGAAGCAACCTAAGTGTCCACTGACAGATGAATGGATAAAGAAGATGTGGCACCTATATACAATGGAATATTACTCAGCCATAAAAAGAAACGAAATTGAGTTATTTGTAGTGAGGTGGACGGACCTAGAGTCTGTCATACAGAGTAAAGTTAAGTCAGAAAGAGAAAAACAAATACCGTATGCTAACACATATATGTAGAATCTAAAAATAAAAAGAAAAAATGGTTCTGAAGAACCTAGGGGCAGGACAGGAATAAAGATGCAGATGTACAGAATGGACCTGAGGACACCGGGAGGGGGAAAGGTAAGCTGGGATGAAGTGAAAGAGTGGCATGGACATATATACACTACCAAATGTAAAACAGATAGCTAGTGGGAAGCAGCCACATAGCACAGGGAGATCAGCTCGGTGCTTTGTGACCACCTAGAGGGGTGGGATAGGGAGGGTGGGAGGGAGATGCAAGAGGGAGGAGATATGGGGATACATGTATATATATAGCTGATTCACTTTGTTACAAAGCAGAAACTAACACACCATTATAAAACAATTATACTCCAATAGAGATGTTAAAAATAAATAAAAATAAAATATAAATTTTATATATACACACAAATACATACACACATAAACACTTCCAGGCCTGCTTGAATTCACTTAATAATCACAAAATGGATATCATAATATCAGCACTAAAAATAAACCTTTGAAAATGAAACCACTACAAATCCACAATTAATTTAAAACATTTCAAGAAGAGTTTTTACAGGCTGACTCAGGGCTTGATCCTGGCAGCCAGATGGATATAGGAGGTCAATAATCCAGAAGCAATGAGACAGTGATTAGCCAGACAGTAAAACAAGTACCCAGAAGCAATTACTGTCTAACACGTCAGAAAGCCATTTTACTGAAATAGGCAGGAAATGGATTTAAAAGATAAATTTCAATGTCTCCCTGCTGTCTTTCTAAAAATCTTGTTTAGTAAACACATTCGTAAAGCCAGTTACTACCTTAAATGATAATTACTCACAGCAAAAAGTCTTTGTTCAGAAGTGATGACTGACTGGAAGTTTCCTTGTAAAACAAGTTTACTTGTTCCTTCATATGCTGACTGCGAGGAAGAATATATTTATTTCTCTGTGACTGTCCAGTCAGAGATACTGCAAAGCTTTAAGCTCTAAGAGAATCGGATCTGGTCCAAAAGGTTATCAACCATACTGAAATTTTGCTATAAAGTAGCAATGTGCCAAAGAGCGTGAATGATGTTTGAAAGTCTAACAAGAAAAGTGTCGGGGTCATACTAAGCATTCCCAAAGACTCTAGCAGGTATTTGTTGAATGATGAGCTGAACACAGGTTACTATTGCTAAAGAATGTGGCATTCCTTTATTGGGGAGGGAAGCTCCTTGAAGACTCCCTCTCTCTCTTTGGAAAATGGTAGATACTTATTTATTGCTCTCAAGAATTTCTACAGAGTACTTAAAAGCTAGCTTTTTTTTTTTTTTTTTCCTTTGCAGTACGTGGGCCTCTCACTGTTGTGGCCTCTCCCGTTGTGGAGCACAGGCTCTGGACGCGCAGGCCCAGCGCCCATGGCTCACGGGCCTAGCCGCTCCGCAGCATGTGGGATCTTCCCGGACTGGGGCACGAACCCGTGTCCCCTGCATCCACTGCGCCACCAGGGAAGCCCCATAAAAGCTAGCTTTTCATTGTCCTGGAAACTACTAAGTGATGACCTTTATAGGAGCAGAATTCTATTTCTATTTCTTTTCTGACCCATTACTCAACAGAGGTGACAACTCCCTTATTCTTGAAACTTTTTTATTTGGGTTCCATGACACCTTACACTCAAGGTTTTCTTTCTCCCCACTGGTCACAATTCCTCATTTTCCTATACAGGCCCCTCTAAATGTTAGGGTGCCCCAGTGCTCAGACTAGGCCCATTTTTCTTCTCTATCTTTTTTTCTCTCTCTAGGTGACCCATAGCTCTAAATACCATCTGTATGCTTATGACCCTCAAATTCTTATGTCCTAACATCATTACCAAACTCCAGACCTTGATTTTTCTCTCTTACCCCCTAAATTTAAACTATCCCTTTCCATTAGCTCCTGTCTCTTTTAGAATAAAATTCAAACTCCATACTCTTAGTGACAAAATCCTACGTAATCTGGATCCTGCTAAACTCTCTTTTTTTTTTGGTACGCGGGCCTCTCACTGTGTGGCCTCTCCTGTTGCGGAGCACAGGCTCCGGACGCGCAGGCTCAGTGGCCATGGCTCACGGGCCCAGCTGCTCCACGGCATGTGGGATCTTCACGGATCGGGGCACGAACCCGCGTCCCCTGCATCGGCAGGCAGACTCTCAACCACTGCGCCACCAGGGAAGCCCCCTGCTAAACTCTTCAACCAAATCTCTAACGCTTGTCCTAGCCACATTGGCATTCTTAAGCATTCTAAACTTGCTTCCCCCTTAGGATCTTTAGAGAAGCTGTTCCCTCCACCTAGAATGATCTTTGCATGGCAAGTTGCTTTTTGTTCAGATTTAGTTTAAATGCCAGCTCAAGGAGGCCTTCCCATAGCACTCAGTCTAAAGTAGCCAATGGTCATTCTCTAGCACATCAAGAGAGTGTAGAGAAACCAGTTAATTGTGAGGCTATTACAGGGATCTAGGCAGGAGATGATGACTACGCAGATCAGGGGTGACATAAGATGGGGACATATTTTAAATAAAAAATAGACACTAATTTTGTACAGAGTGAGGCAAAGAGAAGAATCAGGCTGATTTTCAAGTTTCTGGATCAAGTAACTAGATAAACAGTAGTGCTATTTACTAAGACAAAGAAGACTTGGGCGTGGAATTAAGAGTTCAGTTTTAAAGATGATGACTTTGAGATGCTTGTAGGTTTTAAAAAGAAAGTCTCTAAGTCTGGAGTTCAAAAGAGAAAGTCTGGGCTGAAGATATAAACTTTGAAGTAATAAGGATATACAAGGCATTTACTCCAGTGGAAAATGATAAATTTACTCAAGGAGAAAAGAGATAGAAAAGAACTGAGTTCTAGTGAATACAAACACTTGCAGACTGGGTAGAAGGAAGGGCTGGCCAGGGCTGGCAGCAAAATCAGGTAAGTATCATGCCATATTTTAAGTGAAAAAAGGGATGTTTCAAGAAGTGTGGTGAGTTGCATTGAATGCTGCTGCAAGGTTGAATGTGATAAGAAAAATTCCACTAGATTTGGCAAATTAGACAGTATTATTGGTGATTTTGAAAAAAGCAGTTTTAATGGAGTGACGTGGTAAGTCACACTGAAGAGGAGTGACACTTAAATGAAAATTTCTGTTTCCTAGAATATGGAGGATAATATTCTCTAAATGATACCTGTGCTGAACACAAGAACAAATAATGCTAGATAAAATATTTTTTAAAAAATTAAATTAAAGGTATGGCTGAGATTACATGAAGTAAGGAATCCACAAAGACCAAAAAGAAGTTTATAGTCTTAGTAAGTCCTCTACTCATAGAGAAATCGAATCATTTGTGAAAATTTTTTTTATAAACACTAGGTTCAGAAGGTTTTACATAAAAATTCTACCAAGACTTCAAGGAAAAGATAATTCTGATGTTATACAAACTGACTTCCTAACTCATTTTATAGGCTAGTACAAACGTGCTATCAAAAACAGTCAAGAATAGTACAAAAATGGAGAAGCTGTAGAAGCAGGTCATGAATGCAGATGCAAAAAGGGTAAGAGGGAAAATACACACACATCTATTTGTACACAAATATATATACATGTATATGTATAATTTAATATATGAACAGATTAAATCAAGGAATGTTAAAAAAAGATAATATATCAAAATCATGTTGGATGAGTCCTAGGACCGTAGATTTGGTTCAACTTTAGAAGATATGTTAATGTAATTCATAACATCGTCTGATTAAAGGAGAAAAACTAAACTAAAAACCTAAATTCTTTGACAAAGTGCAACATTTATTTGAGATTAAAAACAAACTAGGAAAGGAAGGAAACATCTCTGACCTAAAAAGAGAATGTACCCCTGTCCCACAAACTAAACCAAAATGAAAAAGGTAAGGCAAATACACTTAATGGTATAATGTTTAAAAAGAATATATATTTTAAAAATTTTAATTAGTTTATTTTTATTAAAAAATCTTTTTTTATATCTTTATTGGAGTGTAATTGCTTTACAGTGTTGTGTTAGTTTCTGCTGTACAACAAAGTGAATCAGCTATACATATACATATATCCCCATACCCCGCCCTCTTGAGCCTCCCTCCCACCTTCCCTATCCTACCCCTCTAGATCTTCACAAAGCATCAAGCTGATCTCCCTTTGCTATGCAGCAGCTTCCCGCTAGCCATCCATTTTACATTTGGTAGTGTATACATGGCAGTGCTACTCTCTCACTTCGTCCCAGTTTCTCCTTCCCCCGCTGTGTCCTCAAGTCCGTTCTCTATGTCTGCGTCTTTATTCCTGCCCTGCCACTAGGTTCATAAGTACTGTTTTTTTAGATTCCATATATATGCATTAGCATATGGTATTTGTAAAAAGAATATTTTTATGCCCACAAACAGGATAACGATGCTAGCTAGCTATCACCACTTCTATTAGGTATTGGTGGTCCTAGTCAGTGCAGTAAGATTTTAAAAAGAATCACATGATATAACAAATGGAAAGGAAGAAACAAAAAAGTCACTATTATTAGATAATATTATTGTCTATATAGAAACCCCAAAAGTATCTACAGATAATTTGTTAGGTACCAAATCAATATTTAAGTCAACTGCATTTGTATATATCAGCCATGAGAAGAAAATGTAATTAAAAAATAATATTTTAATAGCATAAAAATGTAACTCATCTACAAATAAATCCAACAAATTATGTGCTAGTTCGTTAGTAAGAAAATTGTAAAAGTTTATTAACAGACACTAAAGAAGACCTTCGTAAGTATGAAGAGCTATACCATGTTAAAGGATAAGAAGACACAATATCATAAAGATATCATTTCTTACCAAATCAATCTACAGAGTCAATGTAATTTCAGTAAAAATCCCAGGATATCAATTGGTCAGTCTATTTACTCTTCTATTTAGTGAATCTCAAAAAATTCTCAAATTTATTCAGAAAACTAAAGATTAAAAATAACCAAAATATTCACATAGAAGAAAAATGAGGTTGGTGACGTCTTATCAGATGTCAAGACTTATTATAAAGCTAGTAACTAACTAATACATGCTCTATTAGTACAGGGATAAATAAAATTGACCAATACAATAGGACAGAGAGGACAGAAATGGTCTACACATATTGGGAAACCTGGTTGATGAAGGAGCTGGCATTGCAGTTTAGTAGGGAAAAAGGAGTACTGAGTAAATGATATTGGGATAAACAGTTACCTATACGAAAAAAAATGGATCCCTATAGTGCACCATATACAAAAATCCGTTCCAGGTGACTTAAAGATTTAACCATGAAAGATAAAATTTTTAGAAGAATATGTAGGAGAATATGCTTATGTCCTTGAATTAAGGAAGAATTTCTGAAACAGGGCATAAAAAATACAAAACATAAAAGAAAGGACTGGTAAGTTCGAATATATAAAAATTAAGATCTATTGAGAGAGAAGATATCTGCAACATAGATTAATTGACCAAGAATTAGTAAAAGATAAAACCAATAGAAAAAGGCATTAAAAGCTTGAATAAGCATGTCACAGATGAAGAAACACCAAACCAATAAACACATGAGAAGATAATACTCAACTCCATTAGTAATCTTGGAAATGGTCATTCACACCAAGATCAGATGCCATTTTATAGTAACCACATTGTGACAATAAAACCACACATTGGCAACAATGAGAAAGATTGGAAATATCAAGTATGGCCAGGATGTGAAGCAACCAGAAATGTTATGAAATACTTGTGTGAGTAAAGACTGGCACCAACCACTCTGCAAACAATTTGGCACTCTCTGGTAGAGTGGAAGACATGTCTTCCTTATATCTCAGCAATTCTATTCCTAGGCATATATACCCTAGAGAAATTTCTGCAATATGTGTACCAGGAGAGGGGTACTAGAATGTTTACATCATCAATGTTTGTAATAGCAAAAAATCTGAAACAACCCGAGTGTCCATCAAGAGGAGAATGAATAAATTTTGATATATTCAGAAAATAGAATAGTTTACAACCGTGAAATGAATAAACCACAACTATAGGCATTACTATGGATGTATATCATAATGTTGAATAGAAAAAGAAAGCAAGTCATAAAAAAACATACACTGTTTTTTCATTTATAAAACGTTAAAAAGCATCTGAAACTAAATGTTACATTATTGGGAATACACACAAATGTGGTGAAACCATACAGAGAAGCAAGAGAATAACAAGCACAAAATTCAGGACAGGTAAGATTTGAGAACACTGCAGAAGGGGTTTTCATTGTTTGCATCTCAAGTTGGGAGATGAGTGCAGGTGTCTGTATTATTGTTATTTTTGTACTTTCATATATGCTATAAATACTTCTGAATGTATTTCATCCTTAAAAAAATAGTTTAAAAGTGAACAGATTAACAAATGGGGCTGGGATAACTGGATACCCACATGCAAAAGAAGAAAGTTGAACCCTTTCCTCACACCGTACACAAAAATGAACTCCAAATGGATCACAGAGAATGTTAGACCTAAAACTATAAAAGTCTTAGAAGAAAATATAGTAGTAAACCTTTGAGACCTTGGGGTAGGCAAAGTCGTTTTAGACACGACACCAAAAGCATAAGCAACATAAAATAAAGTAGATAAACTGTGCTTCATCAAAATGAAAAAAATTTGTGCTTCGAAGAATTCCATCGAGAATGGAATTAATCTGGGAAGGCTTCCTCCATGAAGCCTTCCCAGATTAATTTCATATCTTTTATGTCATAGGGACCCCAGGGAAATATTCTAACCAAACCTGTGCTACAAGCAGCTGCAGACACTGGTAGCAACTGAAGATGACCCCTAACAGCTTCCTTCTGGCCTGTTGTGTATAGTCAATGAGGAAAGATTAATCTTTTTCAGTTAAATGTCACTGATCCATAGTGGGAAAAAAATACAATATATAAGTAAGCAAATCATATATGTTTACATATATGAAAACAGAACATATTTAAAGAGAAATGTAAAATATCCCATTTATATGTATTTTAAAAGAAGAGGGAAACAAAATGACATTTATTTAGTATAACAAATATAACACAGACTTTAGCTATATGTTGTAGAGAGCTGAGGAAGAAAAGTGAGGGGTGGAGAGAAACAGATACAGAAAGAGAGAGGGTGAGGGGGCAAATGTGACAAAGACAAACAAAAAAGGCATGGAAAAACAGGAAGGAGAAATAAAAAGAAGAAGATGAGAAAGAGAGGAGAAGGAAAATAAATAGGATGGGGAGAGAAAGGAAAGATTTTTGACCTTATGACAGGGTGTCAGATGGTTGGGTCATGTATAGCTTGGTTATCAGGGTTTTGTTTTTGTTCTTGTTTTTGCGGTACGCGGGCCTCCCACCGCTGTGGCCTCTCCCGCCGCGGAGCACAGGCTCCGGACGCGCAGGCCCAGCGGCCATGGCTCACAGGCCCAGCCGCTCCGCGGCATGCTGGATCCTCCCGGACCAGGGCACAAACCCACGCCCCCTGCATCGGCAGGCGGACTCTCAACCACTGTGCCACCAGGGAAGCCCGGTTATCAGAGTTTTAAAGTTGGCGAAACATCTCAGACATAAAGTCCAAACCAATTTAATACTCCTCACTGAAAGACTCGTATTAAAAAACAAACAAACAAAAAACCAATCCTTAATGTCCTGGATTAAAAACTGAGATATTATAAGAATTCTTATCACAAGTTTTTGGTTAAAATTTAGAAACTCAGCATTCTTGAAATCTCCCTCCCCCCACAACTTTTTTTCCTAGATAGAGAACAATCCTAATCCTGCTACAAAGCAAGAAGTGTCACATTTTATTTTATATACAAAAAAGGACATCTACTTTCAACAAGCAACATTACTCTTTTATGGACTTTCAAGACCATAAAATGTCTGCTTTAGAACAACAGACATTCGTAGTATCACCTAAAAAAAATATGCTCTGTAGGTAAACCTCTTGCCCTAACAAATTTCTGGAGGGTTTTTCTTTGTAAATCTCTGCATGATAAGGCCTCCATACCTGGAGCACACCATTTCCCTACATGCATCACTTTGTTTTGGCCATGCTAAGTTTCATTCTGTTCTCAACTATTTGAGAAACCATGTTTTCTTGTTTCTAGGTTTTGCAAACGCTGTGTCCTCTACCTGGAACACCTCTATCCTTTCCCCCTTTCATCTTATTTGTTCTTTAACTCTCAGCTCGGAATTTACCTTCTCCAGAAATCCTTCCTTGACCTATAAAAGTCTGATTCCTACAAGCTTCTATAGCATGCAATACTTCTTTTCAAGTTCTTCCCTCAGTCTTGAAGGTCTATCACCTAGTCTTCACAAAGTGAATTTTACTTTTGCAAAATTTGGCTCAAATGCCACTCCCTATGAAGCCTTCCCAAATCCCTACTGATGAACGTTAATTATTTCTTTGAACCCCCAACATGGCATTTATTTTATTCTCCTTGTATTATTGCTTCATACATTTTCTCCCCCACTAGCTGATATACTACAAAAGAGCCCAGATATATGTCCCCACACAGTACTTAGAACATAGGAGGGATTCAGTCAACGTAAGCTGGCTGAGTGAATGGACCAGATGAAATTAATCCTAGGGTGCAAGCCGACCTGAGAGCTGGAGTCCTGTTTATACTGAGAGGGCTAATCTAGGAACAATACCTCCTAGGTGGGAGGTGTTTCCAATTGGGTGGAAAGACCACAAATTATAAGCAGTATGAATCCCACAAGACAAAAGACTGCAATATAAAAAAGTGCTGTGGTAGCTATATAAAGTCATAAATAAAACAGTATATTACAAGAAACTTCTGGCAGTGATCTGGTAATAGATTTTGACTGAATTGATTACTCACTGACAGTACTCAACATAGTCCTGCAAATGCATCAACTATGTAATGAACAGCTATTATGTTTACTGATTTTCTGATTTCCATTGATAGCTAACAGGCCAAAGCTACATATCAATATTTATGTTAGTAATACCCAAGAGCTAACAATTTTGACAAATGAAAACCTCAAAAATCTAAACAGTTCAAATTAGTGGAAATTTGAAGGCCAAATCTCAGAATATAAATGAAATACCTAACAAATGAATCTAATACACTTAATAACGGTGAAGTCAGTGTTGATAACTTTTTCCTCTAACAAATTTTAAAGGTTTCTTTTATCCTAAAGATGGGATCATTTCCTAATAAATATAGTCTCTATTTCATTCCAGAATCAAGATTTTGAAGTTCCATAGCCTCCAGCTAACACTTGGATAAACTTTACTAAGTGCTTTCATATAGTTAGTCCTTTCAAAATTCCTGTGAGATACATTGTTTTCTTCATTTTTACATGAAGAACTGAAGTCAGTGTGATTAAATAATATGGCCAGTCACTCAGTCAGTAAGTAGAAAGGCCAGAAAGCAAGTGTAGCAAAATAAAGTGGCAAAGAAGCTTTCATCCTTCCACTCTTAACACAACTTTTTCACTGCATATCACCTTACATTTGTTGATTATACCATTACTAATTTTACAGTATATATTCTATTTTGTATTCTGCTTTTTCATTCCTACTTAACAAATCCTCTTAAGGCCGTAGACCCTCTCTGGCAAAGGGTGGTAAATTTTCTGAAGACTCAGGCTATCTCACGAATGCTTTCATGGGTTCCTGTTACCCTATAACCATCTTCAAGGTTTATTCCAGTGGTTTTCAAAGTGTGGTCGCCAAGGCCAAAGCATCAGTTTCACCTGGATATATTTTAGAAATGCAGTAATCAGTGCCCATCTCAGAACTACTGAATCAGAAACTCTGGGGATGGTGCTATAAATTTCCAGGTGATTTCGAGGCACACTAACGTTCGAGAACCACTGATGTGTTCAAATAGAAACCTTTCTCAAGTACGCAAAAGTATGACAAATACTTAAAAATCAAACCTAAGTTCTTATTCAAAGGAAGAATAACTACTCAGGAAACAAAGTTTAAGTCCCAATTGTACCTCTAGATACATATTATGAGGAATATGATACTAATATTTAATATCCAGGACAAAGAAGTTAGGTAAGGGGTGAAATAGGGGCATAGATACCACAAAAAAACTAATTCCCAGATAATTTTTCTTTTCTGTATACTTTGTCTTTATAACATATATATGTGTGGAGATAGTATATATGTGTGTGTATAATTATATTTGTAATTATATTTTGGTATTAAAATTACTTTCTCATGCTGTTGATTCAAGTCAGGGGTCAGCAAACATTTTCTACAAAGGTCTAAACTCCAATATGCTAGGCTTTGCAGGCCATATATCTCTGTCATAACTACTAGATTCTGTTGTTGTAAGACAAAGCAGTCACAGACAATATGTAAACAATGAGTATGGCGTTTGTTCCTACTGTACTTTATTTACAAAACCAGGTGGTGGGCTGGATTTGGCAGGTTGGCTGTAGTGTGCTGACCTCTGATTTAAGCTGTCATTAAAACACATTTCCATTACCTGAGCTTCTGAGTGACTGAGGGCAGTGTGTGCATAATCAGGAACCAAATGTTGCATGAATAATTCACACTGGAGATACTCTTTTATACGAAGAAAATACACATAATGTGATAAAGATTACGTATATACCTTTAAAGGCACTCACAGAACTAAATTTCAAAGCTGGAAGCTTTCTGAGGGGAAGGATCTTAGAAATGTCTGTTTGTACCTAGGAAGGTGTTCTGTTGATTTAATGACTAGTGGGTTTTGTGACAAGAGAAATATTCTACTTTGTTAACTGTTGTTGCTTAGAGCCAAGTTCATTCTTTTTTTTTTTTTTAATGGGTCCTGAGACAACATATAAAAAAATCAAGGGTTTGGGATATACAAACTGAGTCTGAATCCTGGTTCTTCACATATTAGTATCGTGACTATAGGAAAATTATTCAACCTTTCCAAGACTCAGTTTCCTTATCTGTAAATTGTTATCTCCCTTAGCAGATTCTTGTGAACATAGAACTAAATGAGAGAACACAGATAAGGCACAGTGCTTGGCACATTGTAGGTTTATTTGCCCTGATTGGGCCATCTTGCTCCCCTGTTTGCTGAGTAAGCCCTGAGAATACAAAATATTTTAATTTTTCCCTAACTGCATTCAAGATAAGGGAGAATATGATAATATTGAAATAATAAAATAATTTCAAGAGTTCCATTGCTAAACCTTTTAAACAAGCCCCCCCTCCCCTTTATTTGTGCCACCTCAGGTATGATTTTCATTTCAGTCTAAAATCTTTCTTGATGACTTCACTAGTTAGATCAAAAAAATCAATTTTCTCTAGTTTGACCCATGTATGGAGCATCTCTTTAAAATGAGGTATGGGACAAAAGATATTTCCTATATTCTCTGCTCAGACTTCTCTTTCCCTTTTCACCACCACCCTCCAGCCCCATCAGAAAACAGAAGTCCAAACCTCAAAACATGAATACAGGACTTGACTAAAACTGCTTCAAAGGCTTCTCCTCCTGGGTTGGGAGAATGAAAGTTTATTGGCACCTACAATGCAAGGTACTCACTCAGCAATTGCTTAGTTGTGAACAATGACCTACTGCTTTGGCTCAGTAGGTGATGATTAGGGCTTCGTGTAGCATTTGTTAAAAGGGATTTAACAAGTCTTATGTTACTTCAATCTGCTTCCCAGAATTCCCCAACTCTGTTGAAGATAAATGAAGGTGTACACTGTTGTAAAACCCCAGAGTCAGGTCAGGAACCACTAAGCAGAGTGAATTAACATAAAATACTAGACTGCTTCTTTCTGTCTGTTGCTGCAGTAAGGCTTGTCCCTCCAGAATGAGTTTTGCTGTTAGAAATGGCCAGTCTTTCAAGGAAGGTGACATTTAGAGCCTCTTTCTCTAAACCATATTCTCTGAAACACCTTCCGCCCCTTGACCTAGTTTTGCTTTTTCCCCTTTGCCACTGCACATTTCTGTTGAGTTGGGGCGGGGGGTTAAGGAGATGGGGAAAAATGAATTCTTAGTTATAAAGTAAGACAGCAATGAGACAGTTGAACTAGATATCTTTAAGATTTCTCCCAGCGCTATCATTTTGTGACTTATTTCTAATGGTAAAGAGATGAAACAAAATGGCACTTGGAAGAAGAAATAAAATGTTAACTGGAAAAGTATCTGAGAATAGGAAGTCATTTAATGAGAATTTACTGGCAGTTTATTTATAGGAAAAAAAGGAAGGGAAAATAACAAGCGAGCACTCTCCCCCCTCCTTCCCCACAGCCTGCTTCTGGAGTATGTCCTGAAGCAGAACACAGATCAATTTCCTATACCATCTGCAGCTATCTAGAGAGCATTTGGTAATGAAAACCGCCCAAGAGTAGCTTTGGCTAGATTTGTTCAAAATTGTCCAATTTCAGAATGAGAGTACTATTTGACTGAAAATACATTATAACTTCCAAAACTGTCTTAAGTTATCACTTAACACTACTAGGAAAGGCTTATATTAAATAAACACAACTGAGAAGTTTTGGAAAAGAATTCATAAACAAATACTACTGAGATATGAAAAATTCTCTTCAACACATCAAAATAGCACGCTTATTTTTGTATTCTACAAAGAAGGCAAAACTCCTGGATAAAGATCATAAGAACATTCTATTCAGAATGTTCCAACCCATACCACCAGGTGTCAAAAGCACTAAAGGTTTTCACTGTTGGTATGTTCTGTGATCATACGTGAAAATTACACTGAGTTACCTTCACTTTCATTATTTTGGCATATAATTTGACAATGAAAGATGACAGTATTGTCTAATAACAGTAAATTGTTATATACTCAAAGGGGTTAACCAAATCAATCTAAACTTTTTTTTTTTTTTTTTTGCGGTACGCGGGCCTCTCACTGTTGTGGCCTCTCCTGTTGCGGAGCACAGGCTCCAGACGCACAGGCTCAGCGGCCATGACCCACGGGCCCAGCCGCTCCACGGCATGTGGGATCTTCCCGAACCGGGGCACGAACCCGCGTCCCCTACATCGGCAGGCGAACTCTCAACCACTGTGCCACCAGGGAAGCCCCAAACTTTTAAGTTAAAGTCCCATTTCAGTTGCTAATCAGTTAAAAACATACAATTTTAACAATGTCAATTATATTGAAATCCTTAATGTTCCTCATTTGGGATCTAAAGAGCAAAGAAAACAAAACCCAAAAGAAAAAGCTTGGCATTCCAATAATCCTGGATAATTCTGAAATTAACTGAATTACGTGGCTGTGAAAGCCAGTTTAAGTTACCCCACAAATAGGGTATTATACATCTACTTAATTAGGTACCTCCACTAAGAACACTTCTCAATTTTAAATTTACCAAATTAAAAAAAAAAGTCTTTAATGGGCAAAGAAGTTTTCAGTAAAAGTGCTGTTATAGCTATTATTTTATTTCTTTTAGAGTTCTTTCTTCTGGTCCATCTCCTAGTGGACAACAGGAAATGAGATATCTATTATACAAATCACATTACTGAGAAAACCATGATAAAATTACCAGTTTCAGTTGACCTCAAAATAGGGCAGCAAAAGATAATAATTGAAAAACAAAAGTTTCATATAATTTAATGTACTGACCTCACTTAAGTATCAGAATAATAAATGATGTCTCCAATCCCCCCACCCCAATTATTAGAGAGGTTTGTCTTCAACTGCTAAAATTACACTTAGTGAATCTGTTATATTAAATTAGTGCTCAATGCTGCTGTTAATCTTTGTCCCATTAAGTTAAAAATGCAATGCGTTTAATAGCTGCACAATCTTCACAATCTTAGCTGTACATGTATAATATGACCACTAATCAAGATCACTCAACAGGTCAGCAGATTAAGATCAGAGTCAGTCTCCATCTCTTGGGCTCCAGGCAGAAATTTCTCTCCATTCACCTACAGATCTATTACGTGTGATCTCAACATTGTCCCATACCATAAGGAACTACATACATTTTGGAGTCTAATGTCTACTTTACCTAAATTAAATAGTTACAAATGACAACTATACCTTATTTGATAATTCATTCTTCATTTGCTTCTAATAAAAATATTAAATACTATTACAAAGGATGACTATATCTATAAATACACAAACAAAAGAACACTTCACATCACTACAAGCTGCTTTTATTTTCTGCACAAGGTGCCTGTTTTGCCTCATTTTAAATACATAGCATAATTTTAAAAATATACTAAAAATAATTTCAGTTTTTTTATTATTTAAAAAATGTTTTTTATTGAAGTATATAGTTGATTTATAATATTGTATTAGCTTCAGGTGTACAACATAGTGATTCAATATCTTTACAGATTAAACTCCATTTAAAGTTACTACAAAATAATGGCTATATTTTCCTGTGCTGTACACTATAATCTTGTTGCTTATTTATTTTATACATAGCAGTTTGTGTTTCTTAATCTCATACCCCTATCTCACCCCTTTGACCTTCCCTCTCCCCACTGGTAACCACTAGTTTGCTCTCTATATTTGTGAGTTCTTTTCTGTTTTGTTATATGCATTTGTTTGTTTATTTTTTAGATTCCACATATAAGTGATAACATAGAGCATTTGTTGTTCTCTGTTGTTATATTTATTAAAATTTTTTAAGGTACTAAAGAAATAGGTTTTCTATTAAAAACAAGCCATAGCACTTTCGTTTTCATTGTAACTAGTTAAGTCCTTTTACTTTTTTTTCAGGGCGTAATGGACAATGTTCTTTGGTTTTTCTGTGATAAGAAAACACTCACTTTCATACATTATCTCAATATTCCCTAGTTCAGAAACTACATTATCTTTCAGAAAGTTAATAAGATGCCAGTCTCTTCCTGTTTCACCATGAAATCATCTTAATTTTTTAAATCTATTAAAAATGATACTAAAAAACTACAATAGTTTAATAGTAGATTGAAATACATAACTTCTTTTAAGGATGAATGGAGTTTGACCCTAGATTAATAACTCAACAAACAATATCCCACATAAAATAAATATCTTTTATATCACATATATCATGCTAAGTTCTAAAATAAATTAACTTTACATACTGATCTTCTATTTACTGGTTTGTTTTTCCTATATATATACTATAAATATACTATGGCATATTAGATCCACTATAGCTTTACTTTATATTGTTCTATACATCTTCCTAATTTGTCCCACATTATTTTTTCTTATAAAATGTCAATAAAAAGATTAAGCATACATATACGAAGATCACGGCTAATGCCAGATGTTGAGAGAGTCTCCTGAGACCAAAGATTCTACACCAGGTGGTTGAGCCAGCCTAATGAAGCAACACATGCTCATGAGGGACACAAAGGGTGGACTTGGAGGGACCTGCTCTCATTTGGTTATTTATGAAAATATAGAGAAGAACTTCAAATCATAGTAAAAATGAAATTAAATCAAAGTCTCTCATTTTTATAGCAGTGTTTTGTTGTTATTGTTGTTAAAGGTTTTAAGTATACTTTAGTGACAAGATATCATTAAATATATTTCCAGCTCCTCTACAAGTGGTAAAAATGAAAATAAATAACTTTAAGTGGATTAAAATACAAACATCATTTCTTAAAATTTAATATGTTTCTTGTATCGAAAGACTTAAAAATGTAAGTTTGGGTCAGTGCTATTACAACTAACTTTAGTAAATGGACTGACCATAAAGCATGACCTTAGGCAATGACTAATGAACCTGAGAGCATTTTAATATATTTTCTTATCACCAAGTGAAGCACTTTAAGTTATTACAGCTAGGCAGCATGACCTCATGCAATTGAATCAGGCTAGAGCCAAATAGGCTAATGTCTTTGATAGCAATTAGATAAAGGTAGGATGTTAACTTTTACTTTAAGAAGTGTTAAACAAAGAGACTCATCTCCTGGCTTAACTTAGTTAGAAACAAACTACTCATTTAGCAGTAGTGGTTAATGTGGGAATGGCCTCTTTCACCTGTCAAAAAGAAAATTAATTTTATTTTAAAAATTATCAGGGAATTTTATTTCTGTAACAGACACTTTGCTAGAGTTACTGAAGTTTCTAATAACATCTTAATATACTCTAACATCTCATATTTAAGCACCTCCTCTTTAATGTCAAAAATTTCCAATATGCTCAGCACAGGTTGAGAAATATCCTCTTGTCAGTCATCATCACAAAGTACTGCTGAGCTGACCACGGCAGGTCACAACAGAGAAATTAAATGATAAAAGTACAATAAAATGTGATACAGGTACTAATTTCATATTTCATCCAATCTAAGATGTCATTGATTACAGTACACAATTCTCTTACACATCAGTAAGAATGAAAAAGCTGTCCAACTATGCTTTCCACTATGCTTTCTTATAACTTAGAAGTTTTTATTTCCACTTATTAAAAGAGCTATTTTAGACTGAAAACAGATTTTTAAAAATTACATATCACTCTTGCACATACATAAAAAGATAAAGGAAGAGAAACAAATTGGCTAGGGTGTTCCTAAAAGTTTTCCACATTCAAAATACAACTTTTCTGAATCTTTCAACTTAGGGTTGTAGGTGTCTACATTTTTGCTTACAATAATATTCTCTTTGCCATCGGGGTATTTGTGAGGCAGCCTTTCTTAAGAGGGTGCTCCTCTATTGTCTCTAGAGTTTTCTTCCAAATTACTGACACTCATTCGGCAAGTTTTGTTGGAAATTTTTAAAAACTTGGAAAATTTGGCACTTTCAAAATTGTACCATTGAATATTTAAATAATCAGTGACCAGTTAAAAAGAAATATGATTAAGGGCTTCCCTGGTGGTGCAGTGGTTAAGAATCTGCCTGCCAATGCAAGGGACATGGGTTCGAGCCCTGGCCTGGGAAGATCCCACATGCCATGGAGCAACTAAGCCCGTGCACCACAACTACTGAGCCTGAGCTCTAGAGCCCGCGAGCCACAACTACTGAGCCCACGTGCCACAACTAATGAAGCCTGCGTGCCTAAAGCCTGTCCGCAACAAGAGAAGCCACTGCAATGAGAAGCCCGCTCACCGCAACAAAGAGTAGCCCCCACTCGCCGCAACTAAAGAAAGCTCATGCACAGCAACGAAGACCCAACGCAGCCAAAAATAAATAAATAATAAAAGAAATATGATTAAGTATGAACACGTGACTATATATCTATCCTTGTATGTGGTAAATCATGATTGTAACTAGTTAGTTCAACTGCATAGAGCTGTTGTTTCCAAATGCTTGTCTGTGCAGCAGTGCTGGTTAAAAATCAGAATCACTTGAGAAACTTTAAGAAAATATATAGGCTCTTGGGTTGACTTCCTCAAAATTCAGAAAAATATAAAGTGTTTGGAATCTAAATATTTTAAAAACTACCCTCAGGTGAATCTGGTGTATGCCCGGCTTGGGAAGCACTGGTACTGTTTAGAGCATGTTGCTGTGGAAGTCAAGATCAAAGTCCAATTGCTAGGTAGGCTGGTTGGCTATAACAGTAAAAAGAGCTCTGAATATAAAGTTAGGATATGAATTTTCAAATTCCAGCTAGTTGCTATTTACTAGTTGTATGACCTTGAATAAGTCACTTAAATTGTCATGTTTCCTTATTTATAAAATGAAAATACATAATTCATAGGGTTTTTGTGGGGCTGAAACCAGGTAACCTATGTTCAGGTACCAGCACTGGTAAAAGCACTTGGTGTAAACTCAAAAACTGTTCTCTCACCTCCTCCACCACCTGCATGTTTACTCCAGGTTTCTTCATACTGACAGATTTGAAAAATGTAAGCAATCTCCTCAAGGCATTCCCCAGTTCTCTCAGCTGCAAGTAATCTCCCCACTTCTCATAGGCAGTCTACCTGTTATTTCTTTACTGAAGCTTATTTCTACTTTGTTTTATACTTATTTATGCACATGCAAACCTTTTTAGAGGAAGAACCTTGCCTTATTTCTCTTTAGAGCCCTTCCATTAAACATGGTTCTTGAAACAGATTTGGGGTTTTGCTAATGGAAGAATATAAATGAAACAAAAAGGCAGTGATCCAGTTTCCATACTGACCTCTCCATTTAAACAACCACTTACTGTTAAGAGGTCACTGCTGCTAAGTCAACACGAAGTCAGGTAAAGGAACCTGAGAATGTGACTTATCAATTAGTCATTAGAAAATCAACTAACATTTACTTGAAGGCTAGCAGAGAGAAGGACATTTAAAGAAAGTTAATATATTTCCATTTTCTTAGTCCAAAAATACTTGTAATGGTTCTGGGGAAGGGATGAGGATGTGGTACAGCACTGCTTAATATCTGAAGAGATAACAATCAGTATGGCTGACAAACAGTCAAGTTTTCATTTGATGAAAGAAAAATTAATTTTTTCTCTGATGCTTAAAATTAAGCTTTTAAGATTATGTCTTAAGTTCATTTAAGTAATGTATGGATATTTTACATACATGTGGACTTCACACCAACCCAGGTAGAAAACTTTTTTTTTATTGAAGTTAAAATTTTTTCTTGTAATTTTTATTGTTTTATAGGAAATTGTCTTTAAATGAAATCTTCAGGTTAGGGCTTCCCTGATGGTGCAGCAGTTGGGAGTCCGCCTGCTGATGCAGGGGACGCGGGTTCGCGCCCCGGTCCGGGAGGATCCCACATGCCACGGAGCGGCTGGGCCCGTGAGCCATGGCCGCTGGGCCTGCGCGTCCGGAGCCTGTGCTCCGCAGCGGCAGAGGCCACAACAGTGAGAGGCCCGTGTACCACACACACACACACACACACACACAAAAAAAAAAATCTTCAGGTTAGTGAAAATCATGTCCATCTAATTTACAAGAGTCAACCTGTATTGGAAAATGATAAGCTCGTGTAAATCTACCACATGACTAAAATTAATTCACAAATCTTTCTAAATGTAACTTTGAGGTGGTAGATTCACCAATTTCAAAAAGTAGCCAGATAGTTACTGTCAGATGAGAGAAAAAACAAAACCCACAAAACTTCAGAGTTCATACACTAATGAAGTAAGTGGAAAAGGGGTTCCTGATTGGAAAGTGCAATCTATTTCTAGCCATGTGAGTTTTAATCCACAGGAAAGGACACAATCAGAAGCAGAGCTCTGGTGTCGTATGTTGCGTTGGTGCTTAGTGAGAGAACAAATGCTATTCATGATCTTAATATATTTATATTATATCCTTTGTGGAAGATTTTAAAAGATATACTAGAATCAGAACTAAGCTTGGCTTAATGTACATAATAAAATATTTGCCTTTAACACCATTGTTTCAAAGAGATTTAAATGTTCACCATTTTTAGAAATAAAAGCATTTGAATATTAAAGATGAGGAATTACTTCAGTTATTTGCCAAAAGTACAATCTACAATTAACTTCAGGTAATGATTGATACACAACCAAGTGGACTTTTTAGTAAACAAGATACATGAAGCAGCCAACAATCTTCATTCTTAGGTTATCAGGGGAACACAATTAGAATCTTTGTGAATCATATTGATAAAGTATATGTATAATAGCATGGATTGGTAACGAATAAATATTGAGGAATCATACTGCAAAATAATAAAACTAGTTGAAAAATGGGCTCTGTAGATTTAGGACTGGGTTAAACTTGTTCAACATTTTGGTAAAATATTTAGCTTTCAAATACTAGATTAAGAAATAATATCACACAGAGAACTGCATCTTCTATTTTATATTCTAGTGAATATATTTGCTTGCTATAACTGGAAAAGCTAAAACTAGAACACTTCCACTTTACATAAGAATTATGGTAAATATTCAATCCAGTTACTGATGAGCTTTCTTGCCATTCTCAGATTTAAAACTTCCCACAATAATGTCTATTTATTTATCTATACTCCTATTTACAACTAGTAATTAATAACTTCTATGAACTAATATTTTCCCAAATATTGTTAAAGAATTTTGTAAATTATTTTAGAATCAAGCATTTAGTATTTGATTAACAATTTTCTACCATTGAAAAGCACAAAAATATGCTGCTGCTAGAGAACTGCCTGAAGAGATTAGAATGTACTATGTATTGTTTAAACTAGTATGCATAGCTTAATCATGATTCTCTTACACGACAGGCTATTTATTTTTACATTTCACAGACCAGAAAAATCTTCATAATGGTATATGTGGATTTCACTCTATATTGTGAACATCTTATATACCAATGGTTTACTTATTTTCATTTAAAAATGATAGTGGAATTCCCTTAATAGCCAATAACATCATTCTTGTTTGTACTCACTCATTCTTTCCGCCCACGTGGGCCTCACTTCTAAGCCCATTCAAAATGATGTTTTCCAAGCATGTGCCACATGACTTGTTCATATAAATGGAGCAAATTAAACTGTCTCCACATATATCCTATCACATTTGTAGCCCTGATTTCTCTCTTTAACACGTGGCCAAGACACCGTATTATCTGCCTGCAGAGGTTGACCTCAGGATATTAGATTCTGCCACATAGCTCTCTTATACTAAACCGAGGGGAAACACTTAATCACCCCTGCCTTTTCAGGAAAAAATCAACTTTAAATTTACCATGATGAAAAATCAATAAACCAGTAATTGCCTGGCTTATCATTGCGTGGAGGAACAAATTGGGAAGCGAAGCTTAGTGTCCACACAGATTTCACTGAGACACATGGAGTTTCAGGATCACTAAACTAGAAAAGGAAAAGGTCTCAGAGTGATAATTAAATCTACTCATGCTGATTTTCTGCCAAATTTATTTCCCAAGAGTATATAAAAATGTTTCACTGCTTCCTAGTCAGCCGTAACTAATCAAAGCAACATTACACAAACATATACGAGAAACAAAAAATGCAAATTCAAGACTGTAGACATCAGAATAATATATTCTTGGGAATAAATATTAATGTAAAGTTACTTTTAAAATAAAAAAACCCTTAAATTTCTTTTTAAAGATTAAAAGTATATTTCTTTGCTATGTAAACGCCCATAAACATTTTATTTCATCAGGCAATACAACATTCTACTTACTTCATAGCTTTTCAACTCTAAATTGTAAATGTTTTCAATTAAACAGCAATACTTAAAAATAAATCTCAAACTATAAAACATTAAATATTTTAAATTCCAAGAATGATCTTTCTAGCTCATTTTACTTGGGTTCTCTACGCTTTACTGGTGCAAATACATGTTATCACGTCTAAATTGGTCCATTATTTCTATATATTTTCACCACATTGAATGTGAACTGCTAGACCTGTTGTCTAATTTAGGCTTTAAAAGTAAACACACATCTATTGTCTGAAATAAAATGAGGAGTATATATCATCTTAGCTACAAGGAAAACATGCCAACTGAAAATATTACTGTAAATGTTTAGTGATTTAAAAAATTATTACTGCTAATAGAACTAATTTACTGCAGCAAATTAGCATAGTTCCAATGGAAGTGCAAATGTAATCACACTCAAACATTCATATTAAGAAGAAAAAGAAAGATGAAGCTTTTTGTTTTGTTAAAAAAATGATTTTATGTGTGTCCTTCAACTGGCTACTGGGACTATGATAATTAAAACATTTAAAACAGCACAAACCCCCCCAGTCTCTAATCTGAAGCTCAGGTCAGCTGTCTGTAGATTCTAATTTGTCCTCCATTTGTATTCATGACAAGAAAATACTGAATATTTAACAGCAAACCAGCAGGAGGGGGTATTGTGGGCTTAGAGGTTAAATAATTTGATTTCTGTGCAGATTACACGTAACATCCAACATCTAATCTCACACCTGATTTGGCAATACAATTACAATAAAAATAATGTAGGAACGGTCTAACCGTAAAGTGAAGAAATAAGAACTTTTTTCTAAAGGACTGAGAAACAGTAAGTTTATTTAAAGTATTACATTTGTTTATTATATTCCTAAGCCCTGACTTTTCAATAATAAAGGTGAAAATGACTTAACAAAGCATGATAGTTGATGAGCAAAGTATGTAATTTCTATCTTCCTTTATGGGCACTGTAGGCTCCATCTATTTTAGCTCACTAAAAAGCAGTGAAATTCACAAATAAAATATAGGGATATGGAGAGGACTTTAAGAAGTCTTCTAGTCCATTCTCCTGCCTTTAGGCAGGACTACACTGAAACAGAAGCTTTGTTTTGATATAAGATAAACTTCCATCTGTTGAAAAATCCAAGAGCTGTTTTAGGAGAACTGCTGCTTCTCAATGCTGGATAAGAATAATTAAATGGAAAACTAGAAGTTGAAAACTCAATGTCTTTATAACTTCATGGATTTGATTATAAAAGTAACATATAAAATTGAATTAAAGAATAATACTTGCTGGATTAAGGTTTATGTTACACAGGTAGAACAAAGATTAGTAGACTTACTAATCACATGAAAATATGCAGATATGATTTTATAGTTTTAAATCTTTTGTTTAAATTATTTTTTTGGATAAGATCCTTTGCAACTATATTGATCTATTTGTTTTTCCTTCTACTGAGTGACAGCTTTCTCTTTATCAGTGTGAATTTTAACACAGTAATTTGTTAATTCACTATTGAAAAAGAATGCATTAATTCTTTATTAATTTATTAAATAAAACAGAGGACAAATACAAGCTTATTTAGACAATAAATAGGAAATAAAAACACTAAAGGACTTCATTAAGCTGACCTTCTAGACAGATAAGATCCAATGTCACTTTTTTTAAATGAACTCTTTACTCTTTGAGTTTTTGGAATTCCTTGGGGAGTCATCATCTTTAATTATTATACTAATTGCCCTGTGCTGGGTGCTGGGCATACCAAAGCCAAAACACAGGCATGGTCTCTGCTCTCTTGTGGCTCACATCCTAGCGGAACAAACATTATTATTATTATTGTTACTATTATTAAAATGATAAAAATCGGGGCGTTGATCCAATTACAAAATGGAAGGGAGTATAGAAAGAAAAACAGGACATGTCCATACTTTCAAGAAGCTTTCAACATTTGTATACAGATTCACATTTAAAATATCAATAGGTTTTTTTTTTCTTATTACTTTTGCTTGATTCCTGTATTTCTTTAGTTCATGACATAGTAGCGCTGTGGGCTGCTTTGCCCTACCTCTTTTAGGGACTGTCAACTTCAGTGCAGCTGATATGGGTAAGGAAAAAACAAAAACAAAAAACCTTCAATGCTGTTGACGAACCTGAGTTCCAACTCACAGACTTTTCCCAACCGTGTGATTTAGTTCTGTTCTCTTGCGTGATTTGTGCAAATAACTTAACCATTTGCGACTCAATTTCCCAATGTGTGAGATGGGAGGACTGGACTACAAAATCATTAAAGTTTATTTATTCAATGAGCAAGTTTTGAATAAGTGCCTATGATTTGTCTTAGTGTTTTGCTATGTGAATGGAGCAGTACAGGTATACCAGGATTGCATACAGCAGGATCACCTATTCTAGCCTGATGAGGATTAGGGAGTTGGTAGGAAAGAATAAAGCAGCTTTACCTAATACCTAACATGATTTAGATATATGTCAAGAAAGAGCAATCTATGATGATGAAGGAAATTGTGAAAACTTTCTCTGGGGCTGAGTCAGAGGACAATATGACACTGCTTTCTAGCAGTCCACAAACCACCCTACGAGAAAAGAGCTCAAACACCTTCTTCCTCAAATAGCAAGGAGGTTTTCTGTTTCTGCAGGGTATTTCTAAGGGCTCAGAACTGTCCTTCCTTCTAAATTTTTCTTTGAAAATCTTAATTCTGTTGAATTAGATTTAAATTAGCAGTTTCACGGGTCTGTAGTCCATTTCCCCAGAGATTCACAGAATTTCGACTTAAACATACCTGTGATAATATGCTCTGGATTATGCAGATTAAAAGACCCCTGGATAGTCACTTCATAATAATGAATTAAACCATGTTTAAAGGCATAATAAGGCTCTGCACTTAGTCACAGATTTTAAATACAATCAAAGCGAGTTTCTAAAATTTTATTTTGTGGAAGTGAAATTAAGGTAATGTTTGTCAAGAAACAAAAACAAAACCAAAACAAAACAATACGTATGCATTTATAGTTTTTGTGATTGTCACCTTCCAGGGTAAAATAGTTCATAAACAAATTCACGTAAAATGCACAAACTGAATATGGTTTCCGTACACTGCAGTTATGCCCAAATGTCAATTACTGATAAACAGGCTATGTTGTTTATAATTTGCCTATAAAAGACTATAATATAAAAATTAGAAAAATAAACATTTCTAATTCAGAGAACTTTCAAATCCAATATAAAATTTTTTTCCCAAATATCTCAATAGGCATTTCAATACATGAAAGGAAGTTCTGTAAAATATCTTTTTTACTTTAAATACATTAAATTATAGATTAATTAAATGGCTATGCTAATTGAAGGCTAAATTAATAAGTCCAGAGAAAGAATAAAACATTTTGAAATGTACAGTTGGTTGACCTTCTCAACTTTACGGCTTTTTTATTCTTTTGAAAGAAATCCAAAATAATTTGGTATATTAATTTATGATATATCTCTATCCATCCAAAATAAATGATTTCAAAAATTTTAAATTAATACAGATTTCCTTAAATTATAGCTAGGATTTTACTACATCCAGTATACTAACAGATAGAGAAATTTAATTTTTAGGGAAAAAACTCTCATTTCCTGTTTGTATGACTTCTATTCCTTTCTTCCCCTTGTAGTTTTGCATGCTATGAGAATCCTGCCTGGTTCCAAATGTGAACACTGAATACATGTGAAAGATGGACTTGAAGCTGCTAAACAGTTACCCTTGACTTTTGCTAGGGAAAATATTCTTCTGAATAAAAACACTGAAAGCTTGAAAGCAAGATCTGTAATTTCAAAAATGAAGAGAAAATGAGGGGTAATCAAGATTTCTAGAATAGTACTTGATGCTTTCCTATTGGCTCACAATCTGTTAGTAATAAGACCAATGTTACGGGTGTGTTGGATCACTTTAGAACTACTGGCAGCATCACAAACACGACTGCCCTAACAAGTCTGTGTTGTTCATCACAAAATGTAACAGGAAAAGGCTCATTAGTTCTGTGCAGAGACATCGTTAGTGGGGAAATATTATCATCAAGTGCTAGGAGTGACTATTCTGAGTAAGGTACTGTGCAAGCACTGAGATTACAAAGAAGTGTGAGACACATGGTTTCTGCATTCAAGGTATTATAATTCAGTTGAGGAGATGAGACTTAAAATAGTGTGAATGATTTTTAAAAAACAAACCAGAATGTATAAGTGTTTTCCATCGACGATGCAGACACTGCTTTAACACTTGGATTTTCACAGCCTACCATACACCCCCAATACGATTTTCATAGCCCGCCATGCAATCTTTTGAATAATCTAAATGTTGTCACTCAATCCTTGGAGGCTGGATTATATTTCTGTCAGTATTGAAATCATATCTGGTGAACTATGTGGGGTATCAAGCTTGGTTAAACTTTTCAGTAAGGCAAAAGCAAAAACAAAATTGGGCAATGTTATAAGGTCACAAGGCTTAGTCCATTGTATGCCTTGAAAACTGACTCCATTGAAGGAGACAACAATAACTTGGATGCATTAAAACCAATCTCATTGGCAAAAAATATAATGTACCATCTCCTATTATTAGCTACAAAGCGAATGGTTTAGAACAGTGGTTCAAAGGTGCGAATCTATGGCTTGGTGTTGGTTGATTAAATAACAACACTGGGCTTGTCCTGATTCTTTTGATCTGGCGTGAGGCTTGGGAATCCATACACTGTACTTAAAAAGCTCTCAAGGATATTCTTATGATTGTGCTCAGAAGGCAACTGCTTGTATCATTTGTTTTTTACGATCTCATTAATTCAATGGATTTACAAAATCTATTATAATTAGTAAATTCCAAAAATGAGGATGCATAAATGATAAAATGCCATATGATTGCTTGTATCTTCCATAAATTTGTTTTCTTTTTGTTAACAAGTTTCTTCTGCTTAATTTCCCCACTGATCTTTAGTCTCAACCTTCTGCATATTAAATAATGAAAAGAACAGCATTCTCCATTTTCAACCTCTTTCCCTAAATATATTTGTTTCAGAAAACATCTGAATGACAAAACATTACTGAGGATTTTACATATTAAAAGTGAAAAGAAAAGAAAGGAGTTTCTAGGACAAAGGAGACCAGATTTCTGATTCACAATCATTTCTACCAACCAGCTTTTCTTGTCTACTTCAGAAATTTATCCAAATTCTGAGGGTAAGGGAGGGAGAGGTTATAAAAGTGATAGTCTATCTCTGAAGATATGAAAGAATGTCCTTACCAATAAAAAATAACTCTTGATAGGTAACATATGCCTCTCTACAGATATAAAAGATGAACATCAAAACGAGTAGATTGATAAGAATCTGGGAGGAAGGGAAGGGGAGTAGTCAGAATCGTGTTTTTGTATGATGTTTAAGAAAGTCTCAATTTCACTATGCCTAAAAGTTTATTTTTCTAGTTTTAGTAAATTAGGCTCTTTTCTTACTCCTTGCCATCTCTACAAAAGAAATTACCACTGTTTTGTTTTTTCAGATGTGGGATAGAATTTGGTAACAACGTAAAATGATTCTGCCATTTTGGAGAAAATGCTATTTTTTAACTTGCCAAAGTGGTTGGAGTAGTAAGATGCTATGTAAGACAAATTCACAAATGTTAATTGGTAGGAGGTTAACTAAATTATTTGCATTTTCTTCTTTTTTTTTTTTTTTTTGCGGTACACGGGCCTCTCACTGCTGTGGCCTCTACCGTTGCGGAGCACAGGCTCCGGACGCGCAGGCTCAGTGGCCATGGCTCACGGGCCCAGCCGCTCCGTGGCATGTGGGATCCTCCCGGACTGGGGCACGAACCCGTGTCCCCTGCATCGGCAGGCGGACTCTCAACCACTGCGCCACCAGGGAAGCCCCTATTTACATTTTCTGTATCTCTTATTTTGAAGAATTATCAGATACAACATCAAATCATTCAAAAATTGAAGAATACTGATTTACAGGACTGGGATTTATCAAGAAAAAGAGGAAACCAAGAAAGTACTAGCATTGAAGGGTGTGTATATTCTTCATTCAAGACTCAAACTCAACTTCATTCATTCTGCTCAAATGTCATCTTATTATAGAACTTTCCTGAAGATACTATATAGGTAATGACATCCCTCCCCCAACCTCTCTCTCACCATGTTCTACTGTACTCCCTACCACTTATCTCTTCATGTATTACATATTTGCTTATTTGTTCATTATCTGTCTTTCCCCACTAGAATGTGCTCCATGCTTCGTTTTCTCCTGTAGCCGACACTAGAATACTGTCTGGCTCAATAAGCACTTGTTGAATAAATGAATTATTTACAGTTGTGATAAATACTATGAAAAGACAGCAAGGGGTGCTAGAAGATAGTGTCACAATGAGGCTTGATTAATTTGTGAGGTAAGAATACAGTTCCTCTGAAGATACAACATTTAAGCTGATACCTGAGTATTGGCATATATTAGCCAGGTAAAAAGAGGGAGAACTTTCTAGCTTTCCTGGTATAGAGAACAACATAGGTGAAGCCCTAAAGAAGGAAAGGGTTTCCTTTTTTTTTTTTTTTGAACACAGGAAGATGTCCAACTGAAGCTAAGTTACTAAACATTTCCTGTTCCTATCTCCCAGAATAATGTCTGGGCATTTACCTTTCTAGAGGAAAAAATTTCCATTTCATAGAAATGGAGTCATACAATATGTAGTCCCTTGTGTTCATGTTGTAACATGTATCAGTAGTTTATTCCCTTTTTATTACTAAATAGCATTCCATTAGAAGGATGTTCTACATCTTGTTTATCCATTTCCTAGTTGATGGATATTTGAAATGTTTCTACTTTTTGGCTATTGTGAATAATACTGCTATGAATATTTGTGTACTAGTTTTTGTATAGACATGTTTCGTTTCCCTAGGGTTAAACATCTCCATGAGTGAAAGTGCTGAGTGATATGGTAAATTTATGTTTAACTTTTTAAGAAACCATCAAACTGTTTTCCAAAGTGTCTGTACTATTTTATCTTCTCATAAGCAATGTTCTACATTCTCTCAAGGTTCTCCATATTACCAACAACAATACTTGTTACTGTCTATCTTTTTGATTATAGCCATCTTAGTGCATGTGAAGTGGTATCTCATTGTAGTTTAAATTTGCATTAAGGCTGCAAAATAAAGCATTGGTTTATCTTTTTATGAAAAAATTAAAATGGGGATAACCACTCAGATGAGCTATTTTTCCTAAGGATTAACTAGCTGACTCCCACAACTGCAGTTTGTGGGTGTACAAATGAATTCTCTTTTTTAAAGCTGTTTTTTCAGTACAGACAGTTCAATTTTCAGATGAACAACATCAATTCTGATGCTTGCTGATTATATATGAGCCTTTCTTTGAGTGCTTTACCTTGCCTGGAGTATATAAATTGACTAGGAAGAACTAAGAGCAAATCAGAAAGTTTATCCAAACTTCAGTTCACATCAATAGGCTGAAGGAAGCCAAGAAACATTATACATATTCTAGTGAAGGATTCCTAAAGAAAATCTAATTTTAGAAATAGATTGTCATTTATTAAAGCATAGACCTAATGTTTTCTTGACAAAAATATGAATCAGTTAAAAAAATGTGTACTGAATTTGTGTTCTGAATTAATACTACTTTGGGAAAATAGCCTGTTTTCTCTGTAACATATCTAAAGGATATTCTAAACGTTTCCGGAAGTACAAAAGAAGTTAGATTGGGCAATTTGATGGTTGTTAAAATACTGAAAAGCATTAAATTTCAACCCTGAGTAGATCCAACTTTAGGGTAATATTTTCACTCTGTTCCATTAACTAAACAAACAAATAAGCAAAGAATCCTCTACTATCAGAGAGTCAGTTATTGAAGCTTGTACAGAAGCAACTATTGTCCATTAGGAAAATTTCTTTTTTGAAGTTCATACTAATACAATTTCTCAATTACAAAATGTGATTAATACTTCCTTCCTTGCGGATTGAGAAGAGTAAGTTAAATAACATACACTTGTGAAAGTTCACTGAAAATCATAAAATACTGTGCAAATAAAAGAAAGGGCTACTATTATTATTCCCTCTCTGGCCTAAATTGTCCCTCTTTTCATCATGGTTTATAGCTCTGGAAATACACATTCTTTAAAGATTGCACAGAGACGCTCTTTATAAACAAATGGAATGACTTTCCACATACATAGTACTGGTAGCAAGTACTTGTATGGGTCTAGCACTATGCTCCCACACCTGGACTGCTTCATATTACTGAGTATGTATCTCTTGACAAAATATTCTAAAAATCTAAACATCCCCAAATAGAGAAATTCTTAAGTCACAGCATATCTATAAATACAGATTATACAACCATTAAAATGTTTTCAAAGAGCTCTTAATAGCATGAGAAAATAACTACATAACTAGTGAAAAGTGCAGCACACAAAATTGTATATATCTGGGGGCTGAAAAGAGTGAGATGGATTTGTGGAATGGGAGGCAGGGTAAGGTGTGCTTATTATACTCCACTGGCAACTTTGTCCTATGTAAAAATTTGGAGGCCTACAGAACGTGGCATTCTCTGCACAGTGAGATCTCTCTCCTCTTATTTTTTACAATACATAGTTGATACATTAAACTAACACTGTACATGCTGTATGAGCTCAACATTATAAACAATCAAACATACATTAGGAGGATACACCAAAATTTTAGCCTAAATTCTTTCTCTTGGTGGTAGGATTATGTGTATTTATTTCCTTCTCTATACTTTATATATTGCTCACAGTTTCTGAAAAATAGGTTCATACTATTATTATTAAAAATGTAATTACATTTAAAACGATGCCTCTAGGCAAAACAAAATGCAGTACACGAAGTCTTAAGAAAAGGATTTCAAAATAGATTCTAAGTAGTAATATCAATTCCCTAATTAAAAAAAAATTAACACAAATTAAAATCTGGCAATTTAAATTTTGTTAGCTTAATGTTTCCCATCCCCAAAAGATATATGAATGTAAATTATTTTGGGGGAAGGGAGGTAACAGAATAAAATCCCTTTCAAAAGAGGTACCATCATAGGATAGCACAGTGGAAGATTATATAGCACAGTAGTTAAGCTCCTGGGTTCTGGTATTAGAACTATACTCTATACTCAAATACTGGCTTCACCAACTTAACTGTGTGACTTACTATCACTTACTCTCCTAAAATTAAAACATCATTTTTACTTCAGAGGACATACAATTTAAACAATCTGGCTAGGAAGAAAACCCCATCTTTTCTATTTTCTTTCTTTTCAAAAGTTTACTTGTTCCAGATCTGGATTTTCATTTTTGAGATAATTTTATAGTTAAATTTTATTCATAAATTAAAAGAGCTGCATGCACAGAAATAATTGAATGTTAATTGGCTTCTGACACATAATTAGATGAGTTCAGGCCATTTCCATAACTTGGATTCAAGTTTATAATCTAAATCATCATGAAGTCAGATTTGGCTCAGTTATCAATTTCACATTAACATGAATTCCATTAGCGGTTAGTGATCTGTGCTGGAAAACAGTGCTAAAGGGGAAGGTACTTCAGACTTAACTTAATAAACTTTATCTAAAGATGTGAAGAAATATATCACCTACATATATAATATTCCACTTGTAAGCTATAAATTTTACATTAACTAGAAACTTAACAGATAATTATATCCTAAGTAAGAACACACAATGTCCTCTAGACACTCACAGATACTTATAGGGAAATGATCCGTAATCAGTTAAGAATTATTTATTGAGTTCATACAGGATGCCAATTTAAGAAATCTAGTTGCTTCTAATTTTGAATGGCTTAATTTCATTTTATATTATTACAACATATTGATTTACCTTAAAAATCTGCCTTAAGAAAAATGCCAACAATGTGTGCAGTAATTTACTATTTTAACTATAATCATAGGCAAAAGCAGAACATATTCTCAGGCTTTTATAGTTAAGGTATGAGAGTGATTTGGGTAAGGAAGAAATGTAGGAGAAACCTATCCCAGAGCAACGCCTTTCAAATTGAGAATCATGACCCATTAGTGGGTGATTTTTGTTTTGTCGTGTTTGACGTTGCAATTCTATTAGGAAAAAAAGAAAATATCTGAGTGGATTAAGTATTTTGTGTAAAATTTTTTTTCAGTTATGTGTACTTATGCATATGTATATTAGGTTAAAAGTATAATATATTTCTTACTGTGTGTTGTATGTAAAAAAATAAAAAAGCTGGACAGATCATGCTCTAGAGAGAAGCTAAAAGGATACAGAAGGTAGATTTTTTTTTCTAACAAGAGGCTATTTCAGGTTGTTTTAGAAAGAGAAGACATTATTTTCAAGCCTCAGAGTAAATGCTGCTCAGTGGTATTTCTGCCTTAATGTTCTCAAAAAGATAATGAATAGGAAGCCAGGAATTATAAAATAACCTGGATTTAAAAATCAACTTGACTTAAAAAATCATCTATGAATATGGTAGGTAGAAACAAAGACTGGGTAGAAGTAAATACAATAAAAATTGTTTGGGATACCTAGAATGTTACTGTCACACAAAAGTTTTCCTTTTCATGATCTATATTTTGGTGCTTAATGATGGTTTGCAGAGTGGATTTCTTATTCTTTGTTTACATAAACAAGTAGTTTTGTCTTTTCACGTAAACAACTCCGATGTGGTATTTTCCTGAAATTTCTTTGGCTCTGAAGACTAATAAGCATATACATTATTACTATGGTGCTTACTCTGCCTTGGTCAGCAGCACTACAGCAAGGCTTGATTCCAATTACAAGCAATAATAGCTACATCAATTGGATAGGATTCAACAAGATGACCGAATCCCCTCCTTTACTCTTACCCCAATAATTTCTACCATTCCCAATGTCTTTGTAGCACTCTCTTACAGCCTTGGAGGGTCTGAGTCACCCAACAATTGAGCACAATGCTGACTTGCCTTTCAGGGCAATACCCTGAAACTAGTTCTGACTGAAGCAGAATGTACAGAAAGAGTCCTTTGACTCAGAAAGCAAAAGACTTGGTAACCCACTGCCTCTTGGGGGCTTGCACTAGCATTCCACGTATCTCCCTCAGATGTATAGTCTTGTTCCATGGCCTCATAACTTTTAAGCCCTGGCTCTAGTCTGACATTGTGTAAATCCTCTGCCTTAGCCTCTGCTTGGCTTTCCAGTCTAGGATTCTGATTCTTATGACATGAGCTTCTTGAACTTCAATTGTCCTCTAAATTTTGGTTCTACTTCAACCCTACTTGCTCTATGCAATGCCTAATATCCAGTTTGACAGAAAAATTCTTTTTTTCTTGACATCAGAGCTGATTTCCATTGGGTCTTGCTGATCATCCTGGATTAATAATATTTTATAGTAAGGTAGAAATATCCAGAATTGGCCAGTTTATGCTTTTGTATAAACAAATTCAGCTTTTTCTATTCTAAAATGGTGGTTAGTTATCTAATCATACTAAACTTGCACAAATAATCAGGGTTTACACAGACTATTTTCTTTGAACAATATTCTCCATTTCTTAATTTTACATCAAGTAACAGGTGTAATTTAGAAAACATTTTTATATGTTACATTAATCCTCTAATTTTCCCCTATTAGTTAGTAACATGGTTTTAGAAATAAAGGACATAGTCTTATTAATCCCAGAAAAATAAAATAAACTTATATATATTTTCAAAAGAGGTCAATTACAGTAAAAATTGTCTCATAAGTAAATTTCTAGTAGCACAAAGAAATAAGGCTGATTTTCTGTAAAACTTTTTGGTAACAGAATTATTCTTGGATAGCCATTCTGAACCTCTAAGAGCAGGATTAAAGCTTGTTAGTCTGCCAGTAAGCCTAAAAGTATGTTTTGGGAAATAAAATATTTGGGGGATAAAATATTCTATTTAGAAACTAGGTCTGACTTCATTATTTATTATACATATTGATTAATGTGTAATCAATAATTTAATGTCCTTAAAATATTTATCTCTGAATATGTTATTGCCATACATCTTATGGCCAAAAAGTAGATTATAAGATATGTTGTAGGAGATAAACATTTATACACTCTAATTGGATTTTGGCCATATTTCTTTTATTAGAGCAAATAATTTGCTATATTGTAAACATATTCTGACATCGTTAAAGTTATTAATAAGACTTGAGGGAATTCCCTGGCAGTTCAGTGGTTAGGACTCTGAGCTTCCACTGCAGGGGGCATGGGTTTGATCCCTGGTAGGGGAACTAAGATCTCACATACCACTCGGCGCAGCCAAAAAAAAGAGAAAGACTTGAGCCTTACTAATATCAACAATTATAAATTGCAAATATTATCTGCATTTCGTCTGCTTTCTGTTAACAGGTAATTACTATTTCCAAATGCTAATACTATAATCAAGGCAGAGTTCTTACTTAGGCTAACCCATCATCATCCTTATCTTACATAAATACAACCTGATTCATGCACTTGCTAATTTGTCTTCCTGATGTGAACACTGGCTTATGTTTGATCTTTAGCAAACAGACATATCTTCTTATTTCTACTAAAAATTAAATGTAAGATAACTTGACATGTAGATAATGTTGCCAGCTTATTCAAGTAAACATCAGTTTTCTCCTCAATAAAGTGAAGATCTTTCAAACCTAGTGTAAAAGCAGGTTTATATTTATAATCATTTATAGATCTTTGCCATACTGTTTCATTTCCCTGAAAAGACAGTGTAGTATAAGACTGCACAGTATTAATTGATCCATCTTCAGCTTCTGATTCCATCGACAGAAATCATGTATCACCACAGGAATAATTCTTGCAGCATGGTTTTCTTTAAAGTCAATCTTGTAGTGGCACTTCTAAAATTAGAAGATGTAGGCATGGACTTTTGAAAGATTTTTTTGTTTTATTATTTTTAATTTTTTTTACATCTTTATTGGAGTATAATTGCTTTACAATGGTGTGTTAGTTTCTGCTTTATAACAAAGTGAATCAGTGATACATATACATATGTTCCCATATCTCTTCCCTCTTGCGTCTCCCTCCCACCCACCCTCCCTATCCCACCCCTCCAGGCGGTCACAAAGCACCGAGCTGATCTCCCTGTGCTATGCGGCTGCTTCCCACTAGCTATCTACCTTATATTTGGTAGTGTATATATGTCCATGCCACTCTCTTGCTTTGTCACAGCTTACCCTTCCCCCTCCCTGTATCCTCAAGTCCATTCTCTAGTAGGTCTGTGTCTTTATTCCTGTCTTACCCCTAGGTTCTTCATGACATTTTTTTTCTTAAATTCCATATATATGTGTTAGCATACGGTATTTGTCTCTCTCTTTCTGACTTACTTCACTCTGTATGACAGACTCTAGGTCTATCCACCTCATTACAAATAGCTCAATGTCGTTTCTTTTTATGGCTGAGTAATATTCCATTGTATATATGTGCCACATCTTCTTTATCCATTCATCCGATGATGGACACTTAGGTTGTTTCCATCTCTGGGCTATTGTAAATAGAGCTGCAATGAACATTTTGGTACATGACTCTTTGAATTATGGTTTTCTCAGGGTATATGCCCAGTAGTGGGATTGCTGGGTCATATGGTAGTTCTATTTGTAGTTTTTTAAGGAACCTCCATACTGTTCTCCATAGTGGCTTTACCAATTCACATTGATTTTTAAATGTAAATATTGTAAAATTATAATTCTTGGCCTTATTTTAAGTTAATATATATATGTATGTAACTGATGCTCTTGCTGTACAGCAGGAACTAACACAACACTGTAAATCAACTACACTCCAATAAAAATTAATTAAAAACATAAACTAATACCTACAAAACATGATATAGTTTTTAGATCAATTGGGTGCAGGTCTTCCTGGTTTAGTAAATAGACAACACCTTCTTTTGTGTAGCTAACGTGCTACTATCATGGCCAAGAACTGGCCTTAAAAAGAAGCTAAATCTGTCAGATAATAACTATCAGAAGGAAAAAGTGGATAAAATCACTTATTTTTGTGATATCATTACCCTTCATACAGTGAAACTGACGCACAAAGGTGATATGCAGAAACTTTTAAAATAAAAAAGAAAGTTGTAATTTACCAAGTAATAACTGTGATCTACATACTTTTGGGTATTTTTCTCATTATTTAGAGAAAAACTCATCAAAATAACTGTCACTGAAAATGTTATCCACTATTTCACTATTTAGCCTTGGGATTATGTTTTACTATTAGGCCAAGGAGTGACATCAGCAGTGTAAGATGTCTTTCCATTTTGTCCTTCTTTTTGTACAACTAAATTAGGCATCTATCCATGAATAAACGCACCTTAATGGGAGTTGAGGGATCCAGCACCACAGGCCAAAGGGCCTGGGACGAGTCTTGCCCACCTGTGCATCTGGTAATAAGCAGACAGACCTCAGTATGGGCTGTGAAACCAAAAGAAGCTGCAGAACCTACCATAACCCCTCTCGGCCATGGCCTGGGAAAACCTGTACTTGAGCAGAAACCCATGGAGAGGGGAGATTTCAGCATGCTGTTGAAACAACAACAACAAAGGAGTTTGGATGCACTGGAGACAGAAAGAGGAACTTTGCCAGTGCTATCCCTCCCTCAAGGCAACACTGCACTGCTGAACCAGCAGTGACTTCTCTTGTGGGGGAAAGGGAAAGCAGTGAGTGAGCGCTTGGCATCCACAGCTGTGTGGGATGCTGCTGGGGAAACCCTGGAGAAACCTGTTTCTCATCAGCAGCACCCAGAGTACTAAAGGTAGGAACTCCATGACACAGTGGAGGGAGAATATCAGGAAAGAGGAAGATAAGAATGTCACAAAGCATTACAGGGATGCAGTTATGGGTGACTGCCTCAGGACTTCAGGGGGAAGTCTGCCTATGGGCATGTGGGAGAACCTCACCTGAGGATCCCCCCACTGGGCCTATGGGTACCCTCAATGCTACAAGTGCTAAACCCACACCTCCTCCAACTCTGCAGCTAGCGCCTTGTGTGCGCTCCCAAGTGTACAGCACACTTGGTAAATGGAATGCTCTCAGAAAAGCAGACCAGGGTCTGTGGACAAGGAAGAAACCACAAACATGAGCTGTAGCGCCACCTTCGGAAAACAAAAGAGAAGTTTCCAGCAGTCAGTCTGGTGAATTGTAAGAACCAGAGAAGACATAAAAGCTTAAGGATTCTACCACAAGAGAGAGCAAGAAGTGTGGAGCAGGTGTATCCATACAACGTCAGAGAAAATTTCAGATATAATAGGACCAAAAAACAGTATATGACACCTGAAGGCAACTAGTAAAGATTTCAGGAGGTGTCTGCTACTTCAAATGCAAAAGCAGTAATGCAAAACTATAAGGAATGTGAAAAATCAATGACACATATCACCAAAAGATAAAAATAATCCTCCAATAACTGAACTCATTGGAATTTTGGGATCTAGCTGATATAGAATTCAAAAAAATTGTTTTGAAAAAGCTCAACAAGCTACATGAAAACGAAGACAATTCAACAAAATCAGAAAATAATACATGAACAAATGATAAACGTAAAGAGACACAAATCATAAAAAAAGAACTAAGCAGAAATTCTGGAGCTGAAGAATTCAATGAGCGAAATGGAATAACAACAAAAAAACAATAGAGAGCATCTATATCACAGCAGACCAAGCAGAAGATAAAATAAGTGAGCTAGAGGTGAGGAACTTTGAAATAATAGCTGTTGGAGAACAAAGGAAACAGAATGAAAAAGAGCAAAGAAAGCCTACGTGATCTATGGGACTCGATCAAATGTACAAATATTAGAATAATTAGGGTTCCAGAGGAAGAAGAGGGCAGAAAGTTTATTTAAAGAAATAATAGCTGAGAGCTCCCCAAACCTGGGGGGAGACTAAGACATTCATATTTATGAAGCTAACAGATTACCCTCTTATCCATACAAAAATACTTTCTCCAAAACACAATGTAATGAATTGTCAAAATCAAAGATAAAGAGAATTCTGAAGGCAGCCAGAGAGGAGGAAAAAAAAAAAATTATAACCTACAAAGGAACCTCCCATCAGGCTACCAGCAGATTTCTCAGCAGACATCCTATAGGCCAGGAAAGAGTAGAATGCCATATTCAAGGTGTTGAAGAAAAAAACCCCTGCCAGTCAAGAATACTCTATAGAGCAAAGTTTATGCTTCAGATGTGAAGGAGAAATAAAGACTTGCTTAGACAAACAAAAGCTAAGGAAGTTATCACAACTAGATCTGCCTTGCAAGAAATGCTGAAAGGAGTTTTTCAAGATGAAAAAAAAAGGATGTTAATTAGTGACATGAAAACATATGAATGTATTCAACACACTGGTAAAGGTAAATAGTGAGATTTCGGAAACCCTAAGTTTGTAATAGGGTGGTGTATTAAACACTTAACTATATTATAAAGGTTAAAGGAAATGAGTATTAAAAAAACTATAGCTACTATAACTTGTTAAAAAATACACAATATAAAAAGGTACATCGTGACATCAAAAATATGAGGGGAGGAAGAGGGTGAAACTTTTGTATGTGATCAATGTTAAGTTGCTATCAGCTTAAAGTGGATTGTTTTATCTATAAGGTGTTTTATATAAGCCTCATAGTGACCACGAAGCAAAAAACTAGGTAGATTCATAAAAGATAAAGAAAGGGGAAACAGAGAAAACCACCAGGGAAAATCACAGAGGGAAAAAGAAACACTGCAACCACAAAACTGCCAGAGAACAACTAATAAGATGGCATTAGTAAGTCTGTCCATATCAATAATTACTCTAAATGTAAATGGATTGAATTCACCAATTAAAAAGCACAGAGTGGCTGGATGGATTAAAAAAAAGATCCAACTATACACTGTCTACAAGAGACTCACTTCAGATCTAAGGACACACACAGGCTCAAAGTGAAGGGATGGAAAAAGATATTCCATGCAAATGAAAACCAGAAGGAAGCAGGAGTAGCTGTACTTATATCAGATAAAATACTTTAAGCCAAAAACAGCAACAAGCAACAAAGAAGGACATTATATAATGACAAAGGGGTCAATTTATCAAGAAGATATAACAGTCATAAATATATACGACAAATTTATACAGTCGTGGCAATGACTTTTTGGATACACACCAAAAACACAAATAACAAAAGCAAGTATAAAGAGGGAATATAACAAACTAAAAAGCTTCTGCACGGCAAAAGAAACAATCAACAAAACGAAAAGGCAACCTACAGAATGGGAGAAAATATCTGCAAACCATATACTGAATAGGGGTTAATATCCAATATATATAAATAAGGAACTCATGTAACTCAATAAGAAAAAAATGAGTGGAGAAACTCAACAGGCATTCTTCCAAAGAAGACACCCAAATAGCCAACAGGTACATGAACATCATCAACATCACTAATCATTAAGGAAATGAAAACCAAAACCACATTGAGATATCACCTCACACCTGTCAGAATGGCTATCATCAAGAGTACAAGAGGTAAGTGCTGACAAGGATGTGGAGAAAAGAGAATGCTTGTGCTCTGGCGGTGGGAATGTAAATTGGTACAGCCACTATGGAAAACAGTAAGGAGGTTCTTCAAAAAATTAAAAATAAAACTACTATATGATCCAGAAATCCCACTTCTGAGTGCATATCCAAAGGAAATGAAAACAGGGCATTGAAAAGATATCTTCATTTCCATTTTTATTGACGTATTATTAGCTATAGCCAAGATATGGAAACAACCTAAGTGCCTGTCAACGAATGAATGGATAAAGAAGATGTGGTTTATATATGTATGCAATGGAATATTATTCAGCCATGAGAAAGAAGGAAATCCTGCCATTTGTGACAATATGGATGGACCCTGAGGTCATTATACTGAGATGAGTCAAACAGAAAAAGACAAATACTGTCTGATATCACTTATATGTGAAATCCAAAAAAGCCAAACTCATTAAAAACAGAGTAGAATGGTGGTTACCAGGGGCTGGGGTTGAGGAATTGGAGAGGTGTTATTTAAGGATACAAACTTGCAGCTTGTAGATAAGTTCTGGAGACATAATAAACAGCATAGTGATTATAATCAACAATGCTTTTTTATAAACTTAAAAGCTGCTAAGAGACTAGTTTTTAATTGTTCTCACTACAAAAAAAATAATAATTATGTGAGGTGTTAGATAATGCTACGATGGTAATCATATTTCAATATATCAAATCAACACATTGTACACCTTAACCTTATACTATGTTACATGTCAATCTGTATCTCAATAAAGAAAATTTTACTGTTAGGCCAAATTTTTAATTAATTTTATAGAGGAGCTTTATTAGATATTTTTTATGTTAAGAAAGAACACAATAGAGAATCTCATTTTTAATCTAAAATATTTAGGATGCTATGAAGGTAAAAATAGGTAAAATTTTATACTGAATTGAAATGTAGTAGGACTAATTCTTACATAACACATATTACCTCTGTTTCTTTCTCCTTCCTGTACTTTCCATTCTGTTGTTTTTCAGTGCTTCATTCAAGATGCTTTCTTCTAATCTATCTTCCAGCTCTCTAATTCTTTTTTTCTGCTCTGCCTTGTTGAAACTTAAGCCCTCATTAAGTTCTTGATTTCAGTTAATGTTTTTCTTTTTTTTTTTTTTTTTTTTTCCGGTACGTGGGCCTCTCACTGTTGCGGCCTCTCCCGTTGCAGGCTCCAGACGCGCAGGCCCAGTGGCCATGGCTCACGGGCCCAGCTGCTCCGCGGCATGTGGGATCCTTCCGGACAGGGGCACGAACCCATGTCCCCTGCATCGGCAGGCGGACTCCCAACCACTGCGCCACCAGGGAAGCCCCAGTTAATGTATTTTTCAGTTCAATACTTTCTTTTAAATTTTTTTGTTTCCATTTCTCACCTGAAATTCTTAGTATTGTCTTTTATTTCCATGAACATATTAAGCAGAGTTATATTAAAATCCGCATCTAACAACCCCATTATCTTGATCTGCTATGAATCTGTCCCTACTGACTGTTTTTTCTGTTGTCCTCTTGTTTTGTCCTCATTGTTCTTCATCTTGTTTTCTCATACGCCTGGTTATTCTTAATGGATACCATACAGGAACAATTGCAAAGATAATTTGAGGCTTAGGATAATGCTCCCTTCTTCCAGAAAAGATTTATATCTGCTTTGGTAATTGGCTAGGGGCACTAGCAATCTTTTTTTTAAATTGGGGTATAGCTGTTTTACAATGTTGTGTTAGTTTCTACTGTACAGTGAAGTGAAGCATAATTCCCTGTGCTATACAGCAGGTTTTCATGTTTTCTATTTTATACATATTAGTGTATATATGTCAACCCCAATCTCCCAATTCATCCCACCCCTCTCCATTCCCCCTTGGTGTCCATATGTTTGTTCTCTACATCTGTGTCTCTATTTCTGCCCTGCAAACCGGTTCATCTGTACCATTTTTCTAGATTCCACATATATGCGTTAATATACGATATTTGTTTTTCTCTTTCTGACTTATTTCACACTGTGTGACAGTCTCTAGGTCCATCCACGTCTCTACAAATGACCCAATTTCATTCCCTTTTATGGCTGAGTAATATTCCACTGTATATATGAACCACATCTTTTTTATCCATTTGTCTGTTGATGGACATTTAGGTTGCTTCCATGATCTGGCTATTGTAAATAGTGCTGCAATGAACACTGGGGTGCATGTGTCTTTTTGAATTACGGTTTTCTCTGGGTATATGCACAGTAGTGGGATTGCTGGGTCATATGGTAATTCTATTTTTAGTTTTTTGAGGAACCTCCATACTGTTCTCCATAGTGGCTGTATCAATTTACATTCCCACCAACAGCGCAAGAGGGTTCCTTTTTCTCCACACTCTCTCCAGCATTTATTGTTTGTAGATTTTTTGATGATGTAGGGGCACTAGCAATCTTGAATCATCTTAATTCAGTCAGGAATTGAGATGATTCAACACTGGGCTTCAGCCCCCATGGGTGCTTGTCTATTTCTGGTTCATCCTTACTTTCAGGGACTAACCTATTAAGATCCCAACCAAAAGCCTGGTGGTTTTTATCAGGTCTTCCCTTCCTTGACTGGCCCTGAACTCTAGATTTTTGTCCCTGTAGCTCCAAGAGGCTCTCAAAAGCTCTGCCCAGATTTTTAGCCTTTCAGTGGCCTTTTTAAGAATTGGCAGATAGATTCCACTACTGGAATCATCTCTAGGGGAACAGTGGCTCCAACTGTTGAGCTCACCTTATTTTCTTTGAACTGGGACCCATACTTCCCCACCACCTTTGTAACTCTCTCATGCCTTCAAACATATGTTTTAATATTTTGACCAGATTTTCTATCTCTTCTCAGAAGGAGGGTGAGTTCAAATAAGCTAGTCCTACCAAATCATCTTTATCCCATAAATCTTGATATGTGGTCTTATATTTTCCACTGTGATTTCCTTTTTCACCTACGGATCACTTTTATTATTAATTTAATTATTTATTTTTTATTAATTTATTATTAATTAATTTATTTGTTATTTTATTTATTAATTTAATTATAAAAAATTAATTATTTTATAAAGTCTATAAAATGGTTTCATATCTAGTGTATCACAACCACCTCCTTAGATGGTAGATAGATTATTATCACCCTTATTAACAGATTGGGAAACTGGGTTTAAAGTGACCACTTAAGATCATACAGAGGATGAGAAATCATTACCCCTATTTGAACTTACTGTATTTCACTGCTCTCATATTTATTTTCTGTCTTCCCCCTCTACAATGTAAGCTCTTTGAATGCAGGGGCCTCGATTTCCTTTTTCACTGCTCTCTTCATATGGCTTAAACAGTACCCAGCATGCACCAGATGGTCGGTATATTTTTTAAATTGATAAAAGCTATCAAAGGAATGAATGATAAAAGATACTCCTTGTATTGCAATTCTGAATAATAAAAATTTATATTTATACACTACTGTGTAGTTGTGAAATGATTTTTAAATACTTTATGCATTTCTATTTATAACAATTCTAGATAGATTTTATCATCTTTCTCACTTTAGAGTCACAGTGAAGTTAAGGGACTTAGTCACAGAGCCAGTAAATGGCAGGGCTGGGACTCTGAACTTCATTCTCTTACTTCAGCTACAAAAGGATAGGGCTATTTCCACTAGAGTACAATTGACTCCATATATTGCAATGGCTCCCCTAGGTTACTTCCAGGATTGCACAATCCTGTGGGAATTCAATATGTATGTCAGCTTTCTAATGTTTAATTTATATTACAAATAGCTGATTGAAAAGAAAGCTGTAGCTCTGAGCTGGTCTTGAAATTTGTGTGTGTGTAGAACACAGAATATTTAAAATGGTAAGCAAATACATGATGGTCAGTCACTGGAGGTCTAAAAATGGTTAAATAGATATCCGTGTATCTGCATTCATATACACGAACACCTTACTGAAAATAAGTAAAATGTGATCTAAATCAGCTTCCAAGTCCATATAGAGTACAGCTGAGTACATATGAAGCACAAACATTATTAGTGAGCTATCAGGAAGGATCCTTTGCTTTGTTAAAAAGTTAAAAATGAATTAGCACATATTTACTGGAAGCGTCAAAACTGAGGATAGCTGATGCTATAATATGGCACTATATTATAAATATATATAAATATATATATAGTTTTGTATAAAACTATATACAAAAGAAAGGTTAAAATATTTAACAATCAAGTTCTTGCAGACATGGAATCAAGGGAACTATAAAGGACAAATCACTGCTGAAGGGAATAAGACAGATGGCTTGGCTAAATAACTGAGTGTTTGTTCTTGAGTAATTTTTGACTAAATAAGAATTTGAGGAAAAAATATGGAATAAAGCAATGCATCCTAGCTAAGCAGATTAATTCTCCTCTTAAAGAAAGCAGCTCTCTAACATTAGAGCTAATGTGTTAAAGGGCTATACAGATACATAAAAAATACTACAATATGACAGATGTAGAATTATTAAATCTGATACATGGGAACACAAATTTCCTAAAAGGGTATTTAAAATCTTGGAATGGAACTATCTAATAAAGAAAGACAAAGAGGGGAAGGGGGTAAACTCAAATGTTTAAACCTAAGAAGGAAGTCATACTGTGTATTACAATGCGTAGCCAATTCAGGAGAGGGCAAAAAAGGACAATCCTTATTTCTACCTAACCTGCTTATGGCAACATGCCAAATAAACACTGACTCCTAAGTGATACCCCTGCGCCTGTTAAATTTACCCTTCTAACTTCATTCTAATCTTCTTATAAAGGGTGTCCAGAAGGAATAAAGGATGCCTCAGAACCCCAAATATTCATCTTCTTCTCTGGTCTTAGGCAAGGAGCCACAGTGGAGGGAAAGAGGGATTAGAACAGTTCTCTCTCTGGGTGTGGTAAGACATGGTGCCAAGTGTGCTTTATGCTAGGGACCTCAAAGCATGGGAGAGCCAGGACCTCTGAGAAAGGGTAGATTTGGCTCTGGTCCAGGCTCTGAAGGATGGTGTGGACTTGACAAGTGAGTGTTTTACACAGACCAGCCAGTCACTGGGGAGAAAAGCAGATAGAGATTATGGGAAAAGGACATGGACACCTTGACAAACTGTGCCTCTGACAAGTATCTCACCTTCTGGGGTCCCAGAAACACAAGTGAGGCAACATAAAATGGGTACAGATCTATCTGAGTACACACAAAAAACAGTAAACAAGTACATAAGAGCTAGAGGGTGAGATCCAGAGAGGAAGGCAAAGGACAGAGAAAGAGGGATTTAAATCATATTATATTTGAACACTGATCGTAGGGTTGTGATTTATCCAGGCTATTTAAATAGGGGGAATGTGTACTGGAGTCATACTCCCGGGTCTGTGTACTGCCTTCACTACTTATTAGCCATAGAGCTAGTTTTTATGCCTTAGTTTCCTATCCTCCCTATACTACAGGGATAATAACAGCACAAACCTCAGAATTCATGAGGATTAAGAGAGTTAAAACAGGTAAAGTACTTAGAACATTGCCTGGCACCTCCTTTTTTCTTTTCAGTTACTAGTACTTTTTATCCCCAGCTTTGCCAAAGGATTAACAATAACAGAAAAGATGAAATTAAGGCTAATCTCTTACTTCTTGTCAAGCAGATGTGGCAAAAGGGTTGATGGATTTCAACTTAAACAAAATCTAAGTCTTCACTTGAATCACCTAATATTGTGTTCGTATTGTCACTGTCCACCATTTCCAGGAATAATTTAGAATAGGTTGCCTAACACTTTTGGAAACAACAATATTTGAAGCAGAAAACTAACAAATGGGTAGGGCTATTCTGAATAAACACAAGGGGGAAAAGAATTTAAAAACCACTATACTTATGCCACAAATGTGAAATTCATATTAGAGAGAAGTCAAAATGCAAAGAAAGACAATAATGCTTATAAGTGAATTTAAAACATAATTAGAACACTTAAATGCATACTATATTAAACATAAAATAGAATACAGAAAACCTAAGCAGTTATGCTAAAGCATTCAATAATACAGAAAGAAATCAAAAGGAGAAAAGTTGAAATAATTTTTAATTATATATAGTCAGAACATTTTCAAATACATACAGAGAAAAAGAGAAAGTCAAAGTCAAGCATTTATTAGGACAAAGAATAAAAAGGAAAACAGAACTGAAAGGTTTAATTTTTCTAAAATATAATACAGTTAGAAAAAAATGCTTATTTTTAAAGAAGGAAACTATAAACCCAAACTTTAAATATTGCTAACTTTTATGAAATAATGTAACCTTTATATAATTCAGCTAAAATGGAAAGAGTTGGAGAGTAAATGGTTCAAAAAAGAGGGTCCATGCAAATGTATAGTGATATTCAATAGGTGGACAATCAACTGAGCTGTGTAAGGACCATGAAGGGCACTCTAAATGGGGTATCACTGCTTCAAGAGTGGAAGGCAAAATGGTTACTCTGGACAAGTTTTGGTGAGTAGCCTGACTTTTATCTTGGATACAATACTGGCAAATGTAATTATATTGATTTAAGAACACTCAAAGAAAAGGACTGCACGATAGTCAGAATGTATTTGCAAGGCACAGATCTTGCTATGCTAATACAATAGCTTTTTTGAGATGACAGAGAATGGATAGAGAGAGCTGGGCAGATAACATTTATCTACATTTTAACAATGCTTTCAACCCTGTGCTGCATATCAGCATGCTGAGAAATTAAGAGACGAATTGTATAAATGATGTAATAGACTGAATTTCTAGTGGCTTATAGGTTAAAAATAAAGGATTATTATTCTTTCAGATGCAGAAATATATACACATACACATACAGATGTATCTCAGGTTTCAATTTGCAGCTAGACTAATATGAAATAAATGTAGCTTATACATTAATCATTTTCAGGGAAGTTTAATTTGATAGCATTCAAGTATTTAGACAACTTATAAGAAAAAAATTCTGGAAGCAAACAACAGCAACAAAGAATCTGGCTAGTAATTTGCTTTCACCCACAAAATATAGGCAAAAGAAACCTATTTAATGAAACACACTTTTTATCCTTCAAAATTAGTGTCATATAGGTTGTTTTACCAGTAGAATTTTTCTTCAACATTTGTGGTAATAATTTTCCTATGTTTTTTGGATGCACAGAAAATTCAGTGAGCTCAGGTAAAGACTTGATAAATCCATACTAGCAAATATTGATAGTATTTTGAAATTCACTGATTTCTTTTTGAATGGTTGTAACTCTTTAGAGAAACAGTCTAATGAGTGAGGTCCTATCTTAGCGAAAAGACATAACAAGGTTGGGTTATACTTTCAATGATGTTATTTGGAATCAACGGCAAGCTCAAGTTAAGTTATTTAAGCATGGATTTAAAAGAAGGAAGGGTAAACTGGTCATTCATTCGTCCATTCATTCAGTTGTAAAATAATTAAGAAACTGTGTATCTACTACATGTTA
>NW_020837945.1:105721697-105861697 GCF_003676395.1 Aethalodelphis obliquidens
TTCCATACCCTTTAGGGTTCTTTCTGCTTCTCAAGGTTCAAACTCACTCTTCTCTATCCTCAGACTATAAATACATTCAAGTCTCACAAATCCTGTACAATATTTACTCTTCTTTCAACCAGTTACTGCCTTTTCTTGTTCCTGTTAGATTTTGCCCCCACAGCTTTTGTAATGGTCCCTAAAAACTCTATAATAGCCAAATCTAATGGTTATCTCAGTTTTATCCTGCTATAATCGCTCCAATTTTTTTTTAAACAGTTAATCAACCACATCTTTATCAAAATGTTCTCCTAATTCTAACAATCAGCCTTTTTTGGCTGCTGTCTCTTTTACCCACCTTTCATTTCTTGGAGTTCTGTTGCTATGCAGCCTTGTAAATAGAAGGTCTAAAATGTAACCCATGTGTCTATCATAGCTCCAGTTCTGGCCTCTTTCCAGACGATCAGAAGTTTTTCCCCAATTACTTCCTGAATACCTCCACATAGATATTTCAAAATCGTGTTCATGATTGAACTCATAATCTTTCCCTCAAACTTGATCCTCTTTCCTGGGTATTTCCTGTTTTCTCTCAGGTTAGAAACCTTTGTCACACTATCCTCCAAATCATATCCTCATGCAGTACATCGACTGACCAGGAGTTCTGTCAGATTCCACTCCGCAGATTATCTCCAGAATCCATCCAGTCCTTTGCATTTTCATTGCCAATATTCATGTTCAGAACCTCATCTCTTTTCACTTTGAATAAGAAAGGAGCTCCTGGGACCTCCCTGGTGGCGCAGTGGTTAAGAATCCGCCTGCTGGGCTTCCCTGGTGGTGCAGTGGTTGAGAGTCCGCCTGCCGATGCAGGGTACACGGGTTCGTGCCCCGGTCCGGGAAGATCCCACATGCCGCGGAGCGGCTGGGCCCGTGAGCCATGGCTGCTGGGCCTGCGCGTCCGGAGCCAAAAAGAAAAGAATCCGCCTGCCAATGCAGGGGACACGGGTTCAAGCCCTGGTCTGGGAAGATCCCACACGCCGCGGAGCAATTAAGCCCGTGCGTCACAACTACTGAGCCTGCGCTCTAGAGCCCGTGAGCCACAACTATTGAGCCCACGTGCTGCAACTACTGAAACCCGCGCGCCTAGAGCCCATGCTCCGTAACAAGAGAAGTCACCGCAATGAGAAGCCCACGCACTGCGATGAAGAGTAGTCCCCGCTTGCAGAAACCAGAGAAAGCCCGTGCACAGCAACAAAGACGCAACACGGCCAAAAATAAATAAATAAATGTATTTAAAAAAAAAAAAAGGAGCTCCTATTTGATCTATGTACTTTTAATACTATCCCTCTAATGAACCCTTTATATTACCACCAGAGCAAGGAATGTATTCCTTTTATGTATCCCCAGTAGCAAGCACAGTATGTAGAAATGAAATGCTCAACAATTACAAAATAAATAAATCTAGCATTCTAAATACTATCACATCACACTACCTCTGAAGGCGCCCTGCTGTGCAAATATATGTAAATCCAATCTCCTTAGCATACCATCTAAAGCCTTTCACAGTCTGATCTCAATGAACTTTCTAGCCTCATCATTCACCAATTTTTTTTTTGTTTTTTTTGGCCACGCTGTACTGCATGTGGGATCTTAGTTCCCCCACCAGGATTGAACTCACACCCCCTGCAGTGGAAGTGCGGAGTCTTAACTACTGGACCGCCAGGGAAGTCCGTTATTTATGAATTCTCCTTCATCACTTCAAGGATGCATGGCCTTGTGGGGCCACACTGCCTTCTGTCTGTATTGCCATGCCTTTGTTCTTGCTGGAGTGCTCACCTTATTTTCTCACTGAGAAAAATCAGAAATTTTTAGTTCAACACCCTCTTCTGTGAAACCTTCCCTGATCAACACTCCTTGTCTTCAAATAGATCTGACTGCTCCCTGCTTTCTTCTTAGGCACTTCAGTGCCTTCCTTATGGAATGAACAATACTTTATTCCTTCAGTAGAGAAAATATGCATCTACTTGAGTGCAGGGCACATAGTCAGTGTGACAGAAATTGTTAAGCATTCCCTTCTTCATGAGTCTTTAGGCAGACTATATTTTCTAGTCTTTCTTGAAGAATACACTTGTATTCAACCAATGAAGTGTGAATATAAGTGTATCATGTTTCCATACTTGGCCTACAAAAAACTCCCATACATCCTCATTCTCTTGCCCTATCCATTGGCTGAATAGAGGCCTCATGGAGGCCCAACCACAAGGTAAAAGAAATCTGGGTCACCAAATTTCTGCAAGGAGTAGTGCTTTCCTAATGACTTGCATTATACTGTGATATAAGCACAAAACAAATATATATGTATATATAATACATACGTGCATATATATTACTCATTGAAGTATGGCTGATTTATAATATTGTGTTAGTTTCAGGTGTACAGCATAATGATTCAGTATTTTTGCAGGTTATACTCCATTATAGGTTATTACAAGATAATGAGTATAATTCCCTCTGCAATACAGTATATCCTTGTTGTTTATCTATTTTATACACAGTAGTTTGTTTTAAGGCATTGAAATTTGGGGGATGTTTGTTATAGCAGTTTGTGTACCTTGCCTATCTTATGAGAGGAAATCAACTGAATCAAGAATATGAAAAGACTGACAAGGTATTCAATTCATCTCCTACTTTCAAAAGGACTGTATTAAGATTCCCAAAGAAAAAATTTTTATAAGGGTTTAACAACCCTCATTCAGAAGTTCTTTTCTATAGGTAGTCCATTTTCTGACACTGCACCACAATGAACAGACCAGAAATGTTGAGGAATTCTTAGAAAACAGAAAGCAGATGGGATCAGATCTATGGAGAAATGATTAGAGGAAATCACAGCCCAATCATATTCAGAAGACTATACAGACATTGGAGAAAGTCCAGGGATGCTTTTATTTTAGAGTCAGTGGAGACCAGGAAGAAGGTAGGCCTGCGGCAAATGTCAAATGGGATATGACTGGAGCAGCTGAACAATGGCACCTTCCTGTATATGGTAAGAATGAGTACAGGCAGTGTTTGTCCACAGGTTAAAGCAGTGAGTGTAGAAGGTGTTATGCCCAGTGAAGCAAGGGCTGATAATTACTAACTCCCAAAAGGGATGACAAGTTACTAATGTGTCCTTACCAGCAACACATCTTGTCCCCTGATACAATCAATGGAGACTGGGTATAATGAGTGGAAATGGCAGGATTACAGGGATTGTCAAATATAAAGATGAATGACCAACCTAGAACTACCAGACATTCAAGGAAAACCAATCCCTTGAGACAAAACGAACAAAACAACATAAACAACAATTACACTAAAGAACAACTAAACAGAGGAATGAGAGTTAATAAGGCAAACACTGTATATAATACCCTTAAAGTGATTTGAGAAGATACTAATTGCATCTTGGAAATTAAAAATTTTTTTTTTTTTTTTTTGCAGTACGCGGGCCTTTCACTGTCGTGGCCTCTCCCGCTGCGGAGCACAGGCTCTGGACGCGCAGGCCCAGCGGCCACGGCTCACAGGCCCAGCTGCTCCACGGCATGTGGGATCCTCCCAGACCGGGGCATGAACCTGCGTCCCCTGCATCTGCAGGCGGACTCTCAACCACTGCACCACCAGGGAAGTCCTTGGAAATTAAATTTTGATGATCAAAATAAAACTCCATACATGAGCTGAAGAGCAGGATGAATATAGTTGAAGATTAAATGAGTGCATTATAAGGTCTAATGAGGAATTTTCCCTGAATGAAGTGGAAAAGAACAAAGAGATTTACATATAAGAGGAAAATGAAGAGATGACATCATCATCATCATCAAAGCTAACATTTATTGAAGGCTTACTATGTGCCTTTGTGTTTGTATGTATGTGTGTATACCACTTATTCTCATATTGGCTCTATCGCCATTTTACAGAGGAGGGAACTGAAGTAGAGAAGTAAAGTAACTTTTTCAAGGTCATAGAGGTAGAAGCATAGAAGATCCGTATGTTCTAATATCCATCTAAGAAGATACTGAGATAGATTTGTATGTATTGATGATATGGAAAGATCTTCAACACAAATATTAAGAATAAAAAAGCAGGTTGAATAGCAATATATAGCAGGATCCCATTTACTGAACAAAACAAAGTACATGAATATATATGTAAATGAATAAAAAGAAGACAGGAAGTATGCATAGAAAACACTGAATTTACTTGCCTAAGCTAGAATGTGGCAGAGCAGGGTTTCTACCCAAATCCAACAGGTGTGCTCTTTATTATATTACCCTTATTTTAAAACATATATGTACCCTAATACTCCGTCTACAAACTTAAGAAAATTATTCTCTCAAGATATTGAAGTTTTGTGATACTCTAATATCAGTTTTGGAACCCAGAGAGAAATGTTCTAATGGACTGCAAATAAAAACATCTAGAAAAATGTATATCTTGGCTTATTTCAGTTTAATATAATTCTTAGTGTTTTTCACACTAACGCTAAGAAAATGACCAAGACACTAGGGTATTTCATAGGCACTGCCGTGTCAAAATATCTTAAGCAATGATTGTAAAACAGGATGATTTATAATCAGGATACTAGTATTACATCTAGCATTGTCCATCCCATCCTTCACATGTATATGGACTTTACTGGATTAGTTATAAATATACATTTGAGAAATTTTTCTAATATTTTTTTATTTCCACTACATTTACCATTTACCATGGCACATGTTTATTCAGTTCAAATGTTGTCATAGGCTTTAAAACAAAATGTGAGTAAAACAGATATGATATAAACAAACAATAAAGAGTCATTTCCCAAAAAACTCTAAGTAAGGGTATTTTATCTAGGTAAGTTATTACTCTGCATATTTTACTGATGAAGAAATAAAGGGCCCAAGAAAGTTAAATAATTAGCGAAAGGTCAGAAGGACTAAGATTCAGAGCCTGTGAATTCTAGTTTAATGCTTTTTTTAAAGCCTATTTCTTACCTATTCACTCACTTGGAAGCAAATAGTAACCAAAATTAGAGAATAATGAACTGCTTCCATGTATAAGTTAATATTTATAGAGAAACTTTTATCTGAATATACATTATTCAAAATCACATGGGAACACTGTTTGCAGATGACATGATACTATGCATAGAGAATCCTAAAGATGCTACCAGAAAACTACTAGAGCTAATCAATGAATTTGGTAAAGTAGCAGGATACAAAATTAATGCACAGAAATCTCTTGCAGTCCTATACACTAATGATGAAAAATCTGAAAGAGAAGTTAAGGAAACTTCCCATTTACCATTGCAACAAAAAGAATAAAATACCTAGGAATAAACCAAACCTACAGAAGGAGACAAAAGACCTGTATGCAGAAAACTGTAAGACACTGATAAAAGAAATTAAAGATGATACAAACAGATGGAGAGATAGAACATGTTCTTGGATTGGAAGAATCAACATTGTGAAAATGACTATACTACCTAAAGCAATCTACAGATTCAATGCAATCCCTATCAAACTACCACTGGCATTTTTCACAGAACTAGAACAAAAAATTTCACAATTTGTATGGAAACACAAGAGACCCCAAATAGCCAAAGCAATCTTGAGAAAGAAAAACAGAACTGGAGGAATCAGGCTCCCTGACTTCAGACTATACTACAAAGCTACAGTAATCAAGACAGTATGGCACTGACACAAAAGCAGAAATATAGATCAAGGGAAAAGGATAGAAAGCCCAGAGATAAACCCACGCACATATGGTCACCTTATCTTTGATAAAGGAGAACAAGAATATACAATGGAGAAAAGACAGCCTCTTCAATAAGTGGTGCTGGGAAAACTAGACAGGTACATGTAAAAGAATGAAATTAGAACACTACCTAACACCATACACAGAAATAAATTCAAAATGGATTAAAGACCTAAATGTAAGGCCAGACACTATAAAATTCTCAGAGGAAAACATAGGCAGAACACTCTATGACATAAATCACAGCAAGATCCTTTTTGACCCACCTCCTAGAGAAATGGAAATAAAAACAAAAATAAACAAATGGGACCTAATGAAACTTAAAAGCTTTTGCACAGCAGAGGAAACAATAAACAAGATGAAAAGACAACCCTCAGAATGGGAGAAAATATTTGCAAATGAAGCAACTGACAAAGGATTAATCTCCAAAATTTACAAACAGCTAATGCAGCTCAATATCAAAAAAACAAACAACCCAATCCAAAAATGGGCAGAAGACCTAAACAGACATTTCTCCGAAGAAGATATACAGATTGCCAACTAACACATAAAAGGATGCTCAACATCACTAATCAGTAGAGAAATGCAAATCAAAACTACAACGAGGTATCACCTCACACCAGTCAGAATGGCCATCATCAAAAAATTTACAAACAATAAATGCTGGAAAGGGTGTGGAGAAAAGGGAACCCTCATACACTCTTGGTGGGAATGTAAATTGATACAGCCACTATGGAGAACAGTAAGGAATTTCCTTAAAAAACTAAAAACAGAACTACCATACGACCCAGCAATCCCACTATTGGGCATATACCCTGAGAAAACCATAATTCAAAAAGAGTCATGTACCACAATGTTCACTGCAGCTCTATTTACAATAGCCAGGACATGGAAGCAACCTAAGTGTCCATCAACAGATGAATGGATAAAGAAGATGTGGCACATATATATAATGAATATTACTCAGCCATAAAACGAAACGAAATTGAGTTATTTGTAGTGAGGTGATGGACCTAGAGTCTGTCATACAGAGTGAAGTAAGTCAGAAAGCAAAAAACAAATACCATATCCTAACACATATATATGGAATCTAAAAAAAAAAAAAAAAAAAGAAAATGGTCAGAAGAACCTAGGGGCAAGACAGGAATAAAGATGCAGACCTACTAGAGAATGGACTTGAGGATACGGGGAGAGGGAAGGGTAGCTGTGACAAAGTGAGACAGTGGCATGGACATATATACACTACCAAATGTAGAATAGATAGCTAGTGCGAAGCAGCTGCATAGCACGGGGAGATCAGCTCGGTGCTTTGTGACCACCTAGAGGGGTGGGATAGGGAGGGTGGGAGGAAGGGAGACGCAAGAGGAAAGCGATATGGGGATATATGTATATGTATAACTGATTCACTTTGTTATAAAGCAGAAACTAACACACCATTATAAAGCAATTATACTCCAATAAAAATGTTAATAAATAAATAAGTAAAGGTGGTGGTCTGTGTTTTATGGGAAGAAATTTATAAAAATACGTGACAAATTATATTAACTTTGAATCAATGGTGGCATATATGCTTTTAAGTAAATCATTATAGATCTAACAACTTGGTTGAAAAAGACAAAAATTTTGAATCCAACGAAATGAAATTACTAGGAACATCAGAATTGCAAAGGCCTTATTTTTCTTTACTTATTTGAAAACAGCAACCCCCAGATGTTTCTACAAATCTAGATATGAACTTAAAAATGACAACAGAGGAAAAAAAATTTAGAAAATAGACTTGTATTAGATAAGAAACAAGAATGACTTTCAGAAAGAATAAAATTATAATTAACATAAAAATGTAATGTTAAAAGAATCCTAATAGGCTGTGATCTTGAAGGCTTTTTCTCAGATGTTTTTGCTGGGTTTTACCTATAGTTCTTGTACTTATCTAGACCTCAACACAGTAGATAACCTAAAAACTCACTAGCTAACACTAACAAATTCATTGATAAAATTGCTCATGGACATAGCTGCTCCTTCTGCATATTTAAAGCTTATATAGCTATAGTTATAATATTAGCTTCCCCAGTGCCTCTGCCTCTTTTGCACACAGAGCACAGAAGAGAACATATCAATACAAATGCACACAAAACAAATACATGCATTGACAGACATAAACTGTCTTGCACGGTGAAGGAAAACAATTTAAAAAAACAAGTGTACACGTAAAAATGTTCAGTCATGTCTTGTATTTGAAATGATTATTCTGAATCTGCCTCAAACAGCATCAGGTTCAACAGTAACTACAACTGAAAAACTATTTCACAAACATGAAACTGAAGTGATTGCAGAGCTACTGCAAAAAAAAAAAAAAAAAAAAAAAAAAAAGCCATCATTCATCAACAGTAAATGCCCTAGAAATATTAATTTTTGCTAGATCACCTTACAAGCAGGATTTTTTTCATTAGTTCCTTCGAGTGTCCATCCAAAACAGATTTACAAACCAGATAAAACAGATGACAGAGAAAATTCTCCAGCAGAATACTGTACCCTAATCGCCGAGCTACATGCTAAGGATTGAGAGATGAAGAAGTTTAAAGGCAAGATAGGGAGGGAAATGTAAAACCAAACACATACCTGTATACAGGTACTTTGGAAGTAATGAAGAAAGAGAATATGATCAGGGAAGACTTCTAGGAAGAAGTGATACTTGGGCTGCCCATTGTAGGATAAGTGTTAGGAGGACAGGACAATCATTTGGTTCATGAACCAGCTCAATTATATTTTATGTTTTATTTTACGGTTACAATCCAGTCCGGAAGGGCCTTGGAATAAACAGTAGTAGAAAGCCAGGAGGTATGCTGTCACAGGCTCCAAGGGACATTTAATCAGGGACAGTGCTATATCCCTAAAGGGTGCTGCCTAGTGCCAGGGAGACCTTATCAATTCAAAATGACAAGGCAAGAATGAAGTTACAGTAAAAATCATATGCAGTGCAAATTCTCAGCAAATCATAAATGTCTGGAGCTAGAAGGAATCTTTGAGATTACACACAGCATGTTCCATGGAATACTAATTTCTCATGATTCTTCATTTAAACAATGTTCCACAGTGGAATTAGACTGGGTAACACACTACTGAATCTTCCCTCCTGGAAAGCTACAATGCTCATCAACAAATTTAAAGCTAAGAGATACTCTATAGGTAGAAAAACCTGTTTAACTTAGTTTAGCCTGTGTTTCCCCAACTTAGTTTAGCCTGTGTTTCCCCAACTTAGTTTTTTACCAAAGAATGATTCTTTTCCTGCAATATAAACAAAGAATATACTTTAGGGGGCTTCCCTGGTGGCGCAGTGGTTGAGAGTCCGCCTGCTGATGTAGGGGACACGGGTTCGTGCCCCGGTCCGTGAAGATCCCACATGCCACGGAGCGGCTAGGCCCGTGAGCCATGGCCGCTGAGCCTGCGTGACCGGAGCCTGTGCTCCGCAATGGGAGAGGCCACAACAGTGAGAGGCCTGCGTACCGTAAAAAAAAAAAAAAAAGAATATACTTTGGGAAATGCTAATCTAGTCTAATGCTTCCACCAACCTATTTTAATTTTTCCCTAACTCAGATTTTGAGGTATAAAAGTATTTCATCATATAAAATTATTTTCTTTTTCTTTTTTTAAAAAAACCTCCCATTTGAATATTTGAAGACAGGGACCATTACTTCTAAAGCATAATTATCCTGAAGTCTAGAAATGATTCTGTAGAATCTCATGCTTTAAGTTATATATAACTCAAAAGATCATTAACATTTACTTCTGCAAATTGTTAAAACAGTAATAAATGGTGGTGACGGTAAAAAATTATGGATACAATGAAAATGACAAATGGAAAACTAAAAATTTATACAGCATCTTCTAATCCTTTTCTACTTTTTTAGCACCAGTGTGGGAGTATAAATATTTGGAACATATTGAATGATTTGGGTTTGTTTGCTTTTATATAAAATTCCCTTTTGTATACTTTGTAATAGTTCCCAAAGTAAAAGCTTTTTTTCACTATTTTAACCTATGTCATGTCTTCTGGATTTTCTCTTAATTCTTATATCCCCAAGTGGGCTTAAAGATTACCCATACTTGCAAGCGTCTACTTTATGTGCCCTTTCTTTTTATTCTGTTGGAAATTTTTCTATGTCATTTATTAGAAAAGCTTTGATGATCAATTTCACTGGTGAGCGACAGACTGAGTATGCTCAACAGATGTGCTGGTCTAATGCAGCTGTGCGAATGTCCTAATGATCTTCACTTGAATAGGCATTTTTCTTCTCAACACTCCTGCTGGAATCCATGAGTATTCCAATGGCAAGGAAGGAATCAAATAGATCTAATTACAATTTAAGATGAAAACGAAGAGCGCTAATAGTTGTGGTTTCTTTTGTAATGTGTAAAATCCTATAGCCTTCTGCCCATGCTTATATTTCTCTTCTCCAGTTGTGTTGATGCCTGATGCTTACCCAACTTCTCATTCTGTAACCTGAATAAACTGCTTAGCCACAGTAGTTAGAAGGTCATTTACTAAAATCTAAGAACAAGTTTTTAAAAATTGAAAGCAATCCAATAATAACAAGATGGGGATACAGAACTCCTGTGATGTCTAGTCTGTCAAAGAAAAGCAGTGCTGGATTTTTTTTTTCTTTTTTACAGAATGCTGATATGGAAAATAAAAATAACTTCATCATTCTGTGTTCCTTTGACTTACAGCACATCCATCAACTGGATGTCAGTTTGAAGTCAGTTGGCCACCATTATAACCCCCATTCCAAGAAAGATGTTTCAGCATTTCAGAAAAACTCTGGGGTTAGGAGCTACAGAACTATTCCCTTTGAGAGGAATCATACCCAAGACTCGCTAAGTGATTTGTAATGCTTATTCTTTTCAGTAACTTCAGATACACTATCAATGCATATTTTTAAAGAGTAACTAAAGATAAATAATCCTTTTAAAAATAAGGACCACAGTCCAGAAATGGCAATGCTTAACTTATACATGTCAGAAATCAACGATGAGACGCAACAGTCTTCCATATCAAATAAATTATGCCATTATGTCTTTTCCTAACTTTTACTTTTCTCTTACATTACAAAGGGTGTTTCTTTTTTAAAAAATAGAATTATATATTTTAATGTATATCATTTGTTTTCATGGCTTCAATTCCTGAGGGGAAACAAAAACTTAGGCAGGCCTATTATGTCAGTCATTGTGCTAAGTATTTTAAGATAGAGCTATTATTCCACAGAATTCTCAAAAAGTTTCAAAGAGGCTTAGTAATTTGCTCAAGGTTACATACCTAGTAAATAGGTAAGTCAACAATTACAACAGGTCTGTCTTCTCTTTTTTACATTACACTATAATGACTTTGTAAAAACAGTATGGAAATAACTTGTATAAAACAAATCTAATCCTACTAATGCTTCTTAATGAGGATAGTTAATTTGTTCTTTTTTAGTTAAATTATTAAGTTAGAAAGGTCATGAATGAAATGACACTGTAAAATAAGTATGAAAGCAAATAATTTAGGGTGAAATTGCTGTGCTATTAATAAATATTTTGAAGTTGACTGTTTTCTTTCAGGAATATGAAATGCTCAGTATTTAAGTGCATGCCATGATTTTAGTTGTCTCAACTTGAGAGACTCATCATTTAAGTCTGAGGCCAATAGCTGGATTTCAGTGCTTTAATACATACATCTCTATACTAAAAATGCTAACACCTCTGATAAGATGCAGACTTCCACTGCTGAGTCCACAAATTTTCCCCAAAGGAGTTTTATGCCATGTCCTGATTTAATCCTGCTAAAAGTATGTTTTAAATGCACTTTTATATACCACATTCTGATGGGGTTGTATGATTGCCCTACTAATTGGGATGCCCCTATAATGCTAAAGAATACCACGAATTCAATTCAAAATTAATAAAGCAGGCTGTGTTGGATGACAAACTGAAGCACCCTGGAGGCGTGACCTGGTTTTGGAATGATCTCTGAGATTACTATTCTCCAGATCTGTGAAAATTAGGCACATAATGAAACTGTTGCGTTTACTCTCCAGGGTGAACTGTAAACTGGACCAAGGTATGACCTTTACTGCCTATTAATGAAGAGGCATGTTCTTTTCTCTCATATGATAGGTGAATTAAACAAAAGCAGTACAGTTTAAGGTAGAAGAAATAAGGAAAGAAAATCAATATCCCTAAAAATCACAGTCATGATCTATACCAATATTCAGGCAATTGAATTCAGTCCCAAACAGAAACAAGTGAACATAAACAAGTTAAAGATCACAGAAATAATAAGCCAGAATTTTCCTGATTAGAAATGAATAAGAAATGTAAAAAATATATAAGAAATTTAAGATCTATGTAAGAAACTTCAAAAGCATTTCTTTCTATTGTAGGCAAATTTCTACTAGCAAGTCCATGTACTTCATTAATAAAGCATACTGTATGTAAAAATGTAAAGGTCTTCAGCATTCTTTAAATTGTTTTGAGGATAAAAGACATTATATCTATATGTTTTTATAGGCAATAAAATAAAATACATATATCAAACAGAAGAAATTCATATATTCAGGAAAATGGAAATATAGTACTCTTGAAAATTTTCTCTTATTTCAATTCTATATGGCACTGTTGAAACAAGAGAAATACTTTCAACAATATTATAATATAAAAGCAGAATCAAAGAAAATTTTATAGTGAAGATCCTGTAACCATGTTATAACCATATTATCAGGATATGATGGTGAGAATTTGTCCTCCAAAACTGGAATGCTGCATTTAAAAAGAGACACTACTGGTGACTTTCTAGTCTCAGTTTTAGTCATTATCAATATTTAACAACCTCTATTTTGTTGCTAGGTATTTTCAAGTAGGCATTAAGTTATTATAATTTTATTTAAGGTAGTGGGAAACTTTAGCATGTATCAGCATCACATGGAAAGTTGTTAAAACAGATTCCTGGCCTGAGGTGGGCTGAGATTTTTGATTAAAAAAACAAAAACAGAAACATAATTTTTATTTAGAAATACAGAATTTTAGGGCTTCCCTGGTGGCACAGTGGTTGAGAGTCCGCCTGCCAATGCAGAGGACACGGGTTCGAGCCCTGGTCCGGGAGGATCCCACGTGCCGCGGAGCAACTCAGCCCGCACGCCACAACGGCTGAGTCTGCGCTCTAGAGCCTGCGAGCCACAACTACTGAGCCCACGTGCTGCAACTACTGAAGCCCGCGTGCCTGGAGCCCCTGCTCCGCAAGGGGAGAAGCCACCAGAGTGAAAAGCCCATGCACTGCAATGAAGAACCAAAGCAGCCAAAAAAAAAGAAATACAGAATTTTAAATTAATTTTAACCCAATGTGATTTTTTTTTTTTTGGTGGACTCAAGAGTTACTTAGAATGATGTTTTTAATATGGCAAGCTATTTGGTGTTATTTATACTCAGGTCTAATTTAATTTCATTCTCATGAAAGACTGTAATTTATATGATAATTTTTGATATATGTTTATGTTTATTTTCTTAACTAACATATGGTCAATTTTGTAAATGTTTAATCGGCATTTGAAAAGAATATATATCCCCTAACTCTTGAATTCAGGGTCTCATACGTGTTTATCAGAGCAAGTAAATCTATTAGCTTGTTTTTGTTTTGATAAATGTATCTCCTATCATGATGGCAGGATTCAAAGTTTACCCTTGCAGTTGTGTCAATAGTTGCTTTATATATTTTGAGAGTACGTTATCAAATGTACACAAACCAGATGCAATCATCTGATGCAAATCACTAATACAGTGTACTCTGAAGAAGGGGCTTAACAGTTTAATGAAGTAAACATAGGAATCAAACAAATCAAAATGATCTATAAAAGGAAAAAATATTTTTACCCAGTGAGGGGTATGCTGAATAAGGATTCAAGAAGCCACATTCTTATGCCAATTAAACTACTGTCCTTTTAAGTAAATTTGAAAAAGTGCCTGAGAAATCCCAATAGCAAGATATAGATAATGTTATCAATCCTTCTCTTCTTTTTAGAACAAGATGTTGGGGGATTTTTCTCTTTTTATTCTGTCATTTATAGAATTACAGATCTTCTAAAATATTTTGAAGGGACTTTGCTTCTCTAGCTCATCACTTTAACCACAGCACTCAACATACTGCTATATAGTAGATGCTCAATGAACATATGACTCAATGAAGATTGCCAAGAAGCCAAGAGATGAAAATCTACCTCATATCCTTGATTTAGAGAAGCACAGAAATTGAGAGATTTATAGAGAACAGCATAATGATTAAAACTTGTCTTGAATAATTTTGGTTTGTTTAGTGAAGGCACTCCTGGATCAGTTCCTTCTCCTTGTCTAAAGAGCCCCTGAAGACTGGAAGCCAAGCAAAGACATTCAGACTACTTTTCTGAGGGGATCTGAAGTAGAAAAGTATTACTTTTGCAATGTAGGCTCAATGGAAACCATCATCTTCCCAAGAAAGTGCTCTCAAAAAATGGTCAGAAAACCTCATTTTCCTTAGCATGACCTAAAGAATCCTTCACTAAGTGGTCCCAGCCCTTATTTCCCAGTCAGCCACCACTCCATCCCATATGCTTTATTCTCCAAACACTAAGAACTTATTCAATTTGGTAAATATACCACACCCTTTCACAATTCTGTGCTTTTTTCTTTTTTTGGTACCCTAGGTTTGGAAGGTCTTACTCACTTTTTAAATGCTACATTTTATGAGAATCCTTTCCTAACTCTAGATAGAGTTAGTTGCTCTGGTAGTACCTCTATTTTGGCACTAATCACATTATATTGTAATCATGTGTTTAACTATATTTGTTTCTTATTCACCTTTGCATCATCAAAACTCAGTTCAGTGCCAATGAATGTTTACTAAATCAAACATTTATCAGATCATTTTCAATTTTTCAAAAAAGTAAAGAAAACACTGGTAAGAAAATGAGCTATTTATAATAGCTGAAATCATTTTTAGCTTCAAAATAGCACTTATTTATACTGATGTCTGGTTACATATAACACACTACCCTAAGAATATGGTATAATAATATATTGCATCGGATCCCCAACCAAAAGCTTTTAGATATATAAAACAAAAGGACTGAAAGACATTTATGAGAATATGATATCTTCTACATCATTATCTGTTAATGAAATGGCTAAAATCAGGGCATAATGAATTACTGAGAGGTATTGTAGCAGAGGGGTAAAGGAATGGATTCTAAAGCCAGACTGTCTGAGTTCGAATCCTGGCTCTACCCAGTTACTAGCTAGGAGACCAAGACAAGCATCTTAACTTCTCCATGCCTCAGTTAATTCACCTGAAAATGTTTATAATGTATGTTTATGATGTAATTTATATATTTTAATATATTTACAAGTTTTCAGTAAGTAAATCCTTTCCTTGTCACAAAATATCATTTAAAGAAATATGCATTAAGTATATGTAATGTAGTTTATTTGATATTTCAGAGAAATTGTATAGAATATAAAATGGGTCTATTTAAACTGAGAAAGAGAAATGTTTATATATATATACATCTTCACTTCATATACTTGAAACACAAATTTAAAAACAGATAGTTTAACATGGTATTATTTCACATTACAAATCAGTAGACCCAGCATTTTTATATATAACAATACCATTTTCGTTTCAAATATATATGACTGGCACAAATTATTTTCCAAATATTTTTGAGTTATGATAAAGAATAACTTCATTAAAGACAAACATCAGTATATTTTATCATAAAAGGCTAAAAAAGTTTGAGACATTTAAAGTGTTTTATACAAAATCTTCATTCTGATTTCATACTATTTTCAATACCTTGAACTTTCTGTAGAACATACTATCACCTTTTACCATCTTAAGTTTACACCTAGAAGAGCATAATTTTAAAAACTTTACCCATTTATTGTACTTTGTTGAAGGCAGTGCTTTCAGAGATTAAGTGAACAGAAGTATTTGTTTTACTAATAATATTTGTCTTGAAAATTTGTAAAACAAAATATGACGAATAAATGAACCTGTGTGGACTTATATTATTGGATTTTTCTCCTTTGTGAATTTCTTATCGGCAAAATATATGCATAACAAACTAGAGCTGAGGTCACAGCCTACCACAGATTAAATATACTGTAGTAAACATACAGCACCTAAATGTCGCTAGGTGGCGCAACAAGAATAATTTATCTTTCTGCTTCTCCTACAGTCTGTTGGAATGTTAACAAACGGAATGACAAGAGGACAAAGTATTCAACATCAGTGTTTGTAAAATTCTTACCTAAACTATATTATATTTTTTATCTGTACTAGAATTGAATTCCTTTATAATAATAAAATAATTTTTATCATAAAGGAAACTTTAGCACAGTGAATACGGTTTTCTTTTTCTACTGGCTATTTTGAACACTGAAACAGTGTCAGGCTTTCAGGGAAATAAAGTGGCACTACTTTGTTAAAACCCTAGCTGAAACTATTATCTAGCTTAGAAGTGAAAACTGCTAGCAAATTATAGCTGTGAAAGCATAATACATAATTTTATAATATATAACAATTGAGATTTTTAAGCATTCTAGAGTAGAGTTAAAAGGGAACAGTCTAGGAATCAGGAGAACTGGATTCTAGTTCTAGGTTAGCAATGATCTAATTTGTGACCTGGGCTGCAGTTTCCCAGTCAGCTGACAGAGTTGGATTTGATTAGTTTTAAGGTCCTATGGAGTTTCAAAAAAATCATTCTAGACACTCTAAAAATGAATGACAATATATTCTGCTAAGAGATAACATTATTTAACATTTTTCTAAGAATAAAGTTTAAATGTATATTTTGCTTTAGTGGGGTCAAACCAAATTCTGAATAGTTAATCTTAACAGATATTAGAGCTAACAATAAGCAAAAAATATGATTAAGCTCATTAATCCATCTAGCAAAAACTATATCTAGAGATATATTTGTTCTCTTTTAGGACAGAGTAATTTTTAGAATATCTTTTAAATATTTCAGTAGATTTTAGATAAATTTAAATTTCAAGCTGTTACTATTCAATCTAGGTTTCATAATTGTAGTGCTATAACTGTGATACTTTCAGAGCTTCTCAATTATTGAGCCACAAATAAGTTACAGGTGTGCTAAAATACTGATCTTCTTAGCCCTCAGGGCAGGGTTTGAGGTGGCTGGACTTCCAGAGCCAATAGCCTCTGGACAAAAGTGTTCAACCTAGTGTGTCAACCAAATATAATTCTTTTGCATGTCATGGCATGAGAGAAAGACTGTGAAGCACTGCACTGTAGCATCTGTTTTACCTTCATTTTATCTAAAATAAGTTACTTGAGAGACTTTGGAAAACATTAAAATATCCCCTTTAAACTTTGCCCAGAGTTAACTTGGAGACTCTTATATAAAGTTTTCAAAAATTACACAATTTCCAGTTGAAATTAATTTCACAAAACAATATGAATACTGATGACTAATAATTAAAAGGGTATTTTATCACAGGGAAAATATGTATAGTTCCTGTGTTAAATATGCTAATATATCTAAAACCTATTTAATAGTAAACAAACATATCATTATGTATATCATATGCTATTTCTTGGCTCATCAATTTTAATACTGAATTAAATTGGCATAGATTTTATTATGTGATCTTTTTTTCTTTGCTTCTAATATAGAGGACTAAATATAACCTATAAGAATAAGAGTATACAATAATTTCAAAGGTTATTAATTTGTGAAACACTATATGGACATATAATTATCCAGGTTGGATTTTTTGTTGTTAGTTTGAAAATATATTTTGTAAGTAACCATAGTGTATATATACAGACTCTCTCACTCTGTGTGTGTTTGTGTATTATTTCTAGGAAGATGTTTTTATCTTAAGATTAAGGCTGAAGTCACTGCTACAAATAATGTAAAGGATATAATGCCTGATATTATGTAATATGTGATATGCAATAGGTTAGGCTAGTATATATTTTATGGATAATAACAACAAATCTAGAAACAGTACGTGAAAAAACTGTTAATCTAAAATCATCACAAAAAGCCTCAGTTCTGCAAAACTATGAAACCTAATCTCAATTCAAAATGAGTTAAATATTAAACAAACTTCTCTAGAGGAAGAGACTGCAGATAGCTTTGTCAGTGTTATCAGAAAGATTAACATTCTAGTCATAGATCTTTAAGGAAAAAAAAGTACACCAAGGAGGGACAATGGCTGCTGGGAAGCAAAGGTAAAAATTGACAGATAAAATTCAGTAACAGCAATCAGGGTAAACCTCCCCAAAGACTCTCTTATGTCCTGGTTACTGCCTACTGTATTAAGACTGCCTTTCTCATCACTTAATGCTTATTTTCATCACTTTGCTTAAAATATTGATAATCAATTAGGGCTACGTCTGTTTTGCCACAGAATCTGTGTCACAGTCTATCAGACTGTCAGGACCAATTCAATCCTCATTCAAAGTTAATTTTTTCTTCATAAATCTGCCTTTGGAGGAGTCATTAGGCGCAGAACATAGCCGGAGGTGCAATCACCTATTCTCTTTCATTAGTGGCAGGCAGAGAAGGTGAGGGAGATTATTAGAACTTTGGAATGATCACAAAGCAGCGTGCTGCCTGTCAGATCCCCCCAACATTTAATTCATCTAGCCAACTCACCAGCACTCTTTGCCAACAGTTTTAAATGGACATTATTCATGAACATCTGTGACGTGCTGAATATTCTGAACTGGAAATGATGAAAAAGCAATGCCCCTTTTGACTTTAAAATTAATTCTATGGTCAAAACAATTAAGAATATAACAAACATGTTTTGTGATGTTATTTTTAGTCATCTTAGGTATGTTTCAGAAGCAAAACAATTTACTAAAGCTAATAACACATGAATATATAAGGGAAAATTAATACATAACATAAAAATTCTCAGTATTAAGCAATATTTTTAAAGCCTATTTTATCTACAATTAGAATTGACCGATTTTCTTCCCCGAAAGTGGACTTAAAATTCACAATAAAATTCAAAATCTTATCTAATGTGAAGATCTTGTTTAGCAACATACCACAAAAATAAAAGGATTTAATATAGGGCCAATTTAGATAAAAAATATTCCATCTGAAATTTTAACAGCCACCATTTAAAAAATACTACAAATGTCTTAGTTATAAGAGGTGTATTAGACCTCTTAGTTATAAGAAGTAGAAAGTTGATACAGAAATTTAGTGTAATAAAGAACTAGGCTAAATAAGTAAAAAGAAAACTTTTTAAACAACACATTTTAATTTTAAAAGCTATAAATAAATTTTTTTCAATAAAAAGAAAAACTGGATTGTTTAAAATGCTTTGTTCTTCAGAGTATCCCACCTTTTATAATCTAGAAAAATTATATTGCTAATACTGAGACTAAAGAAATGCTCTGCTAGACATACTTTTTTTGTGGAGATTTATCTGTAATTTATTTAAACATTTACTCACAATACCAAGCTCATGACACCAAGATTTTAAATGCTATTATCAAAGTCACAATGTTCTAGCATAAAAGGATTTTTATTACAGATTAGCTTCAGGAAATAACTGGAGGAGCATTTCCCAAACTCTGTTCTGCACAAGGTGCTAAAAGTGTTCTGTAGTTAAATATATCTGGAAAATATTTGGTTGGGCAAAATTAAACTATTCCTTTACTGCACAACTCATCAGAATCTCTAAAACTCTAACGAGTGTTGTGTCTCTCTGTGAGGGAGATACAATGTGGTGAGTCCCAAGCTTATTTGATCATGGAACCATTTTTGATACTACCATCAACAAAAGATTTACCTAACTTTCTCAGGTTAACTGTTTCTATTCTGTCCACACTGGATCTGAAATTATTTTTTAAATGTCTTATTTATTTAAAAAATGTCTATTGAGCACATACTATATACCAGGCAGTGAGGTAGGTGATAAAGTTACAACAGTGAACAAGACACTGATCTCAAGTTGCTCATAGTCTAGTACAGAATACAATTTATTTATGTGTAGGTCTGTCTTCCCTCTGCGAGCAATTTGAGAATATGGAATGTATCTTATTCATCTCTATATCTCCCCAGTGCCTAGTAACTGATAAACAACAGAAGCCCAGGAAATACTTGTTAAACTGAAGTAGAATTTCCTTTTTCCTGGGTGGTCCCAATGATTTCACACTGATCTGAACATCAGTCCCCTAGCCACTCTGTGCCTTTCCTCTCTCTAATGTTAGTATACACCCTAACCAATAATATATATGAGGTATAATACATAATATGAAGCTGTAGAGAAGCTAAATTCTAAGGAAAAATACTAACATAAACCAAGACTGGCAAACTAGCTCCAGTTTAATGGTAGTGGCTGACTTGCGTTCTGAGCTGAGGACTCAGTTGCTTGTCTGGGTTCAGGGTGGAAAGGTTTCATGATCAATTACAAATGACTGGCATCTCTGCTTTTAAAGTTTTTCCATTTTGGAAAGATTCATAATGCAAAAGTTTCAATAATAATTACTACTACTACATTGCTACTGCTACTACTGCTGCTGCTACTACCACCATTACCATCAGTTGCATGAAATAGAAACTTTTCTAGACTTGAAGCAAAATGAATTTTACATGGGGAACTGAATACTTTGCTGGAAGAGCTGAAAACATAGGCTCTGGGTCAGGCTTCTAAGGATGAAGCCCAAATCAACACCCTAGAACTAGCCTGCCAGGGAGCTGCTCCCTCTACCACAGGCAGGATGGTGAGAAATCAGGAGGCTTCCACTTGAACTCAAAAGTTCAAGAATACCCAACTAGAGCTGCAAATCAGAAAGCTACCACTGAACCAGCCTCTCCACCTGCACAAAGCTAGTGACTAGACACTGGAACACAGCTGAAGAGGTACTCCAGATCTCCACAGCTGTAGCTGCAGGAAGACTGCCTCCATACCACTTCCACTTCAAAATTCCACATGAATAGATTTAATTGGTGGAACTTAACCCATATTCAGAATCTTAGATGCAAAGAATTCTGAATATGTAGATTTCTGCTTTCTAGTGTTTGCTATACAAGATAGCAAAGACTACAAAAATATTAGAATAAATGTTAGGTGCCAACTCAACATTTATTGAACCCTTAATACGTGTCAGGAATCTTTCTAAATATTTCACATGTAGTACTAATTCATTCAGTGCTCACAAGAATCCTATATAGTTTTTATACTCATAGTTAAGGAAACTGAGGTGCAGAGAGGTATAACACATTGCTTGGTGTCACACAGTTTCTAAGTGATAGAGCCAGGATTCAAGTCCAGGTTGTCTGACCCCAGAAAAATCTCTGCTCTTCTCTAGTACTGTTTCCTAGGAGTGGTAATTTTGTCTCTTTAATAGATTAATGATGAGGATGAAATTATTTTATTTTCTACTCAGTTTTTTTTTTTTTGCTTATTGTATTGATCAAACAGGTATGCATTACCACTTAAAATTTATATAGGTGGTATTTCAAAGAAATCAGTAGGCTAAAGACAGCTAAAACAATCTGGCTGAAGGTTTATTAGACTTATATACATGCAACACTGAGAGTGGAAGCTGGACTCCTTTCCTAGAGGAAAGCAGAATAAACAATACTATCATTCTGGTTAGGGTGAAAAAAAGACTTGAAATATAATTTTTCAAACGGGAGATGATGTTCATTGCTTCCCTAGCTATGGTTTCATAGAGGGAAATACAGCACTATATTTCAAGAACCAAAAAATTATTTACACTCTTTGATACAATAATTTCACTTCTGAAAATGTAAATCAAAGAAGTTTAAAATGAAAAAAATGCATGAAGATATTCATCAAGCACTATTTTAATAAAAAAGCAATAATATGAATAAATACTCATCTAGGCAAGTGGCTAATGTTATACTTTCTGGACAGATATTATACAGTCAATAAAATTATGCTAAATAAAGTTATGTTGGGAAAATTATTCTCATAGAAAAGTAGATACAAAAAAGCAGAATAAAAATATATTTAGGGCTTCCCTGGTGGCGCAGTGGTTGAGAGTCCGCCTGCCGATGCAGGGGACGCGGGTTCGTGCCCTGGTCCGGGAAGATCCCACATGCCACGGAGTGGCTGGGCCCATGAGCCATGGCCGCTGAGCCTGCGCGTCCGGAGCCTGTGCTCCGCAACAGGAGAGGCCACAGCAGTGAGAGGCCTGCGTACCGAAAAAAAAAAAAAAAAAAAAAAAAAAAAAAAAAATATATATATATATATATATATATATGTGATATAAACATATGGATAAGGAAAAAAGGAAGAAATATAAAAATCATTTGTTATATATTACAAATTTCCATATGTAATTTGATCTCTTTCTGAACTCTCTACTATGTTTCACTGCTTTGGTGATTCTTACACCAGTAACACATATATTTTAATATTTGGTCAAGCCATATCAACCTCATTATTTTGAGCTTAAATTTTTTTGGCTATACTCATGAAATTCTTCTTCTAGATAAACTTTAGTATCATTTTTGTTAAATCTCCCCCCAACTTATCTAGGTTGTGACCTTTCATTTTAGCCCCCTGTCCTTTCAACTCCCCTCTTTAAACACAAACTTTTTTTGAAACTCTGTCTCACTTCTCCAACACCTATTCATTCTCTAGTCCATTCCAATATGGCTTCTAACTTTACCACTCAACCAAACTGCTCTTCATTGACTTCTACATCACTAAAATGCACTGGATATTTTAATTTAAAATAAAATAAGTAATGTAATATGTCAAACCTATTAAAAATACAGAGAATAGTATAATATTCAAATTAATAGATGTTAATATTTCATCATGCCTATTTCCTTATATTCTTGCTATCATCTAGTATTGTTGGATTTCTTAATTTCTGACAATCCATTGGTCTGAGATGACATTTTCTTTTTTTTTTATATATGCAGTTCTCTTCTAGAGACATTGAGCATCTCTTCAAAAACTGGCCACTAGGGTTTACTCCCTCAGAATTGCTTCTATCCTTAGCCTATTTTACTGTAAAATTTTCTTTTTCTTATTGATTTGTAGGATTTTAAAAGCTACTTTATATATTCTATACGTTAACAATTTGTCAGTTACAAACATTGCATTTGTTCTCGTAGTATGCGGCACATCTTTTGACTGTATTGTAACTTTTATCAGGTGTCCAATTTTACTGTATTTTAAAACTTATATTTTTAAACGCTGTTTTACTTAAGAAATCATTCCCTATACTTAGATTGCAAATCTAATCTCCATTTTCCTCTAAAAGTATTAACATTTCACTTTTTACATTTAAGCTTTCTGAAATTTCCACATGAATAATCAATTCTTTCAATACTACTACATATATTAAAAAAAAAACCTCCCCTTATTTATATTTAACAGCAAGTTTTCACATGTGTGTGGGGATGTTTCTGGGCTCTCTATTCCTTTCCACTGATGCACATTTTAGCTTTTATACAGAACCTTATTATCTGGTAGGATAAATCCTCACCCTTCCTCTTTGTCCTTCAAAGTCAAAGTTGTCTCAGCTACTCGTGGCAATCTGCTCTTCAATATCATTTTTTTTTGAATGGAGCTTTTAAATTCTATATCAAAAACCCAGAACATCTCCAGATTTAGATTATATATGTTAAATAAAAACAATTTCTGATGAAAACCTAACACACACACACACAACCCCCTTATCAGAAACGCTTCTTCTATTCTGGGATCAGGGATGGATAGGTGGTGAAAAATGTTTAACAATGTCTGAACCACACAGCGAAAACCTAATTGGGTTTTTTGTTTGTTAGTCATTTACCTTTTGAATTTTTCTGTTTAAGAAAATTTTGTGAAATGACCTATTGACTCTGCCATCTGTGGTTCCTGATGCTAAGGTCTGTTGGGCAAGAAAAGTTTTCAAATCTGGAATCAATAATCTGCCTATACATTTTTCATCCTATTCTGTTCTTACACTGTGGTTTCTATACCTTATTTTCTCTCTTGAATCATTTTAACATATTTATTTCATAGTTTCTTTTTTTGGGGGTGGGTGAGTGTGCTTAAACAACACACATTTATATTCTCAACAGTTCTGGAAGTTGGAAGTTCAAGGTGCCAGCAGGGTTAGTCTCTCCTGAGGCCTCTCCCCTTGGCTTGCAGAGGGCCACCTTCTCACTAGGTCATCGCATGGCCTTTCCTCTGTGCACACACACCCCTGATGTCTCTCTCTCTTCTTGTAAGGACACTCTTGTAAGGACAGCAAGTCCTATTTGTTTAGGGCCCCACCCTTATTTATTTATTTACTTTTTATGGTGTGGTGTTAGGATATAACTTTATTTCAAATCGCTAAAAATTTGTAGCTGTGTCATGCATTGATTTATCCTTGGTAGTTTTTATTAGGGCTCTGAAACCTGTATTACAAATATTAACCTAGTGGCTTCCCTGGCGGCGCAGTGGTTGGGAGTCCGCCTGCCGATGCAGGGGAGGCGGGTTCGTGCCCCGGTCCGGGAGGATCCCACATGCCACAGAGCGGCTGGGCCCGTGAGCCATGGCCACTGAGCATGCGCGTCCGGAGCCTGTGCTCCGCAGCGGGAGAGGCCACAAAGGTGGGAGGCCCGCATACCGCAAAAAAAAAAAAAAAAAAAATTAACCTATACTTTTCTTTCTGCATTTTTGTACTATCTTTGTAAATTTTAGCATCATTTTAGTTTTTCTTTATTATCTATGAGGACCTTATGATTCAATAAAACTAAATTAGAAACTAAAATCCTAGAGTTGATAAGTGGTGTGGTCAAACCTGGACTTGAAGGCAGGCTTTCAAGCTCTAAATGACGTATAGTTATCATCATGCTGGTCTGTCTCCATTTTATTTCTCCTTTCTTTTCTTTCCCTCTTATTTTAAATAGCATATGTTTTTCATAAGTTTTAGTGATAGCACATGGTAAATGCAGTTTAGTATTTTCTTACTCTTTTGTGGTACAGTCTTTCAAAAGTCAACTTTCTGCTATATTTTTAAGGCAACGCTCCCATGACATGTTTTCAGTAGTCTTTTCATTAGCCTGCGGCACTTCCTCCACTCAACACTTCTTTAAGAATATTCTATTATCTCAAATTCTCTAGATGCCAATTACTCTCTCATTACTCTCTCTGACCTTCCCACAATCATTAATTCTAGATTTTATCAATTTTACATCTAATGTATCATATATTTTAATCTACTTCTTCTCATCTTTATTGCCATTATCCTAAGTCCATCATCTTTTACAGTAATTACTGCAATAACTTTACTAATCTTTCTAAAACTAGCTCTGTGATAACCCTTATCACTACCACCACGACATTTACCATCACCACTAAATCCACTATCCTTACTACAGGCAGATGGATTTTCTAAGAATGAATTCTAATCATGCCATGCCCTACAATGGCTTTGCGCTTGGGAAAAAAAGCAAAGCCCTAAAATTCGCATGGTTTATAAGGCTATAAGTCATCTATTCCTTGCCTACCTTACCAGCTTCATTCAAGCTATTCTCAATCATCTTATTCCTTATGGTCCCATCCACACTGGTCTTTGTTTTCAAAATGTACTATGGTCCTAGTGTGAACAATGTCCTAGTTTGCCTGAGACCTCCCTAGTTTTAACACTGAAAATATCAAGTCTTGGGAAAACTCTCCTCAGTCCCAGGCAAACCATACTTAAATTGCTGTTGAATGGAGGAAAGATAAGTGAATTTTTTAGCCTTGGCTGTTACATGCTCTCTTATTAGTCTACTCTTTGCCTTCACTGCATTTATAAAAATTATTATTGCATTATTAATTGTACAAGTAACTACCTTCTGTTTGCTTTCCCCACCAGAACATAGTTCCATGGAGGCGGGCTCCTTAACTTTTTACCTAGCATTTAATAGTCTTGTTTGCACACTTTAAGTGCTCAGTAAAATATTTTTAATTACCAGTCAAGTTTCTTTTAGTTATTTTATTCTTTTGTTGCTACACGAATTATATTTTTATTTACACCTTATAGACAACTGCAAGTATATAGAAAAGCTATTACTTTATATATATGTTACTTTGTATCTTTAAGAAAACTAGGAATTTCATTTATGTTGGCTTTGTACATTTGGATAATCATAAACTTGAGATTTGAAAAGGATCTTAGAGACCCCCAAGTTCACTTCTCTCTTTTTTTAAAATTTATTTATTTATTTATTTTTGGCTGCGTTGGGTCTTTGTTGCTGCGCGCGGGCTTTCTCTAGTTGCGGCGAGTGGGGGCTACTCTGTTGCGGTGTGCGGGCTTCTCACTGCACTCGCTTCTCTTGCTGCGGAGCACGGGCTCTAGAGTGCAGGCTCAGTAGTTGTGGCACATGGGCTTAGTTGCTCCACAACATGTGGGATCTTCCTGGATCAAGGCTCGAATCTGTGTCTCCTGCATTGGCAGGTGGATTCTTAACCACTGCGCCACCGGGGAAGTCCCTCTCATTTTTATAGGTGAGAAAATTTGAGGCCCAGGTATGTCAAGTGACTTGTTCAAAGTGACACAGCTAATTAGCAGCAGAGCCAGTCCAAGAATCAAGACCTTATTACTCTCAGAATAGTAATCTTTCCACACTGCTAATTAGAGATGATCACAGTTCCTTAGGCTACCATAGGGTTGTGGAATTCTGACTTAGATTCTTGTCTGTTTGGTTAACTTACTGAGTCTCAAACAAATCATTTTAAATCGTTTCATGAGCTTCAGTACTCTCAGCCAAATCTGTTTCCTCATTCGTAAGAGTGTGCCACCACTTAACCTTCTAAATGTAGGGCAGAGTTCGGGTTTATTTTGCTTGCCTTATCCCCAGTGCCTGGCACAACGCCTGGCATACATGAGATAATGACATTTGTTGAGGTAACAAGTGACTGAATGTGCTGCATGTGTTAGCACACCTCTCAAAACACTTTATGACACAGGTTATAAAAGTAAACAGGTAAATTCTTCAAATCTGTTTTAAGATGAGGCTTTCTGAGTCTTGCCTATGAGAAAGAAAGGAGGGAGGGAGGGAGGGAGAGGTAGAGGAGGGTAGAAGAGAGAATGAGAAAGAATGAATTCGTGTGTGTGTGTGTGTGTGTGTGTGTGTGTGTGTGTGTGTGTTTGCATTAGAGAACAACCTCGACCTATTTCAAAGGACTGTTAACGAAAAAAAAAGTTACAGTAAAACTTGCTGCTAATGTAAAGGGCTAAACTTTGAGTGTGTTGCATTAGTCTCTTTTGTGCTAAAGTGTCTATTATATGATTCTATTCTATCTTTGGGTTTTTAGAAGACATAAGTCTATTTCATGAGGACCGATGCACTATAACAAAGTGTTATATCTCCAAATCTATAAAGGCAGCACAAAGGGAGGGGGCATCATTACCTGCTCAGCCTAAATATGAAGTAGGTGCAAATCCAAAATGCAATTGTCAATGTTTCAATTTTTTTATGAAATAAAAAGCATAAATCATATGATTTTAGAGTTGGAAAATAACTTCTGTGGACCTTATGGTCATCAGGTTAAGTGACCCGCTTAGATTACTCAGAGTGGATCAGTACTATAGCTCAGGGCTTTCTCTTCTTCACTTCTTTTAGAAGAATAAAAATCATAAACAAAACCAGAACTCAAGCTTTTAGTTAGTTATAAATAAACTGTCACCTAGGATAGTAAAGAATTAATTGCTTGAATTATCTCCATAACTGGCCATTGTCCACTTGTGCATTGTGTTGTGATCCTAGGACCATAACAGAGCCAGAACATCAGTTTTTCCATCTGATGGAGAAAAAAATGATAAGAAGATGCACAGGTCATAGAAATAAGTACTATTCAGTGGGGCCCTTGCATCTCATAATAACTTCATAAGAAATCTTTGTAAAAGTCTACATATTAAATATTTCGCTTACTCCTATGTTTATATTGATTATAATTACATTTTAATACTTGCTGAAATTTGATAGAAACGTAATTGACACAATTCAAATATATGTGTAACGACACATTAAAATGCGACCAAAGCAAATTCAAATGGGTACTCAATCGGGCTTTCACCAATCAGGTAATTAGCAAAATTAAAAAATTTCATGTTGAATATTCTCAAGGTAAACCTTATTTTTATTTGCCATTTAAAGAAATTATGGCATAGACTCTAGTTGATACCCACAATACTTACTTTTCTTTCAGCTCTTTAGTGCTCTTGAATGACAAAAATCCTAAATCCCTTTCTCATTGGGTCACAGTAATGTCTCCTTCTAAAGTTCATTTGATTAAAAACTTGGATTGTATGTTTTGAAGGTAGAGTAAACCATATTTTGAATCTCTCTAGGTGAGCTCACTTGCTTAAAATTACTTCCAAGTAAAAAGAGGCTTTGAACAGTTTTGATGGCAGAAATGGAGGCTTTGAACAGTTCTGATGGCAGAAATGTATCACTTGGTGTTTTATTTAATCTGAAACTTTTAATCAAATGAACAAATTAATCTTAGTCATTTTTCTGGGAAGCTTTATCAAATTTGATGTTTGATGGCAACACTTCTGAGAATTTTCTAGGACCATAATGAGAAATTAAGTAACATGAAGTATGAAATGAAATGGAAATTTCTGCTCTGCTCAAGGCTGTAAAAATTTGGGAATTGTTTTGTTTATATGTTCTTGTCCTGAGATGGATGCAGCATTGATACTTGAGAAAAATTCTGGGCTTTCCCGGAAGTATCCCATTCTTGGCCTACCTTCCTGCAGAAGTAATAGGCTAGCTATCCAGGAGGGAGTACTCTTTAGGTTCCTGGGTTTCCATAAAAGAATGTCACCCCATCTCACCTGTTTATTTGGTCTCTAAAGTTTAAGAATCCACCCCTGAATCAACCACATGAAGTATTTACACTTCAGATGCTTCTAAGAGCAGAGAGGACTGAAATGACTCCTATTCAGCTAGTATAAGAGCCTGGCTAGACGAAAGTTCACACAGGAAGAATTATTAAAAAAACATGCATTCACTCTGTTTCTCCATATATACTGGGTTTTAATTAAATTCAAGCAGATTCATCAGAATACTATATTCTTGGATCATATTTTCCTAGCACACTAAATTTCACTATCGTACTTTTTCTATGGCTTTTATTGATAGACATTAAAAGTAAGAGGTACATGAAACCTATTATTTCATTTCTTGCAATTATGATGTTGAGGATATTATATACTCTATCACATGATGATGATGATAAGAAGACAGTAATAAACACGTGAAATAGCACTTGAATGTTTATAGTATTTCATTTAATAAAAATGCCCTACATGAAGCCCCATGTGAGAATTCCCTTTTAGGGAAAGCTTTGAGGCTTTAAGGGTAAGACTTTTGGTTCTCTCTGATAATCTGCTTTTGGCTTTGGTTGTCAGAAAACCTAGAACAAGAGACAGCAACTCTATAGGCATTTTGATGTGTGAAATTTGTTCTATTTTTCTCTTGCTCTTGACTGATTAATGAATATTTTTCCTTTCTCTGATTTAAAAAAACTCACACACCACCATTTTATTACTTTGCTATAGAATCCTTCAAATAATTTATAGAAGAAAAAGAATAAATTAACAGACGAATAAGAACAAAGGATTAATAAATCTGTATAAATGGAAAAATTTGGATAGTAATATTCTACTTGTAGGTGTGTTGTGATGATCAAATGAGTTAAAGTGAGTAAGTGGTCCAGCACCTGGGACACAGCATGGCCTCAACCAATTTAAGTTTCCTCACATAATCATTCTCTTCAGATGTACTATAAAATTTTGCAAGTAACCTCATCACTCATGTACTTACTTCTCATCTTTTTTCCATAGTGAAACTGTTTTATAGGAAATTGTAATAGTTTTTCCCACTCACCATACTGTCCCTGTAGGGAAATTTTGGAGTGATTTTTTTCCCGCAAGGGTAGGTAACTTTTAACCTAACACAGAAAAAAGCTACAGGAGAGGTTAAAAAAAGAGAAAAGGAAAAAAAACTGTATGTGAAGCAGAGACCTCTCAAAAATAAAAGAAATGCCTTCAAATTGCAAGCAGCGTGATGGTGGCATCAAGGTAGCTTTGAGAGTTTGGGGGCCAAGTTGGGAAGGGGAGAGAATTATACGTGAAGATGATGTTATATGTAAAATTTAAAAATATTTATAAGATATTTTATAAACTATAGGTCTCATCTCAGATGTCCATTCCAATGCCACTAGTAGCAACAACATGAAGTGCTGTGTTGAGAATTCTGAAGTTATACCTGGACTCAGCATAAAAAAGTACACTGGTCAACTACTACTAAGCTATACATTTAGCCTAAATGAATGCTGATCGATGTTTCATATTTGCCATCTCTGTTCTATACAAAATAAGACAATAATAATGATGATGATATTAAGAAAACTGGCAGTTATTATAGTCAGTGAAAGTATAAGAAATATACATATTCAAAGAGAAGAGAAAAGTGATGAGATTATTTTTCTGCTTTACTTATATGTTATCAAGAGCTTAAAATTTTCTTTAACGGACCTTCTAAAGAGCTTATTCCTATGCAGAAAATACCAAATGACTTCCACAGTCAAATTTTCTGAGAACTAGTTCCAATAAGACTTACTTCTTTAAAAATGTTATTATGAAGAAAGGAAAAGAGCTCACCCTTACATGTCAGTTATCTTTATTATGAAATACACCAACCCAAACTTGTGCTTCAAACAACCACAATCATTAACTTTGCTTACAAACTGCACTTGAGCAGGGTTCAGGCAGAGTAGCTCTGCTCCATGCAGCATCAAATGGGGCAACACGAAGGTTGTGACTGACTTGATGGCTGGGGGCTGAATTTCCCTGAAGGCTTGCTCACTCATGTACCTGATGGTTGTTGCTGGCTATCAACTAGGAATTCAGTTGGATTTGTCAGTCAGAACACTCATATGCGGCTCCTCCATGAGGCTGTTTGGCTTCCTCATAGCATGGAGGCTGGTCTCCATGAGCAAATGTCCCATGAGACAGGAAGTGGAAGCTGCCAGTTTCTGAAGGCGTGGACCTGGAAACTGGTAGAGTATAACTTAACTGTTTTCTAATGGTCAAGTAGTCAGAAAGCCCAGATTTAAAGGGAGAGGACACAGACTCAGCTCCTCGAAGGGAAAAGTGTCAAAGAATTTGGGGGCCATGTTTTAAGCAAAAATAAACAAATGGGACCTAATCAAACTTAAAAGCTTTTGCACAGCAAAGGAAACCATCGGCAAAATGAAAAGACAACCTAGAGAATGGGAGAGAATATTTACAAATGATGTAACCAACAAGGGGTTAACATTCAAAATATACAAAGAGGTCATACAACTCAGTATCAAAAAAAAAGACCCAATCAAAAAATGGGCAGAAGAACTAAATAGACATCTCTCCAAACAAGACATAGAGATGGCCAATCGGCCCATGAAAAGATGCTCACTAATTAAGAGAAATGCAAATTAAAACCACAATGAGGTATCACCTCACATTGGTCAGAATGGCTATCATCAAAAAGTCTACAAATAATAAATGCTGGAGAGGGTGTGGAGAAAAGGGAACCTTCTTACCTTACCTTCACACACACACAAACACACAATGGAATATTACTCAGCCATAAAAAAGAATGAAATGTTGCCATCTGCAGCAACATGGATGAACCTAGAGATTATCATACTGGGACTTCCGCGGTGGTCCAGTGGTTAAGACTCTGCACTTCCAATGCAGGAGGTGTGGGTTCGATCCCTGGTCGGAGAACTAATATCCCATATGGCGTGCGGCACAGCCAAAAAAAAGACAGATTATCATACTCATTGAAGTAAATCAGACAGAGAAAGACAAATATTATATGATATCTCTTATATGTGGATTCTAAAAAATAATACAAATGAATCTATATACAAAACAGAAATAGACTCAGACATGGAAAACAAACATATGGTAACCAAAGGGGAAAGGGACAGGGGGAAGGATAAATTAGGATTATGGAATTAACAGATATTGTACATAAAATAGATGAGCAACAAGGATTTACTGTTTAGCACAGGGAACTATATTCAATATCTTGTAATAACCTATGATGGAAAATAATCGAAAAGATATTGAATCACTCTGCTGTATACCTGAAACTAACACAATATTGTAAATCAACTATACTTCAAGAAAATAAATTAGGGCTTCCCTGGTGGTGCAGAGGTTAAGAATCCGCTGGCCAATGCAGGGGACATGGGTTCGAGTCCTGGTCTGGGAAGGTGCCACAGGCCGCAGAACAACTAAGCCCATAAGCCACAACTACTGAGCCTGCGTGCCACACTACTGAAGCCCACGTGCCTAGAGCCCGTGCTCTGCAACAAGAGAAGCCACCACAATAAGAAGCCCACGCACTGCAATGAAGAGTAGACCCCGCTCACTGCAACTAGAGAAAGCCTGTGTGCAGCAACAAAGACCCAACACAGCCAAAAATAAATAAACCAGTTAATTTAAAAAAAGAAAATAAATTTAAAAACTGATACAAATTGAAACTATCAAAATGGTTGAGAAATACAAAAACGATAGCAAAAGAAAAAATGTAACTAGAAAGTAAAGGAAATTATTCTATATAAAATATCAATAGGATGGTAATTCAAAGTATGAAATGACTAAATAAAGCAAGTATAATATTGAGAGCACAAATAAAATAGGTATTGAGCATGTGCAATAATATACCCAGTGATTTTCAGGATAAAAGATATGGTCATATGTTCTAACACTTAGGATAGTCTGTGACATAATAAAGGAAAAGTCTAGATATATCACATCTGAAATTCCATGAAACTTGAAAATCAAGGGGTAATAAAAAATCTAATTAATAAAGCAAAAGCAACTTAAGAATAGTTAATCAGTAGAATCTATGCAAATTATGTATTTTGAAGTCAAATATTATTAATGAAGCCTTCCATGAACCAATTATAATAATTTGTTGTAATATAACTCAAAATATTAGTCTTGTCAGGCTCTTCATCTTGTTGAAGAAGCAAAGATATAAAATCGTTCTATCTGTCTGAGACAACAAATAACCAATAGTTTTTGTTCTCTTTCTATAGTGAGTTCTGGTTCAATCAACTCACATAACACGGTTAATAACAATAATAATAATAAACAAAAGCTAGTATTTACTGAGTTACCATGTATTACCAATTATTCTAAGTGTTTTACATATATTAACTTATTTAATACTCAACATTAATATCCTATTTTTACCAGTGAGGAAACTGAGGCATGAAAATTTCAGTAATTATCTAAAGTCACTCAGCTAGTAAATGATAGAGCCAAAACTGATAGAGGCAGTCTGATGCCAGAGCCCCATATCAAACCCAGTATATTCTGTAAAAGGCAAAAAGTAGCAGTGCACATGACTGAAAAAGCATTCTTCATATTCTATGAAGACAGTAATTTTCAACTATTCAGTAGACTCATTCAAGCTGGATCACTTTATCAAAGGAAAAAAAAAGAATGAGTTAATTAATAGAATAAAACTAAACTTGACTATTTCTCAAACCCTACCTCTTTGGAAACAGGAAGCAGGTCATAGAGGTATAAATCAAAAGAAAAGAGATGATAATAAGAGAGACAGTCGTAATATATTCCCTGCTTTCTTGCCTCACACTGTCTTCAAGTAAAAACAATGAAGAAGATTCATTATTTGTCTAAGAGCAAATACAGGGACAAAGGAGGATACTTTTAACTAACAATGAAATCATTAATGACACCCAACAGAACGTCTAATGAATGTATTTACAGAAGATTCATTTGTATTCCTCAAGGGACACTCAAGGGTTAAACATAAACAACATTTCATTTTATCCCATCTAATGAAGATCTAAGTTAATACCTCTTAGAGAAGGAATTTGCTTGCAAGAAAATGATAAACGCAAAATTCACAATCTGCTTTTTTGTTTAACATGATCACCAGAAAGCCTAAACAACAAAAATTTTAAGGATAGTTTTTTTTCTAACATCTTTATTGGAGTATAATTGCTTTACAATGGTGTGTTAGTTTCTGCTTTATAACAAAGTGATTCAGCTATACATATACATACATCCCCATATCTCTTCCCTCTTGCGTCTCCTTCCCTCCCACCCTCCCTATCCCACCCCTCTAGGTGGTCACAAAGCACTGAGCTGATCTCCCTGTGTTATGTGGCTGCTTCCCGAGCTATCGATTTTACATTTGGTACTATATATAAGTCCATGCCACTCTCTCACTTCGTTCCAGCTTACCCTTCCCCCTCCCCGTGTCCTCAAGTCCATTCTCTAGTAGGTCTGTGTCTTCATTCCCGTCCTGCCCCTAGGTTCTTCATGACCTTTTTTTTTTTGTTTAGATTTTAAGGATAGTTTTAAAATGAAAATCAGAGAGAAACTAACTGTAAAAACTGTCAACTATAAGAACGTTCCTATATAGTTAATCTTCTAGTTCAGCAATGGAGATCACTAAATTTTTAACTTAACCCTTTAAGGGAATGATTTATTGGAGAGAAGAGTGCAGAGGGGGATAAGGCCTCCCTATACCCACTAGCTTTTTCTTTTTAAAGAAGACTGACTTTATGACTATTCTAGGTGGTGATGATTGAGAGACTACCTATGGAAGTTCTAAAGAAACAAGTCCAGTAGGGGAGGCAGACGAGAAAATCCATTTCTATAACAGTGTAGTAGTTAAGTTCTATGATACAGATATGCAAAGGGAATGCAGAACTAACTCAGTCTGGTGGACAACAACTAAGACTTCCGAAAGAAAGTGACACGAAGTGATCTTTAAAGAATCAGTAAAATTCAGCCAAGAAGAGACCCAAAATCAATGGCTCTGAAATGATCATTTGAACCACTTACATTTTATGGTTCTAGTAGAGCTCATCACAGTTACATGAATAAGACCAAGAATTTTCAGATAAATTCAAAAGCATTTGAATTAATGTATATTATGATTCTCATCCCTTCCTCCCTCCCTATTTTTCTCATTTCAGAAAGAAAAACTCTATGTAACTCTTTAGACAAGTTGGAAATCATTTTTTTTCCTATAAACCATGAAAGAGACCTTCTTTTAAAGTTTAACTTCTGTCTTGAATTATCTTTAGAATAAAAACGGTAGTTAATAAAGATATCAAAAAATTCCTCACAACTGAAAGCAGAATGAACACTGATATTGTTCTGTATCTTAAATATATATATCTCCAGTATATGAGAAGGAATAGGTAAGTGGGTTGGGAAGAGCTACATTCAGTCATTGATAAGTATTTATTAACTGTAAACAAAAATCTCATATCCAGAATCTATCAAGAATTCCATGAAGTCAAGAAGAAAAAAACATACAATGGTAGGAAAATGGGCTAAACACTTAAGTAGACACTCCATAAAATAAGAAATTCACGTGGCTAACAAACCAATGAAAAACTACTAAAGCTTTCTGGTAATCGGCGAAATGGAAATTAAAAGTAAAATGATTTAAGTTTGGCTAAAATAGAAAAGTCTGACCATACCAAGTATTGGTGAGAAGGTAGAGCAATGGTAACTCTTATATACTACTGCTGAGAAGAGAAATTGATACAACCACTTTGGAAAAGTTTCACATCCTAGTAAATTTGAAATTACACATACCGTATGAGACAGCAATTCCACTCTTAGGTGTGGAGTTTAGAGAAGATCTTGTACAAGTGAACCAGGATATAAACTTTTACAAGAATTCTCAGAGCAGCCTTGTTCATATTATTTGCAAATTGAAGACAACAAAAGTACATCAATGGCAAAAAGGGTAAAAAAAACTGCAGTATGTTCATACAATGAAATATTATACAGCACAAAAACAACACAGTACAGCTACATGCAAACAGATGAGTCTTAAGAACAATGCTGAGAAAACAAAGACCCAAAAGAATATATAGTATATGATTCCAGTTCAAAACTGGGAAAATTTAACTATAGTGCTTAGCATTATATACTTAGGTGGTAAAACTATTAATAAAAGCAGGGGAGTGATTACCATAATAGAGGGTAAGATGGTAGTTATGACAGGAAGGAGAAAATGGGGGCTTCTGAGGTACTAGCAAAGTGCTGCTTCTTGATCTGGGTGGTGTAACACAGATATATGCTTCATAATTTGGTGATCTGTACACTTACATACTTTTCTCTATATTTCATACTACAATAGGTCAAAGAGAACTGTGAAATGCTGAATACCTAAACATCCAAAAGAGATAAATTATGTTTAAAAAACAGATAGAGAATCTTACTGAGTACCTTCTATATGCTAGGAACTATGCTAGGTGTTGAGAACATAGTATACAAAAGAGACCCACGTTCTGACTCTCTAAAAGTCTGAAAAAGGTCAAACAAATAATTATGAACATCGTATTTAATTAAAAACTGATCGATTGCTATGAAGAAAAAGTTCACAATGTTTCAAGAGATGCTGACACTATCTAGTGATAGGCGTCAGGAAGGCTTCACTGAGATATGAAATTTAAGCTGAAACTTTAATAACAAGCCTAAATTAATCTGCGAGGGAGGAAGGAGGTAAGTATTTCAGGCAGATGGAATAACATGCAAACCAAAAAACAAAAAGCAGGCCAGTATAGTTACAGTTTAGTAAAGAGCAGTCCAAGATGAGGCTGGAGAAGTAGACACAGGCAAACCTGGAAGAATTTGTAGCCATATTAAGAATTCTGAAATTTTATCCTAAAGGCAAATGAAAGCCACTGAAGGTTTTTTTTTTTTTTTTTTTTTTTTTGCAGGGGAATGACAGGTTCCAGTTTATAGGTTAACATCGTTCTGGGTGTTATGGGATGGATTATAGGGGGCAAGACTGTGAACACATGAGTTAGAAAGCTACTGCAGTGGTCAAGGCAAGGGAATGATGATGACTTGCCTAGAGTAAAGGCAGTAAAAATGGGATTAGTAGAAAGATTAAAATGTATTTTAGGTGGCTACAGACCATGCTAATAGAATGGACATGGCAGGCGGGGATCTTGCCAAATTGCTCTTTTAAGCAACTGGAAAGATGTAATGGAGGGACAATGAAAGAGGAGCAGGATGACGATGGAAGCAGGAAGATAAAAGAATTCAGGACAATCTTGCCTGTTTGACATGTAAGTAGAGAAGACCAGCAGTTAGCTATGTAAGTCTGCAGTTTTGAAGAGAGGGTTGGAATTTAGAAATTGTTGCACATGGGTGATATCTGAAGTCCTGGGAATGGATGAGATCACTTAAGATGAAAACATACATGGAAAAAAAGTAAGCACATTCCATGAGGAACACTTAGGACTTAGAGTGAGAAGGAGCTTATTCATGGATTAAGACTGAACAATAATAGCAATGAGTGGCATAAAGGACAATTATGTGGTTAACAACCCTGGCTTCTCAGTACAGTGCAAGTGTTAAAGATAGTATTTCTTAGTATAATAGTCACATATAGAAAATACTGACAACCTATTTTCTAAATATTGATTATGTAAAATTCATACTTTTATGCAATAGTCAAACAATATCAAAATTTATCCTCCCTCAACCCTGTGCATTATCCTATGCTTCCTCTACCTTGTTTAAATATATTAGCTAAATGACTTTACCTTTCCTAAACTCATTAATTTTTATAAACTACATATTAGTAAATCCATAAACAATATCTTTCATTTACACTCTTTTATTTGTATTATTCCTGTAGTTCTAATTTTGGCTACCTAAAGGTCAGTTCAGGTGACATTACTCTGTGGATACAGGCAACAGCTCCCAAAGCCTACAAACTTTAATGAGCACGTACCATGTGCTAGTCACTTTTACAGGATGGGGGATATGTTCTTGAACAAATAGGCAAAATTCCTGCCCTTACCAGAGCTTATTTTCTAGTAGGGAAGCTTGATGCTAAGCCACTAATCAAGCACAAAATATGTTAGAGAGTAATGAGAGCTATGAAGGAAAATAAAGCAAATAAATTATGAAAGAAAATAAATAAAACATAACAAAACATTATGTCCCTCCATCTTCAACTGTGCCTCTAGGAAGTGTCATGTATACCTATGTTTGTCACTTCAGTTCTTCTGCCTTTTATGATAGTACTTCTGGCCTCTAAGCTCCAAGAGGCGGGGACTATGATTCTCTGTAGCCCTCTAGTTTCTCTCACCTTGCATATACTGTATTCAAGAGCACCATTTTTCACTAAGTCGTTGGTGGTCCGAAAAGATGCCAAGAAATCTTAATTCACTGTAAATGACTAGTGGCGATTATTAAAATGTACACAAAATCTCTAATTTGCTCATTTTTTTCTGCTACGGTTATTTGCCTCGGCTTATTACTTAACTATGTCATATTGTCTTGTTAATGTTTATCAAGATAGCAAATGATACTGTGTCTGCATTACCACGTCTGTTTTCTGGCTAGATGGTGTGTCACCTTCATCAAGAGGCTCAGTCTGCTGGTGCTGGCTAAATTTAGAAAAGTAATAAATTGTGCTTGTGTTTACTCTTCGATTTCTAACTATAACTGCTATATTTTCAACATGGCTTTGATGACTCAAAGTCCCAAAAAGCGACAGTTCAATAAATGTATCATAAGGTTGAGAAAACAAGTTTTAATACTGGAATAATTAACCAGTAGATCAAGAGCATCTATAGGCAATCTCATCAAGGGGAGAGAGGGTCTGATGGAATGCCAGTTTTGAAAGAGCTCTTCGGGACGTTGTGTATCCTCCCCTGACCGACCCCAACCTCTCAGACACAATCGCATTTCACAGATAAGAAAGCCAAGACAAAGAGTGATTATTAACTGGTGAAAATCATATGGACAATGAAAGGCAAAGCCAGGATTAGAATTCAGGACATCTGTCTCTTCTCCTGTCAGGGCTGTTTTCACCATCTCTCGAATTTTTGAAACTGGGCCTCCATGAAATCTATGACATAGGGCAAGTAAGACTAAAAGATGTCATGCTAAGCAAAGTTAAAGAGGATTACTTCCGGATTTCTTAAAATCTAAAACAGGCTAATGTACATTGAGATTTCTTAAAAGAAGTGTGTAGAGTTTTCAAATGTACCTGGTGAAAAAAAACTGTTAACAGAAATCTTATTAACAAAACAACAGAGAAAATCGTTTGGGGAACTTAAACCTGCCCCTTTAATTTTCAACTTATTTTAACTTTATTAAAACACAATTAGAAGCAGCCCAGGATGCACAGTTTACATACTATAAAGACTCTCTGAATTTATTTTACTTATCTACCAAATAATGTAAGTTGTAAGGCAATTATTAATTTCTAGTTAGTGGTAGATCATGTCCCATGAGTTCATTACCCAAATGTGATATTTTGATCACTTAGGAACATGGTTCATTGTATGTACATTTCCACACATACAAATATAAACTATTTGTGTTTAAATTAGTTATAAAATAAAGCAAATTAATGGCATAATTTTAATAGATCTTAGTGAGTTTTTAAAGACATCCATTAATTCCTGGAATTAATCATGTTTTATTCCCATTTCAGGATGAAGGCATTCGAAATCTGCATTTCTGGCAAATATGTTTAAATTTTAATTTTTCCTTTGACAATAGGAATATTTGATTTCAACTGCTTTAAAAAAAACTCTAAAAATCAATAACAAAGAGGACAAAGTAGTTTTGAGGCTGTGATAAAAATAGGTACTAAAATGCTACTGGTTATACAGGATCTGTTGTGAATAGGTCAGCTCAGGGTCCCAGGTAAACATCTTGTTTGTGTCCTGAAGCCTTGTTTTCCGCATGCCCTATACTCTCAGTAGGGTCCTCCTACTCGGGTCCAAACATCAGGCCACTGCACCCTATCGATCTTCTTTAAATCTCCAGAATAATAAATTTCAAGGCAACACAGCAGAAGCCGACTAAAGCCCTTTAATTACATCACTGCTGAAAGGAAATCATTGATCAATGGCATTATGGGAAAATAAACTGCCCCCCAAACCAGATCAAAGTCAATAAAATAGCTGACTAGCTGCCCCATTTGGGACTTCTGCTAGATTAGTGCTCATGGACAAGCAAAAGAGACAATTCTAATGCATGCTGCTTACTATCTTTTTGAAGTTCTCCCTGGCAGGTGTCACGCTCTGAGCATGGTTTTTGATTACTCTAATTAAATATAATATTATCAACAGATCTTCATATTGATCCTTAAATCCCCCCTTCTAAAAGAAAAATTAAAAGCCTAGAGAAAGGGCCTCATAGGGTACCAGATTATTTTAATGATTTTACTCCTTTATCAATTTTCTTCATGGTGCATTATTCTAATATTTATCAATACCAAGGTACCAACTAGTTTAGGAATTTTAAATAATATGCAAAATGAATAATTTATAATTGGCTCTTCCTGAAATTAGATAAATTCTTTTATGTTTATATGAAGTTACATTCCTTGGTTAAAGTCTAAATAAATAATTTTTCCTATTAACTGTTGCTAACTGTGCTGGTCACTATTTATTTATGGTATGATTTAAATACATTGCCTAATACAGATAATGCAATATGGCAAACAGTTCATTTCTCTCAGGTAATTAGTTTGGAAAACTATGAAAACACTTTTAAGAAAATAATTTTATAATAGCCTATAAATATTTGTTTGTAGTTTACATATAGGCAAGGTTATTTAAATATGCTTTTAAAATTCTACACATTCACATTTCAAAATGTTGTCTTCTACTTGATTAAGAATAACAAGAATTCTTCTCTCCAAGAATAACAATATGAAAGCCTCAAATCTCTTTTCAAAAAGGAGAAAGTATAAATTTATAACTTGTAAATATTTATAAACTTACTGGCATTTAAGTTTTCATGTACAACTTTAGCACTGTGTAATAATAAAATGTAATGTCATCTTTAAAGTAAATTTGAGAATAATGTAAGTTTAAGAACATACAAGGGGAAACCTAAAATATCAGATACAATGACTCATTTATGGGTATTACTTTAGCCACTCCACCCAGAAGAAGCTAATACCCATGCCTTCTTCCCATTCTACATTTCTTCTTATTCACTCACTATTCCCTCAGGTGGTTCTCTTTGCTAATGCCCAAATGGCATCAACCTGTTGTTTAGCATGTCTATGAAAAGGCTAGCCTGCTGGCTAATTTACCAAGGGATTAAAGCCCTGAAACCACTTCAATCTGCTACTTTGTTTCCATGTACAAGCCTTACCCATCACACCAGTTAAAATTGAAAATCTCTTCAAAAGAAAGAACTCAACTAAGAACTGTTTAAGAAAGAAACTACCAAAAATAATATTCTGCACCCGTAAACAGTGCTATGAAATTGCATTCTGTTGGTCAAGTCCTGCATTATATATTAAAAAGAATTTCAGGTATTGTTTACCATTTCATACAATTAAGCAAATTAACACAGGCACCAACAGTGGCATGGGGATGGCGGGTTTTGGGAGGCCACAAGGATTAACATAAAGCTGTATGTAGATATAGTTTATCATTGCAGCATAACATTTAATTAAAATTCATATTTGTGAGCATTTTGTTGAATGACAAAACATTATGGTAACTGTGCTGATTCACACTAGAAAATGGAGGTTCCCCAAAACAAGCAACTCTCCGAGTTCCTGATCTAGTAATAATAAAGACCTAAAGATTCACTGTTCTTATAAAAATTGATAGGTACACGGGGCTTCCCTGGTGGCGCAGTGGTTGAGAGTCCGCCTGCCGATGCAGGGGACGCGGGTTCGTGCCCCGGTCCGGGAAGATCCCACATGCCGCGGAGCGGATGGGCCCGTGAGCCATGGCCGCTGAGCCTGCGCTTCCGGAGCCTGTGCTCCGCAACGGGAGAGGCCACAACAGCGAGAGGCCCGCGTACCGCAAAAAAAAAAAAAAAAAAATGATAGGTACATATAGCAATTAATTTTTCTCTATAAAAAATCTGCTAGCTCTATTTTTTTAAATTAGATAAGCTTTAAGTTGATACATTTTATGCAGAAAACTTTTACATTTTTTTCCTGTTTGGTTAAAGTTTAATCATTTATAGAACAGTAATAATCACTGTGATATCTTCCTTTAATGACTACTCCATGAAAACTATTACAACAGCCCAAAATCTGTGCTATGTTGCCATAAAAATATTGAAAAAAAACTTTATATTTTTAAGTTGTATTCATTACCCAACTTTTTCAAATTAATTTTTATTGGAGTATAGTTGCTTCATTACCTAACTTCAGTGACAACTAGTTGAATACACTGAGAAAATGTAGTGAACCTATACTTATGTCTTATTGAAGAATAAATGACTAAAATGCAAATACATATTCATTACATCCTTGCTATACTTCAGTAAATCAGTTTTACCAATAACTTCAGGGTTATCGGAATTAAAGTAGAACTGTATATTAAAGAGGATAAGTTTCCATTTTAAAGTAATCTCAATTTTCTCTAAAAAATTTTCCCAGGTCAGTTGAAAACAAATTTCAGTAAATTTACTACACGAGCCATTATTTCACAATATTTCACTAATGTTTATTTATTATAATCCTGAGAAGTGAGGGAGAAAAAAGCACAATGACAAAACAGTTGACCCGATAATATCTAAATTATGAAGTAGTTTATAGCTTATAGTAGTGACCTGGATTAGATCATTCAAAGGGGAAAACAAATATTATTGTTTCTCTCTTCATTTCTTTATCATAACTAGTGTTCCTTGTACCTATTGGTGCCAACAGCACAGATTTGCTGGAATGAAAAACAATGCCAGGGACGGATGTGTCAGTGCCAAAGGCGTAAGAGAAAATGAATGTGCTCTAAGTTAGGATCCGTGTGATATTCAAATTCAAAGTACTTCACAGAAGGACAGAACATTCAAGGTTCCATTTCAATCACAATTTTATTATAGTGACAAATATGAAATTCTGACTGCCAATAAAAATACTGAATTTGATGCACTTCTGTGCAAAATTCATGGCCTGGTAAGATATTCTGTAAGCTGTCACCCCCAAGGACCATAATGGATTTGTCTTTAAAGAAAAATGTTTAGAGTATGAGTTACCAAATATATTTTATGTAAGATTTCACATTTTAAATCAAGAAATGTAAATTATTTTTCTTAGTTGATATTTATTGACAGAATTCACATTAAGTGAAATTTTGAGACATTCCTTAATCAAGTTTTATAATAATAAAATATATTTTAGTATTCCTTTTCTACCAGAATTAATGTTAATTTCTTTCTTATAGTTTGTATCATGGACTGGTATGCTGAATTTTATAGGATCCAAATTAATAATCATTAAACAAAAATCTCTTATTAAATTGCTCATAGAAATATAAATGCATATATATTAATAATCAGTACTAGAAAAAGTAATAAGTTCAATTTTAGCCTTTAAGCAATGGATAAAATAATTTATTGATTTTCATTTATTTTAAATAAGTTAAGCAAAAATATCAACCAGAAAAACAGGGTGGTTTTCCAAATTTATATCAGTGTTGGGGTATATTTCCTAAAATCAGAATTTTTAAGGCATAAAACAACTGCTACATTTTACTTTTGATTAAAATAAAGTTTGAAGTAAACAGATACATTACTGAGTGTATTCTGCCTATCTTCACAGAAGTACCCACGATTCTTTTTACTTAGAGAAAAAATTGAGAATAAAGTATACCATGGAGAATAATTTCTGCCAACCTCCATAATTCACCAAAACCAGACTGCTTCTATGCCTCTAAAAAAGGAAGCAAGACACTGGATGCAAAGCTTCAACAAACTATTATTACACACTTTTCCAGTCCATTAAAAGGAAGTAATTTAATCAGTTTATAGTTTCTCAGGAAAATCTCATTCAGAGAAATTTTATTGCCAGCTATCTAAATAGTAAATACCCATTATCCTCTCAAAATGAGTTTTTGCTTGCCAAGGGCAAACCCACTGCTGTTATTGTAGAGCTCTGTCAGAGAAACAAGAAGTTAAAAAGGTTATAAAGACACCATTAATGTCATAGGACTGTCTTGTCAGGACTCAAAAATGCTTAGTAATTGAGGGTTTTATTCAAAGTGTATTAGCACCCATACAAACAGCACAGTTAATATGATGCTTTAAGCCTTTATTTTGTTACAGCACAGCAAAATCACCTACAAACAGCTGAATAATATAAATGTATCTGCAGGAAAGCACAACTCATTTTATCATCTGGTTCTAGCTTGAGTCTTTGAAGAAAATGTCAATAACATACACACAGCTTAAAGGCAAATCTAGATCCAACCAATGAGAACAACAGAAAAAAGTATAAATGATAACTGATTGGTCCTGACAGCATGAGCCTTTGATAGAAGTATGAGGGTAAGCAAAGGGCAAATGTTCTTCATTTAATTTATATATTTTAATTTTAAAAGAAACTGCTACAACATAGCTTATATCAATGTTCATTAATATACAAAGTTATGAATGATTATATTGAAACAAGAGACAATAAGAAGCATAAATGTTTCTATCATATAACTTGTTAATCCATTGATGATTTACAGAAATAAAATGATCATCCTTGGAATTTTCTGATTTTTAGAGCTATTGGAATAATTAGAAAATATTCTACTAAAACTTTTCAAATTTAGGAAGTACATAACTTTTTTTTTTTCTTTTTGCGGTACACGGGCCTCTCACTGCTGTGGCCTCTCCCGTTGCGGAGCACAGGCTCCAGACACGCAGGCTCAGCGGCCATGGCTCACGGACCCAGCCACTCCGCGGCATGTGGGATCCTCCCGGACCAGGGCACGAACCCGTGTCCCCTGCATCGGCAGTCGGACTCTCAACCACTGCGCCACCAGGGAAGCCCCATAATATAACTTTTAAAGTTATTCACCTGTCAGCTCTAACAATTATGTAAGCAATGAACATTTAAAGAAAACCTTTAAAGATTTACTTGTTTTAAACTTTTGAATATCACTTATACTATGCCTATACTTCCTTCTTTTCAGATTATTGTCAGTTATAAACATGGATATACAAAGTTTATAAAAAGTGGCCTGATGAAGGACTAGTGTTTCAATAAATATCAATATTTGCTTTCAATAAATCAAATATCAGCAGAGTAGTAGAAAGAGAAAAAGCTCTCAGTACATATTTTCTGACTGGGGAGGAAATTGGATGGTCAACCCTTAAGGGCAGCACATGTCAAGCGAATGATGGAGGCTTAGCAATAATTAAATTCTACCCATAGTTCCTTAAGGTAGGTTCCACTAACCCAAACATGCCTGCTGGGGAATTCTTTTCAGCCTTCAAAGGCCAGCTCTGGCATCAACTCCTCCATTCACTCTTCCTAGACTACTCTCACTATTCCTTTTCCTCTAGACCTTGTATAAAATTCCACTGTTACACTTAGTACAGACAGGGAGTGTGAATTGTTCATTTAAATATACTTAGCACATGTCATGTTATCTACACATATAGTAAGGGTTCAAAAATGTTCATTAAATTGGCAATAAAGTCATGAACATATTTGAACTGAAATTCAAGACGATTTGTTTCTATGGTCTGGCCAAAGACCTTGTCAAACAGTTTTCAGTGGATCTCCATATGTCCTTTTTTTTTGGAAGGTATGCTTTCTGAATTCGTGCATGCTTGAACATGACTTTATTCACCTCCAGACTTGATTACATAATATATGTATAGTTTCTAAGTTGTTTAACATTGCTTTTCTTCAGAAATAGGAAGGTTCTGTTGCCTTCTCTCATCCAATATTGCTGGAAGTTGAATTCCAGTCTGATTCTTGATAAGTGACATTTTTTTTCTCTACAAGTAGAGGGGACAGGGAGTACAACAATTCCATTCTTTGTTTTGACCAGAAGGTTTCTGAATTGGCATCAATTCCTTTACATTTTATACTCTTTTAAGTCCTTCGTAACAGAGAGAGAACATAGAGCAGTGGCTGAGAACACAGTTTCTGGAGCCAAACTGCCCAGATTGAATCTCAGCTCCATCATTTACTTGGTTCTGTGACCTTGGGCAAGTTCTGTATCTCAGTTTCCCCAGCTTTAAAATGGAAATGATGATAATAATAGCACCAACTTCATAGGATCGCTAGAATGATTTAATATTTATAGATCCTTAGAATTTTAACAGGTATACAGTAACATAGGGGTTAGCAACCTACAACTCTTGGACCAGATCCAGCATTTGGCCTCTTTTTGTACTGCCTGTGTGAACTGAGAATGGTTATCACATTTTTTTTTATGTCACGTATATTTTACTTATTTATTTTTAATATCTTTATTGGAGTATAACTGCTTTACAATGTTGTGTTAGTTTCTGCTATATAACAAAGTGAATCAGCTATATGTATACATATATCCCCATATCCCCTCCCTCTTGCGTCTCCCTCCCACCTCTCTAGGTGGTCACAAAGCACCAAGCTGATTTCCCTGTGCTATGCAGCTGCTTCCCACTAGCTATCTTTTTTACATTTGGTAGTGTATATATGTCAATGCTACTCTCACTTCATCTCAGCTTAACCTTACCCGTCCCTGTGTCCTCAAGTCCATTCTCTACGTCCCTCTTTTTATTATGTATAATAATTAAACATAAACATCTTCCATATTACATGTTACACTTAAAGTATGTTACTTTACATGAAGGAAAATCTAAAGTGGTTCAGAAATGCTTCTGGAATCTATACACTTAGCTAAGTTTATAAAATGACTTATTTGCTAATAGGAAAAGCAGTTACTAATACTGATCTTAAAGTAGCACAAATTATCAGTCCTTATGTTTAGGAAGTAAAAGAGAATACTCAGAACATTGCAAATACTTAGCCACTTTCTCTTAGTTCTCAAGCAATCTAACTTTCACCCAGAGTTTTGTCGTTCTCATAGCAAACCATAAGTAAATAAATGAAGGAAGAAGAAACAAAGGCATACAGAAATGGTGAGGGGAGCTGATTTATGGTGCCAGCTTGGAAAAACAGATTTCACTACCAGTGGGACTGAGAGAATGCTGGCAGAAACAGGCAAAGGGTTCTTTATCTGATGATATTGTCTTTCTCTTAAAATACATTGAGAGGAATCATGAGATATCTTTGCTAATTATATGACTCCATAGTACACCTTTATGAAGGTAAATTCTAGTATTTGCTGGCAAGTCTGATGGAATATCTCTTTGGGGTTCCATCAGTTAGATTAAGATATCCTTTATCAATGTTTTCTCTGTACCTTATTATTCTATTTCTGAATGAAGACTTTGACTAATTTTTTTAAATTCCAAGAATAGTACTTGTTAAATGGTAGAAAATAATCAAATAGCATAGAATTATATAAAGTAAAATCTGAAAGTTTCCACCGTTACTCCCATCACACAGTACGGGTAGCTGGTCCACAGCCTGGCTTGGGAGGAGGCAATGTTACACAATGGGTAAGAAAAGACTCTAGAGTCAGATGTTTACTACAATTTTCTACATTGATGAAAATGTGCTATATCTGTGCTGTCCAAATAGCTTCTAGCCACATGTGGTTATCAAGCACTTGAAATATTGCTAGTGTGAATGAGGAACTGAAGTTTTAATTTCATATACCTTTCATTAATTAATATTTAAATGTAAATAGCCACATGTTGCTCATCTCAGCTCTAGCCCTTACCAGCTATGTGACCTCAGGCAATTAACCTAACAGCTCTATGCCTCAGTTCTCCCTTCTTTAAAATGGGAATAAAACTAATGTTTATCTTGTAAGATGGTAGTGAGGATTAAATTATACAATCCATGTAAAGATTTTAGAAGTGCCTGAAACATAGTAAACACTCTGACCCTTTTCTAAGTTCATTAAGATATATATATATAATTCAAATATACTTAATATGTACACACATAGGTAAATATATGTAGCATTTTATTTTTAGAAATAGAATCATACTTCTGAAACTATCCTGAAAATTAATATTTTCAATGAGGAATGTACCACAGACTCCTCCTATGACAAATTAGACATGATCCCAACCTTTACAAAAATAAAATGATTAGGTCATATAAGCAATGGTGGAAGGGAGAGCTACTGTAGACTATAGCAGAGGGAAGGCTTCTCTGAGGAAGTGAGACCTTTTTTTCATCATCATATAATCCATGGTTCACTCCCCACTGAAGAGTCTCATATTGTCCTTGAGCTTTAATGCATCCTACGGACACTTGCTGCTCTGAGAGATGAATACTCCCTGACGCTGCTCATCTCTTACCAACTCCACTCCTGTTTCTCTCATTCCCACTATACAGCCTCAATGAATGACTAATATTCCCTGACCCCATCTCCAGTTCACAGCCACCAACTCTTCTGATAAACCCCATTCATGAGCTTCACCCATTCTCAGTATCCATCCCACCCCAACCACACTGTATCATGAGCCTCATCCCATCGCTGAACCTCTGATCATTCTTAAACTTCCCACCTCCTCTAAAGTTCTTCACCAATTTCTAAATATCAACTTAACCCAATTTTTCTGTCCCTTTCAGACCAATTCTGTGTCACAGGTAGTGACATTTAAGATGAGGTCCTTTATATAAGTCAGACATTGAATGACCAGAGAGAGAGAAGTATGATAGGGAGAGGGAAGAGAGAAGAGCCAAGTTCAAAGGCTTTGAAGTGGGAAAGTACTGCATTTGAGGGGTTGAAAGAAAGACTGTGTGACTAGATTATACTAATAAATTACTAGTAAATAAATTACTCTTTCCATTATTACTAGACATTAAAGGTGCCTCCGATTTTTCACTATAACATACAATGCTCTGATAAACATCCTTCTATACACATCTTTGAAACATGTATTAATTTCTATAGAATGTTTTCTAGAAATGGAATGCTAGGTCATTTAAACTGACGTAGGCATTGCCAACACATTGGCAAGATGACTCACCGAATCTTAGGTAAAATAATTTTTCCATCTCTGTATGTATGTATGTATACAAACTATATACAAAGCAGTATAATTTGAAAATGAAATTAAGAATCAAGCTCATCATGTCACTATTTCACCCAGATAGTATATATTCTACGTTACAGCTAGAAGCCAAGATATAAATTCCATTATTTGTCTCTTTCCAAATTCTATTATTTTCTAGATTGGATTACTTATATTGATTAGTCTAAACATTCTGAAACAAAGTACAATCAAGTTCTAGTGTGATTTTTACCAAACGAAAAGAATGGATTCAGTTGTGGATATCTTGCTATTTTATGCAAACTAGCAAATCAATTCTGAGAGAATTTAGGCATATTAGAACTCTAAAGAGTAGATTTTGGGGATAGACAAAATAATACGATGAGTACACAGCTGGTACACTGTTGTGGGTAAAAGCATGAGTATTATTGATCCACCACTACCAATGGCTAAAAGTTCAACCTTTCTAAACCACTGTTTTCTCATATGTAAGCTGGAGTTAAAAACAGTATCTCTTCTATGAGGTGAGTGTGCAAATTACATGTATTAAACCAAGTAAAGTGTTTAGTATGATGCCTAGTGCATAGAAAGTACTCACTAAATCTTTGCTATTGTTGCTATTATTTTCTTTGAGCTTTGAAATAAGTTTGCAGCAGTAATGTGCATGTAAACTACAGGTGAAAGTACAGATTCCTACTGTCATGTTCTTATGCCCTTCAGATATTCTAAACTCAATTTTCCTATCCTAGTCATAATCCTGCACTGTGGGTTTGCCAGAGGGAATTCTTGGCTTCATGTTTCCTATTACTGAATGTGTGCAGCTAACAGAATTGTCAGTTCTTTGTTGTAAATACATATTCCATGAAGTTGTTCTATAGCACCATAACATTAGTTAGGGTCAACATCACAGCAAAGCAGTGCTTACTACTTAAGACACAGGCCTGAAAATATTACAATGTGAACTTGTCTCACACTGCTAGCAATTCCAGTAGCTCAATGGGGTCCATTCATTAAGAGGAATGTCCTTTCCCTTTAGTATGAACAAATACCAGATGCTTGTTTCCCTGACTGACAGAAATCAAAAAACTTGAGAAGATCTACTGTCACTTAAAAAAAAAAACAAAAAAACATTGTCTCTCTGCCAAAATGCAGTTTACAGCTAGCATTTCTATTAATTGTTTATAATGTACAGTTGGCATTTCTGTGTCAGATGTGGGCAAAATATTAAATATTTTAAACTATTATCAAAGCTTAAAATTAAGTATTTTATATGGACATGGAACTCATATATTAGGTATAAAGTAATTAAGAAGTAGTGTTTCTAATTCCTACTTCTATTGATAAGTTTAATTGTGCTTCACAAAAAGTGTTACGGTACCCATGTTAAAGCACAATGGGGGGCTTCCCTGGTAGCGCAGGGTTGAGAGTCTGCCTGCCGATGCATGGAACATGGGTTCGTGCCCCGGTTTGGGAAGATCTCACATGCCGTGTTGCGGCTGGGCCTGTGAGCCATGGCCACTGAGGCTGCGCGTCCGGAGCCTGTGCTCCGCAACAGGAGAGGCCACAATGGTGAGAGGCCTGCATACTGGGGGAAAAAAAAAAGCACAAAGCACAATGGGAACTTCGGTTGGAAGAGCCGAGGCAAGGCCTCTACACGTGGCCCCCTGTGAGCAGGTGAAGCCTGACAAAGCACAAAGGGAAAAAAAAGGGATCTCTCATTAATGTTGCTGTTGGAGGACAGGACTCACATATTCCTAGTAAGCTAAGGTATCTCAGTGTAGCGGACAGACTCTAAGTTGGCTCCCCAGGACCCTACTCCTGCCATCTCAGAACTGTGACAATTTTCAAGGCTACTGTTTTTCTCTGTGGAACACTGCTCTTGGGGCAAAACAAGTTAGAAGCAGGTGATTCTAATGTGCCGTGCAGACGGACAGCCACTGCAGGCCAGCTTCTCCAACTCTGAAGGCACTCCAGCAGTTTGCCTGACAGGGTCTTGGTGCTCCAGCCGGGTGTCAGGCCTGAGCCTCTAAGGTGGAAGAGCCGAGTTCAGGACACTAGACCACCAGAGACCTCCTGGCGCCACGTCACCAATCGGTGAGAGTGCTCCCAGAGATCTCCGTCTCAACACTAAGACCCAGCTCTGCTCAATGACCAGCAAGCTCCAGTGCTGGTCGCCCCATGCCAAACGAGCAAAGCAGAAACACAACGCCACCCATTAGCAGAGAGGCTGCCTAAAATCATAATAAGGTCACAGACAGCCCAAAACACACCACCAGACGTGCACCTGTCCACCACAAAGACAAGATCCAGCCTCATCCAACAGAACACAGGCACTAGTCCCCTCCACCAGGAAGCCTACAGAACCCACTGAACCAACTTTAGCCACTGGGGACAGACACCAAAAACAATGGAAAATACGAACCTGCAGCCTGCAAAAACGAGACCCCAAACACAGCAAGATAAGCAAAATGAGAAGACAGAAAAACACACAGCAGATGAAGGAGCAAGGTAAAAACCCACCAGACCAAAAAAATGAAGAGAAAATAGGGAGTCTACCTGAAAAATAATTCAGAATAATAATAGTAAAGATGATCCAAAATCTTGGAAATAGAATGGAGAAAATACAAGAAATGTTGAACAAAGACCTAGAAGAACTAAAGAGCAAACAAACAGTGATGAACAATACAATAAATGAAATTAAAAATTCTGTAGAAGGGATCAATAGCAGAATAACTGAGGCAGAAGAACGGATAAGTGACCTGGAAGATAAAATAGAGGAAATAACTACTGCAGAGCAGAATAAAGAAAAGAGAATGAAAAGAATTGAGGACAGACTCAGAGAACTCTGGGATAACATTAAATGCACCAACATTAGAATTATAGGGGTCCCAGAAGAAGAAGAGAAAAAGAAAGGGACTGAGAAAATATTTGAAGAGATTATAGTTGAGAACTTCCCTAATATGGGAAAGGAAACAGTTAATCAAGTCCAGGAAGCACAGAGAGTCCCATACAGGATAAATCCAAGGAGAAATACGCCAAGACACATATTAATCAAACTATCAAAAATTAAATACAAAGAACACATATTAAAAGCAGCAAGGGAAAAACAACAAATAACACACAAGGGAATCCCCCTAGAGGTTAACAGCTGACCTTTCAGCAGAAACTCTGTAAGCCAGAAGGGAGTGCCAGGACATACATAAAGTGATGAGGGAGAAAAACCTACAACCAAGATTACACTACCCAGCAAGGATCTCATTCAGATTTGATGGAGAAATTAAAACCTTTACAGACAAGCAAAAGCTGAGAGTTCAGCACCACCAAACCAGCTTTACAAAAAATGCTAAAGGAACTTCTCCAGGCAAGAAACACAACAGAAGGAAAAGACCTACAATAAAAAACCCAAAACAATTAAGAAAATGGGAAGAGGAACATACATATCGATAATTACCTTAAATGTAAATGGACTAAATGCTCCCACCAAAAGACACAGACTGGCTGAATGGATACAAAAACAAGACCCATATATATGCTGTCTACAAGAGACCCACTTCAGACCTAGGGACACATACAGACTGAAAGTGAGGGGATGGAAAAAGATATTCCATGCAAATGGAAATCTAAAGAAAGCTGGAGTAGCAATTCTCATATCAGACAAAATAGACTTCAAAATAAAGCCTATTACAAGAGACAAAGAAGGACACTACATAATGATCAAGGGGTCGATCCAAGAAGAATATATAACAATTGTAAACATTTATGCACCCAACATAGGAGCACCTTGATACGTAAGGCAAATACTAACAGCCATAAAAGGGGAAATCGACAGTAACACAATCATAGTACGGGACTTTAACACACCACTTTCACCAATGGACAGATCATCCACAATGAAAATAAATAAAGAAACACAAGCTTTAAATGATACATTAAACAAGATGGACTTCATTGATATTTATAGGACATTCCATCCAAAAACAACAGAATACACATTTTTCTCAAGTGCTCATGGAACGTTCTGCAGGGAAGATCATATCTTGGTAAATTTAAGAAAATTGAAATTGTTTCAATTATCTCTTCCAACCACAATGCTATGAGACTAGATATCAATTACAGGAAAAGATTTGTAAAAAAATACAAACACATGGAGGCTAAACAATACACTACTTAATTACGAAGTGATCACTGAAGAAATCAAAGAGGAAATCTAAAACCAGCTAGAAACAAATGACAATGAAAACACGACCACACAAAACCTATGGGATGCAGCAAAAGCAGTTCTAAGAGGGAAGTTTATAACAATACAATCCTACCTTAAGAAACAGGAAACATCTCAAATAAACAACCAAACCTTGCACCTAAAGAAATAGAGATAGAAGAAGAAAAAAACCCCAAAGTTAGCAGATGGAAAGAAATCAGAAAGATCAGATCAGAAATAAATGAAAAAAAAAAATGAAGGAAACAATAGCAAAGATCAATAAAACTAAAAGCTGGTTCTTTGAGAAGATAAACAAAATACATAAACCATTAGCCAGACTCATCAAGAAAAAAAGGGAGAAGACTCAAATCAATAGAATTAGAAATGAAAGAGGAGAAGTAACAACTGACACTGCAGAAATACAAAGGATCATGAGAGATTATTACAAGCAACTCTCTGCCAATAAAATGGACGACCTGGAACAAATGGACAATTTCTTAGAAATGCACAACCTGCTGAGACTGAACCAGGAAGAAACAGAAAATATGAACAGACCAATCACAAGCACTGAAATTGAAACTGTGATTAAAAATATTCGAACAGGGCTTCCCTGGTGGTGCAGTGGTTGAGAGTTTGCCTGCTGATGCAGGGGGCACAGGTTTGTGGCCCGGTCCGGGCAGAACCCACATACTGCGGAGCGCCTGGGCCCGTGAGCCATGGCCGCTGAGCCTGTACATCCGGAGCCTTGCTCTGCAATGGGAGAGGCCACAACAGTGAGAGGCCCGCCTACTGCAAAAAAAAAAAAAAAAAATCTTCGAACAAACAAAAGCCCAGGACCAGATGGCTTCACAGGCGAATTCTATCAAACATTTAGAGAAGATCTAACACCTATCCTTCTCAAACTCTTCCAAAATATATCAGAGGGAGGAACACTCCCAAACTCATTCTACGAGGCCACTATCAACCTGATACCAAAACCAGACAAAGATATCACAAAGAAAGAAAACTACAGGCCAATATCACTGATGAACATAGATGCAAAAATCCTCAACAAAATACTAGCAAACAGTATCCAACACATTAAACAGTATCCAGCACATTAAAAGGATCATACACCATGATCAAGTGGGGTTTATTCCAGGAATGCAAGGATTCTTCAATATATGCAAATCAATCAACATGATACACCATATTAATAAATTGAAGGAGAAAAACCATATGATCATCTCAACAGATGCAGAGAAAGCTTTCGACAAAATTCAACACCCATTTATGATAAAAACCCTGCAGAAAGTAGGCATACAGGGAACTTTCTTCAACATAATAAACCCACAGCCAACATCATCCTCAATGGTGAAAAATTGAAAACATTCCCACTAAGCTCAGGAACAAGACAAGGTTGCCAACTCTCACCACTCTTATTCAACACAGTTTTGGAAGTTTCAGTCACAGCAATCAGAAAAGAAAAAGAAATAAAAGGAATCCAAATCGGAAAAGAAAAAGTAAAGCTGTCACTGTTTGCAGATGACATGATACTATACATAGAGAATCCTAAAGATGCTACCAGAAAACTACTAGAGCTAATCAATGAATTTGGTAAAGTAGCAGGATACAAAATTAATGCACAAAATCTCTAGCATTCCTATACACTAGTGATGAAAAATCTGAAAGTGAAATCAAGAAAAGACTCCCATTTACCATTGCAACAAAAAGAATAAAATACCTAGGAATAAACTTACCTAAGGAGACAAAAGACCTGTATGCAGAAAATTATGACACTGATGAAAGAAATTAAAGATGATACAAATAGATGGAGAGATATACCATGTTCTTGGATTGGAAGAATCAACATTGTGAAAATGACTCTATGACCCAAAGCAATCTACAGATTCAATGCAATCCCTATCAAACTACCACTGGCAGTTTTCACAGAACTAGAACAAAAAATTTCACAATTTGTATGGAAACACAAAAGACCCCGAATAGCCAAAGCAATCTTGAGAACAAAAATTGGAGCTGGAGGAATCAGGCTCCCTGGCTTCAGACTATACTACAAAGCTACAGTAATTAAAACAGTATGGTACTGGTACAAAAATAGAAATATAGATCAAGGGAACAGGACAGAAAGCCCAGAGATAAACCCACGCACATATGGTCACCTTATCTTTGATAAAGGAGGCAGGAATGTACAGTGGAGAAAGGACAGCCTCTTCAATAAGTGGTGCTGGGAAAACTGGACAGGTACTTGTAAGCATATGAGATTAGAACACTCCCGAACACCATACACAAAAATAAGCTCAAAATGGATTAAAGACCTAAATGTAAGGCCAGAAACTATCAAACTCTTAGAGGAAAACATAGGCAGAACACTCTATGACATACATCTCAGCAAGATCCTTTTTGACCCACATTGTAGAGAAATGGAAATAAAAACAAAAATATACAAATAGGACCTAATGAAACTTCAAAGCTTTTGCACAGCAAAGGAAAACATAAACAAGACGAAAAGACAACCCTCAGAATGGGAGAAAATATTTGCAAATGAAGCAACTGACAAAGGATTCATCTCCAAAATTTACAAGCAGCTCATGCAGCTCAATAACAAAAAAAACAAACAACCCAATCCAAAAATGGGCAGAAGACCTAAATAGACACTTCTCCAAAGAAGATATACAGATTGCCAACAAACAGATGAAAGAATGCTCAACATCATTAATCATTACAGAAATGCAAATCAAAAGTAAAATGAGATATCACCTCACACCAGTCAGAATGGCCATCATCAAAAAATCTAGAAACAATAAATGATGGAGAGGGTGTGGAGAAAAGGGAACACTCTTGCACTGTTGGTGGGAATGTAAATTGATACAACCACTATGGAGGATAGTATTGAGGTTCCTTAAAAAACTACAAATAGAACTACCATACGACCCAGGAATCCCACTACTGGGCATATACCCCGAGAAAACCATAATTCAAAAAGAGTCATGTACCACAATGTTCACTGCAGCTCTATTTACAATAGCCAGGACATGGAAGCAACCTAAGTGTCCATCGAGAGATGAATGGATAAAGAAGATGTGGCATATATATACAATGGAATATTACTCAGTCATAAAAAGAAATGAAATTGAGTTATTTGTAGTGAGGTGGATGCACCTAGAGTGTGTCATACAGAGTGAAGTCAGAAAGCGAAAAACAAATACCATATGCTAACACCTATATTTGGAATCTAAAAAAACAAAAACAAAAACAGGGTTCTGAAGAACCTAGGGGCAGGACAGGAATAAACACACAGACGTAGAGAATGGACTTGAGCACATGGGGAGGGGGAAGGGCAAGCTGAGACGAAATGAGAGTTTGGCATGGACTATTATACACTACCAAATGTAAAATAGATAGCTACTGGGAAGCAGAGGCATAGCACAGGGAGATCAGCTCATGCTTTGTGACCAGCTAGAGGGGGGGATAGGGAGGGTGGGAGGGAGGGAGACGCAAGAGGGAAGACATATGGGAACATATGTATATGTATAACTGATTCACTTTGTTATAAAGCAGAAACTAACACACCATTGTAAAGCAATTATACTCCAATAAAGATGTTAAACAAAAACAAAAACAAAAACAATGGTTAACTCCACTAAAGAAATAACTGCTCAGAGTATACAAAAGAAGGTCCAGCTGGACCAAATTATCCTTTTAACCACAGCAGTAAAGGGCTTTTCCAGTTGTTAATTAGTAAAGAGAAGCAGTGACTGGTATCACACCCATTATATATAAATGTGTAGAATATGGTATGTTCAGTATAATTAGTTTTTATTCTTGAAGGTGAGCTTAGTCACTTCCCACCAGCTTTTTGCCATCTTCATCCTAAAGAACACTCTTTCACAGTATTCTTTGTGTCAGTTAAAACAATTAGTATATATTATCTTACTAGGGAAACATCAAGGTTCCCTAGATGAGCAAAACAGGAAAGCAGCACCTCTTTCAGAATTCTGGCTTAATAGGGTTTATCTCTCTGAGTGTGCTTTACATTATAAAAGATTCCTACCTTACATTATATTTATAATTCCATGGATTTATAATTCCATCAGTGACCTGTTAAAACTATCTAAAACTAGGTATTTTTGGAATGCCTAAGCTTCATTTTGACTCTGATTTTACCCATAAAATACCTTTTTATTAAGCCAAAGTACCACTCTATTATTTTTCTTACTTCTGTCTGGCTTTGGATTATGCCTGGACACATGTAGATTCCGTTCTCTGATACCCACTCCCTTACTGTTCCTGGAGTAATCCAAGTTTAAGTTTTTGTCAAGTATAAAATCCCTGAGATCCTAGAGTCAGCTCTTGGCAAAGGAAGACTTAATTCCAGCTAGCAAAAAATAAACAAAAGGGAGCCAAGCACTTCAAGAGAAAAGTTCTGAATTCTACATCTTGATGTTTTCACTTTTAGTACAAGTTGTCGGAGTATAGGAAGCCTAGGATATCTTTTCTTTCTCCTGGCAATTTGTAGATATTTTCAGCATGATCCATTCAACCTCTCAAGAAGAATGCTCCCCTGCTGCAAGCTCTGAGGTGAGAAAAAAACCCAAGGCCAGAAGGTGACAAGACATGTTTCTTCTATGTCAATTTTATGAATACCAATTATGACTCATTATGTCCAACTACTAAAAATATAGGTAGAACAGAATTAAAGGAATAATTGCTTTAAAAATGCAAAGGAAGGGGCTTCCCTGGTGGCGCAGGGGTTGAGAATCTGCCTGCCAATGCAGCCGACACGGGTTCGAGCCCTGGGCTGGGAAGATCCCACATGCCGCGGAGCAACTGGGCCCGTGAGCCACAATTACTGAGCCTGCGCATCTGGAGCTTGTGCTCCGCAACAAGTGAGGCCGCGACAGTGAGAGGCCCGCACGCCGCGACGAAGAGTGGCCCCCGCTCGCCGCAACTAGAGAAAGCCCACGCACAGAAACGAAGACCCAACACAGCCAAAAATAAATAAATAAATAAAATTTTTTTAAAAATGCAAAGAAAAAAAAGTATTAAAGATATAGTCCCTCTTAGGGTTAGGGAGAGGGGAGAATAAAGAACAATTCTAAAAAATAAATACAGCACTGGTATTATCACAGAGTGTATTATAAACTAATAACATTACTAATTTATTATTTTGTCTCATGTAATAATAATAACCCTTTACATTTAACTTTCATGTAGCTATATAGAGGAGGTATCAAGTGTAATTTGCACTTCAAAGATAGATCTCTTCTATTACACAAAAAATATTTACCAATTTTGAAGAAATTACTGGAATATATTTAATATTGCAAAAAAAGAAAAATGGGTAATTTACATTAAGTATTCTTGAATATTCAGTGGCCTGCATTTATTCTTTAAGATAGCATCACTGTGTAGGTATCAAAATTACAATGCACACAAACCCACTCATCAATAAATTTCACTTGCACACAGGAAAAATATTTTAATAAATTAAAATTAGACATAATCATGTTCTTTGATAAATACTACTCGTGACTGACTTTTAATGGACCTCTCTACCTCTTAGTTTCCTTACCTGTACTCTGGGCACAATAATATTGTTCTATTCACTTCATACGATTATTGCAAGATAAATTATATGTCAAGAGGTCAGTATAATGCATAGTAAATTGTAAGTGCTCAATAAAATAGCTACTACAAAAAAATACATGCTTGTTAGTACTATCATTACACTTAGGTTATATAAATTTGACATTGCTTTGGTTTATTATTTTAAGATAATTTTTATTGTTACATAAAATGCTACATATACACTGCCACAACATGGACAGTGGCTACCCTTCACGCCAACTTTCTTGGTTGTCTTACTTCCCCCATTTGGACCAGGCTCAGGCCTGGTCCAAGACCACCAGCTTGGACTAAACTGTGCAGTGTAAACCTGGCTCTGGCCAGGCTCCACTTTACTGGACTCAGTTTTTATAGCTTTGCATTCACTATTCTTTCATGAAGGGTCTTTGGTATAGTATTCCCCTTTTGGCCCTGTTAATCACCTGGCGCTGGGCCCTGAGGCACTTAATCTGGCCTGCCCAACACTCTCTCAACTGTCACAACATGGAAGGTTTCAAAGACAGGGAAATCTACCTGCTTCTGGCATGGGCCCTGAAATTACCATCCCATAATCACTTCTTTGAGTTACGGCACAGCAAGACTACTACCCAAATCTGTTATCTGAAGAAATTTTGCCTAAGCATATTTAGTCAAATCAGATCAAGGTATTTTTCCATAAGGAAACAAATGAAGGTCCAGAACTGTGTGGTTCCCAATGGGCACAGTTACTCTCTCTAGGGTGAAACAGGAGGGAAGGGGGCAGGGCACAACCTCTAAAAGAATGAAAGAGCCATGGGACATGACAAAGACTGGTTAGAACGAACTGGGTCCAAGATGGAGGAAGATTTGACTCCCAGTGGACCCAGAGCCTCCATTATATGCTCACTGTAATACATTAGCATATGCGAAATGACACACCCACCAGAGCCCAGGACAGTTCTGAGGCTAACTGTAAAAGGCTAAAAAGTGGGCAGTGGCCAAATTCCTGGAAATCTCTGCCCCTTCCCCCAAATAATTGGAATAATCCTCTCACTCATTAGCCTATGAAATTATCCAGCCCATAAAAACTAACCATACCAGACTTCCCTGGTGGTGCAGTGGTTAAGAATCTGCCTGCCAATGCAGGGGACCCGTACGGGTTCGAGCCCTGCTCCGGGAAGATGCCACATGCCGCGGAGCAACTAAGCCAGTGCGCCACGGCTAACGACGAGCCTGTGCTCTAGAGCCCACGAGTCACAACTACTGAAGCCTGCGCACCTAGAGCCTGTGCTCTGCGACAAGAGAAGCCTCTGCAATGAGAAGCCCGTGCACCATAGGAAGAGTAGCCCCCGCTCACTGCAACTGAGAAAGCCCGCACGCAGCAACGAAGACCAGATGCAGCCAAAATTAAATAAACAAATAAATTTACATTAAAAAAAACAAAAAACAAAACTAACCACACCGGATTGCGAGGCCTCTTGCCTTCTGAGATGACCCACACTCTGTGGAATGTGTTTCTCTCTAAATAAATCTGATTCTTACCTAGCACTTCGTCTCCGAATTCTTTCGTGACAAAGAAAGAAACTTAAATTCACTGGGAACAAGGGCACTTTGGAAATTTGTGATGACGTTTTAATTTTTTTTTTTTTAGCACTAAACGAGCACCAAGTTTTATTTACATTTCACTATTATTTTCTCCTGAAGTGTGGGATCAACCCCAGCCATCAGTAAACTAGAATCAGTGCCTGCTTCAGTCTTTAGTTATTTGAAATTAAGACTCTGCAACTTCCTGTTACAGGCACTGCAAACAAACACCAGACAGAAGGAGATGACAATTTGACAATGGTGGGATGAAGGAAATGATCCCTCAGTGTTTCTGGGCTTCACAAAGAAGGATCAAGTCAGCCATTTCCAAACATCCGTGGGGATACAGAATGGATGGCTCAGCAGAATTTTTCCTCCTTCTAGGGCCACTTCCTTAAGTGCCTCAATCTACATGATATTACTCTGCAGGGATGTGCTGCAGATTTTCAATTTCTTCTTTGTACTCCCCCTTCAAGTGTAAAATAGCAGCTTCATATTCTGCTTAGTGTACTTCAATTCCAACTTTTCTTCTGTGTCTTGTTTTTGAGGGTGGTCAGACTGCCTGGAGTCCACCAGGAGTCCTATCATCCTGCTCAGGGAGGCTGTGGTCGGGCTTCATCCTGATCACCATCCTCTGTATGCTCATTTTCCACATCTTCAAAATGGAGTTATGAGGTCAAATGAAAGACAAAACCGAGACCTCCTTAGGCCATCTCCTTCGATTTCAGTTTTATAGCATCTTCTCTGCCTTCTTGCTGTGGCCTGTGATGATGTTTTTAGTTGGAGCGACTGGGACAGTCAAATGGCATTAAGTAGGCACAGGTTAAGGATTCTAGAGTTCCTACACTACTCTAGAAAAAATTATCCCATGTCCCACATGACTTCTGAATGTCCTACCAGACATACATGTAGACTAAATTCATTTTTTAATTTATTTGAGTTTGGAAGCTAATCATATATAAACACAAAGTATTTTTTTGACATGGCTCAGTTCATGCTGAATTTTCCATCATGTAACTACTGAGTAGATTGAAAGAATGTTATACTTTTCTTTGCTCAAAGCTTTACTGAATACCATTGTTCACCATTTCAGATTACTTGCCGAGGGCATTGTCATATACAGTATGGGATGAGTTGCCATGATATAACACATATGTTAATCTGCATTTATAGGTATGCCATTCCTTCATGTGTGTGTGTGTACATATGTGTGTGTATATATAGATTATGTATCTCTATATGTATATGCATGTACATGTACAACCTATGTTAAAATGTCAAATACAAAGTTTTCAATATTTAGTTGAATATTTGAAATGGGGTCTTACAGCTTTGTCCAAAATCAAATAGCTACCAATGTACCTATTATGCCTCAAACAGTTTTTTCTAATGAAGCAATCACACTGTTAAATTAAGCATTACAAAGATATAGTAATTTTTTACACTAACGTTCACCTGAACGCTCTGCTCTTCCATTTCCCCATGTTTTTAATTTCTGATCTTATTAAAATTATTAAATACAAAATTATCTATTATAAGCACTTCTTATAACTGACTACTTCATTATGTTTTCTATCATAGTTGTACCCAAGTTGTAAACAAATAAAAATACTTTATTACAAATTAGTTTCCTTTTATGTCTCCCTTATATTAGTGAGAAAACTGTATTGATTTTTAAAAATTGTGTGTGTAGGTAAGTTATATTCTCTACAAATTTTATTTCAGTAAAGAAAAGGGGGTGCTACAGAATATTTGTCATAAAAAAATACCAGTATGCCTTACAGAGTTGAGAACCACAGACCTGGAAAAGAGTTATACTAGCCTCCTTTCCCATTCTTAAGTTAAAAATCAGCACGTTAAGTCTTTGTTCATTGTAGGAAATAATTAAAAGACTGGGTTTCTAGCTGTGTAATATTGGCAAAGTTACTTTATTTCTCTGGGCCATTGTTTCCTCATCTGTAAAATGGGGATAATAATATCCATTCATAGGGTCGATTTTAAGATTAAATGAATTAATCTATATATATAATATCTGCAACAGTGCTTGGCACATAATAATTGTTCAATAAGCATTAGGTATTATTTTTGTTGTTATATTCTAGGCCTAGAATGTTTTTTCTTTGCTTTCTTACTACAAAAAATACCACTCATCTGAATGAAAATATTGATCAGTGGAAAAAGATGTAGGAAGTGCAGACATGGCTTCTTTTTCTGGAGAGGTGAGAACTTTAGAAGAACATACAATTGCTGAGAGTGATATACATTTCTGATCAGTAGGAAAATCTGTACTGGATGAAATGTTTAGGAAATTATGAGGGGAGGGGCACAACATTATCCTTTAATGCCAAGTTTACTATCAGTACTTTGACTTATTCTTCCCTGATTTCCCCAGTTAGAACTTACCATTCTTTCTATGACCCTTTGTCCTTACCCATAATTTGTACAATAACTCTGGCTTATAAAATAATTTCATCTATATCTGTTCCTCCAACTTGGCCATAAACTTCACAGGTAAGAATCATACTGAAGACTAATTTTGTCTCCCATTAATACCTGGTAAATTGTCAAAATATATCCACATTTATTACTGGGTCTTATGTATGGTCGTTTTTAATCAATGAGTCCTTTGACAAGTCCTATAACTTCTCTAAGCCTCATTTCTTCATGTTTAAAAATGAGAGTATTAATATTTGCACTTCTTTCTTTCTTTCTTTCTTTTTCTTTTTTTTTTGCTGCACAGCACGGCTTGTGGGATCTCAGTTCCCTGACCTGGGATTGGACCCGGGCCCCGGCAGTGAAAGCCTGGAATCCTAACCACTAGGCCACCAGGGAACTCCCTCTGCACTCCTTATTTCTTAACAGTTCAGGAGAAACATGAAATAACATAAGGAATGATATTTTGAAAATGTAACAGAATTCATAACTTTAGAGTGATATTACTGCTAATATATCAATGATTATTTTTCTACAAATATGTTTCATTTATTACATTGTTTAGAGTAATTTCATCATGTCCAGAAATAATTGTTTTAAATAAAACAGTTTATTTCTAATTTTAATGAAAACTAAAGAGCAAATGAATCTACATAAAAAATTTTACATTATATTAATGTTTGATGAAATATATCTATTCGAATAAGTAAAGGAACCTCCTTGGCAGTCAGCTAATGCCTGACAAAGATTAACAAACTGGAATATTATGCTAGTTATTTATTTCACTGATGACTTCATACTTACTTGGCACTTCAAGCACATTAAGCACAGTTTCTTAGCCTGCCAAAATGATAGATTATACTGCTGTGCATTCTTTTTTATCACCATGGCTATTTTCAGCGTATGAGTGTGTGTGAGTGTGAGAGAGAGCGAGTTTGTGTGTGTATGTGTATATACCTGTGTGTATTAATATCTTTGAGATGTCTTAAGAACCTCTAGTGATGACATACAGCCATCTAATTTTGAGAAGGCTCATTTTACGAAATATCCAATGTATCAAAATCAAGACTTTTAAAAATATATATATGTTTAAACATATGTTTTTAAGGTGCAAAGGGAAAAAATGCTCCTTTCCCCTCCAATTAAACCCTTTTCCTTAACCTTGGTCACATGTTAAAAGGTTTTCTTGACATTTCATCTGGATTTAGAACATATGCAATACCTATATTTATAAGTATGGTCTGTAATTGAAAACATACAGTTTTTTCCCTCATTTCACAGCAGTTTAAATGATTAACAATGATATTAAGGCATCCTGTCCATTGACAAACTATGGAATTTTAAATGCAAACAATACAGACAAATTTGGTATAGATGATTCATCCTTATACACTGTAGTTGGCTTAAAATACATGTGTATTTTTTTTTTTTTTTTTTTTTTTGCGGTATGCGGGCCTCTCACTGTTGTGGCCTCTCCCGCTGCGGAGCACGGGCTCCGGACGCACAGGCCCAGCGGCCACGGCCCACGGGCCCAGCCGCTCCGCAGCACGCGGGATCCTCCCGGACCAGGGCACGAACCCGCGTCCCCTGCATCGGCAGGCGGACTCCCAACCACTGCACCACCAGGGAAGCCCCATGTGTATTTTTGATAAGCCAAAGGAGCTACCTTAAGACTGTGATCACTATTATTTGGCTTGTAGGCTGTTTCTGTTTCCTATCAAGCAAACAGTATTAACTTGATTATACAAGTCTTTTTAAAGTTCCCAAATTGCTTGATCTGTATTCCAACTCAAAAGCTGAGTGGTCCAGAACCCAGCATCATAGAAAAGACCCAAATGGAGGTGGGAATCTTCTCTGACTAGAAAGTTTTATAACTGAATGTGATTAAATAGTGTTAATTATCTGTAGTACTCAGAGAATAAGACAGTATATCAGAGATAATCCTGATATTTTTATTTGGGACATATATAGAAGTAGATATTTCCCTATTTGGTTTTGGATTATAATTCAGTTGATACACTGTAAATTATCCTTAACAGTTAATCTTAGAAATTACAGAAATAATATACAAGGAAATTTTGTTTAATTCTAAAAATCTTTTAGATAGATAGATATACAGACACTGGGAGTTCACTTTATGTGCTTCAAAAGAAATACTGAACTGAGGTGAAATACAGAAAGTTTAAAAAAAAAAAGGAGCCCCAATTTTCTTTTTCAAAGACCTCTGTTATTCACCAATTTACTCTCCGTATAACCTGGGATATGAAATTCCCACATTATTTCTTTTTCTGACACAAGTTTTAGAGAGAGCATTGTAATGTATGATTTTATCTTATTTCAGTGTTGTAAGTATGATGATAAATTCTCTCAGTCTACGTTGCAGCCAGGACTATTATTATTTCTGCATATTTCCTCAATGTTGGTGTGAAACTAAACCAAACACTGTATTTTTTTTAATGAAAACGTCACTGACAAATGTAATTTCATATGTGAGTTTGGGTTAATTATATATTGTCACATAAACCAAGAAATACATGGACTTCATGTGTTTTTTCCCACAGATGAAATACTTCCTGGTTCACTACCATCTGTTCAAAATATTCTTTTTTTGTTTTGTTTTGTTTTGTTTTTTTGCAGTACGCGGGCCTCTCACTGTTGTGGCCTCTCCCGTTGCAGAGCACAGGCTCCGGACGCGCAGGCTCAGTGGCTGTGGCTCATGGGCCCAGCCGCTCCCGCAGCATGTGGGATCTTCCCGGACCGGGGCACGAACCCGTGTCCCCTGCATCGGCAGGCGGACTCTCAACCACTGCACCACCAGGGAAGCCCCAAAATATTCATTTTTATTTTCATGTACTACCATGGGCAATGAAATCATTCTTTTTTGTGACTTCACTATGATAGGTAATGAAATTATCTTTGTTCTTTTTGGGGCGGGGTCCAGTGAACATTAATAAAACTATGGTCTTTGGATAGCTACATAAAAATCATCAATTAGGAAACGTAAGAATAAGTAATTTCCAAAATAAGTGACTAGCTAAGATTTTTTATATCATAAATATATACCTATTGCAAATACTCAGACAAAAGGAAGAACAGTTACACAGTAGGATGGGGGTGCCCACTCAGTGGGAAGAGGAAATATCTCTTCAGTCCTCTTTTTTAACCCTACATTCTATAGCTAAAGAAAGAAAGGTTTGGGGAAATTAAATGACTAGGCTATAACAACAATGAATCTGCAGAAAAACTGGGCTATTTCCATTTTGGAAAAAAAATACAGAAGATTTGGAATTCAAATCCCAATTCCTATAATATTTCTAAACTCAAGGAAAGAAAACGTTGGTGATGGATAACTCCACAGTTATAAAAATGCTGTGGTAATATTCCATCACTGAATACAAAATTTAATTGCTTAGTTACTTCTTTTAAGACTAGACCACGAACGAGAAGTAAATCAGAGCAAAACAAGAAAGGCACTCAAATACAGCAATATTTTTCTAATATGTAAATGGTCTTAAAATGTCTATATGTAGATAAATATCTATTTTCAGACAAGAAGTCTCAAGACCATTTCAATAGGTAAATATTTAAAACAATGTAAAATTAATGTCCTATGAATTAAGCACACAATCCCTACCCCTGCCCCATAAAACAAATGGAAAGGACATACAAAGGATTCACCCCACCACTACTACCACCAACATAACTGAATAACATACTCAACATAAACCTATCTCTTCTGTCTTATTAATTTCTAAAATCACACTCAGCCTAAATGTTCACTTTTTCTTTAGAAGATAATGTCAATACCTGATAAAATGTAGTAACAAGCACTGTGTAATCTATATAAATGACCTATGTATAAATGTTTTTATGGTCATTATGATCCCAGTTTTCAGTAATTTAATTTTACTGTAATATTTCTAAGTATTAAAACATTACTGTTTTTCTTGGTGTTACACTGTTTTTCCATTATTTTAACAAATCTGAAATGTGATTCATGTTTTGAGATGTTTCCAGAAAGTTATATTTTGCACTGAAATCCAACAACAAAAAGTAGTTTGGCCACAAACAAAACTCCTCTCTCTAATCTTAAAACCCTTTTAAGGTATTATTATTTTAAGTCTCAATTTCCAGTTATTAGGTTATTGTGTTACTAGTGAGGTAGTTATTGTGTTACTAGTTTGAATTTCCTCCAGAGCCAGTGGGGTCCTATTTACTTCCAGAGGTCTCTGAAAAAGTCATCTTAGAATTGAAGGGGAGATTGCAAAAAATGGTAATAAGAGGTCTGTTGGGGGTGTCACAACAAAATACCACAGGCTGGGTAGCTTAAACAACACGAAGTTATTTTCTCACAGTTATAGAGGCTAAAAGTCCAAGATCAAGGTGACAGCATGTTTGGTTTCTGATGAGAGCTCTCTTCCTATCTTGTAGACAGCCACCTTCTCACTTTGTCCTCACATGGCAGGGTGGGGGTGGGGATCAGAGGAGTTCAAGTTCTCTGGTGTCTCTTTTCGTAAGGGCACTAATCCCATCATGAGGGTCCCACCCTTATTACCTCATCTAAACCTAATTATCTCTCAAAGAACCCACCTCCAAATACCACTGCTTTGGGGATTAGGACTTCAATATATGAACTGCCGGGTGGGAGGGAGACAAATTCAGTCCAGAGCAAGGGGATGATGAGAGACAAGCACAGGCTTCAAGCCCAAGCCTAGTTCCAGCCATTACGTGGATCCTGACCACTTTCCTTCCTCCAGAGCTAGATTTCCACTCCACTACTCCCTTCAGTTTTTTTTTTTTTTTTCCTCTTCCATGGTCAAATCCACTTTCTTAGGGCCTGACCCCTCCTTCTTTAAGATACTTTATTTTAACCAGGACTTCCTTTCTCAATCATCCCACAGGAAAGAGACAAACTAGAAAAACCAAGAAATGTCCTTCAACCAGCCCTGGTCTTTTCTCAGGTGAAATGCATCTAAGGACCAATTACAACTGACAATATCTCATTTTAAAAAGGAATATCATTATTAAAACTGGTATTTCATAAAAAAAAAACCTAGAAACAAAGGACAATGGAGACACGACGACCCAAAATCTATGGGATGCAGCAAAAGCAGTTCTAAAAGGGAAGTTTATAGCAATAAAATCCTACCTTAAGAAACAGGAAACATCTTGAATACACAACCTAAACTTGCACCTAAAGCAAATAGAGAAAAAAGAACAAAAAAACCCCAAAGTTAGCAGAAGGAAAGAAATCGTAAAAATCAGATCAGAAATAAATGAAAAAGAAATGAAGGAAACGATACAAAGATCAATGAAACTAAAAGCTCGTTCTTTGAGAAGATAAACAAAATTGATAAACCATTAGTCAGACTCATCAAGAAAAAAAGGGAGAAGACTCAAATCAATAGAATTAGAAATGAAAAAGGAGAAATAACAACTGACACTGCAGAAATACAAAGGATCAGGAGAGATTACTACAAGCAACTCTATGCCAATAAAATGGACAACCTGGAAGAAATGGACAAATTCTTAGAAATGCACAACCTGCCAAGACTGAATCAGGAAGAAATAGAAAATATGAACAGACCAATCACAAGCACTGAAATTGAAACTGTGATTAAAAATCTTCCAACAAACAAAAGCCCAGGACCAGATGGCTTCACAGGCGAATTCTATCAAACATTTAGAGAAGAGCTAACACCTATCCTTCTCAAACTCTTCCAAAATATAGCAGAGGGAGGAACACTCCCAAACTCATTCTACGAAGCCACCATCACCTTGATACCAAAACCAGACAAGGATGTCACAAAGAAAGAAAACTACAGGCCAGTATCACTGATGAACATAGATGCAAAAATCCTCAACAAAATACTAGCAAACAGAATCCAACAGCACATTAAAAGGATCATACACCATTATCAAGTGGGGTTTATTCCAGGAATGCAAGGATTCTTTAATACACGCAAATCAATCAATGTGATAAACCATATTAACAAATTGAAGGAGAAAAACCATATGATCATCTCAATAAATGCAGAGAAAGCTTTCGACAAAATTCAACACCCATTTATGATAAAAATCCTCCAGAAAGTAGGCATAGAGGGAACTTTCCTCAACATAATAAACGCCATATATGACAAACCCACAGCCAACATCGTCCTCAATGGTGAAAAACTGAAAGCATTTCCATGAAGATCAGGAACAAGACAAGGTTGCCCACTCTCACCACTCTTATTCAACAGAGTTTTGGAAGTTTTAGCCACAGCAATCAGAGAAGAAAAGGAAATAAAAGGAATCCAAATCAGAAAAGAAGAAGTAAAGCAGTCACTGTTTGCAGATGACATGATACTATACATAGAGAATCCTAAAGATGCTACCAGAAAACTACTAGAGCTAATCAATGAATTTGGTAAAGTAGCAGGATACAAAATTAATACACAGAAATCTCTGGCATTCCTATACACTAATGATGAAAAATCTGAAAGTGAAATCAAGAAAACACTCCCACTTACCATTGCAACAAAAAGAATAAAGTATCTAGGAATAAACCTACCTAAGGAAACAAAAGACCTGTATGCAGAGAATTATGACACTGATGAAAGAAATTAAAGATGATACAAATAGATGGAGAGATATACCATGTTCTTGGATTGGAAGAATCAACATTGTGAAAATGACTCTACTACACAAAGCAATCTACAGATTCAATGCAATCCCTATCAAACTACCACTGGCATTTTTCACAGAACTAGAACAAAAATTTCACAATTTGTATGGAAACACAAAAGACCCTGAATAGCCAAAGCAATCTTGAGAACGAAAAACGGAGCTGGAGGAATCAGGCTCCCTGACTTCAGACTATACTGCAACGCTACAGTAATCAAGACAGTATGGTACTGGCACAGAAACTGAAAGATAGATCAATGGAACAGAATAGAAAGCCCAGAGATAAACCCACGCACATATGGTCACCTTATCTTTGATAAAGGAGGCAGGAATGTACAGTGGAGAAAGGACAGCCTCTTCAATAAGTGGTGCTGGGAAAACTGGACAGGTACATGTAAAAGTATGAGATTAGATCCCTCCCTAACACCATACACAAAAATAAGCTCAAAATGGATTAAAGACCTAAATGTAAGGCCAGAAACTATCAAACTCTTAGAGGAAAATATAGGCAGGACACTCTATGACATAAATCACAGCAAGATCATTTTTGGCCCACCTCCTAGAGAAATGGAAATAAAAACAAAAATAAACAAATAGGACCTAATGAAACTTCAAAGCTTTTGCAGAGCAAAGGAAAACATAAACAAGATCAAAGGACAACCCTCAGAATGGGAGAAAACATTTGCAAATGAAGCAACTGACAAAGGATTCATCTCCAAAATTTATAAGCAGCTCATGCAGCTTAATAACAAAAAAACAAACAACCCAATCCAAAAATGGGCAGAAGACCTAAACAGACATGTCTCCAAAGAAGATATACAGATTGCCAACAAACACATGAAAGAATGCTCAACATCACTAATCATTAGAGAAATGCAAATCAAAAGTACAATGAGATATCATCTCACACCAGTCAGAATGGCCATCATCAAAAAATCTGGAAACAATAAATGCTGGAGAGGGTGTGGAGAAAAGGGAACCCTCTTGCACTGTTGGTGGGAATGTAAATTGATACAGCCACTGTGGAGAACAGTATGGAGGTTCCTTAAAAAACTACAAATAGAACTACCATATGACCCAGCAATCCCACTACTGGGCATACACCCTGAGAAAACCATAAGTCAAAAAGAGTCATGTACCAAAATGTTCACTGCAGCTCTATTTACAATAGCCCGGAGATGGAAGCAACCTAAGTGTCCATCATCGGATGAATGGATAAAGAAGATGTGGCACATATGTACAATGGAATATTACTCAGCCATAAAAAGAAACGAAATTGAGCTGCTTGGAATGAAGTGGATAGACCTAGAGTCTGTCATACAGAGTGAAGTAAGTCAGAAAGAGGAGACAAATACCATATGCTAACACATATATATGGAATTTAAGAAAAAAAAATGTCATGAAGAACCTAGGGGTAAGACAGGAATAAAGACACAGACCTACTAGAGAATGGACTTGAGAATATGGGGAGGGGGAAGGTAAGCTGTGACAAAGCGAGAGAGAGGCATGGACACATATACACTACCAAACGTAAGGTAGATAGCTAGTGGGAAGCAGCCGCATAGCACAGGGAGATCAGCCCAGGTCTTTGTGACCGCCTGGAGGGGTGGGATAGGGAGGGTGGGAGGGAGGGAGACGCAAGAGGGAAGAGATATGGGAACATATGTATATATATAACTGATACATTTTGTTTTAAAGCAGAAACTAACACACCATTGTAAAGCAATTATAGTCTAATAAAGATGTTAAAAAAAAACACATTAAAAAAAAAAATTCTGTGCTGAGTTCTAGTACATACAACTCTGGTTCTAGTAGATCTTCTCTGTGTCTATAATCGCCCTCATGAAAAAGAAAACAAAACTGGTATTTCAGAATTATACAAAATAGTACTGTACATACTGTTAATGCCATTTTGCTCTACTACTCAACTACTATCTTTGTGCTACATTATTAATTTAATTATAGACACATAGGGGGCATTAAAAAAATGTTAGTTCAGTCTCCTCTCCCTTCCCCTCCATTATATTCTGCTTCTTTCCTTCAGACTACTTTGCCAAAGTGGCTCTTTGGAAATCCTTTCTGTGGAGCTAAACCTGGTAGTATTAAATACTTACCTGTTGTTACTAATTCCTCTATATCTAGAAAACTGTATTGGCTCTGCAATGCATTCCAAAGTAAACCGAAGTCAATTTTCATGCATGTACTTAAAAAATATATACCTAGACCTCCCAAGATGTAGGTTTAAAAACTTGATAAGGATATAGGCTTTGGAATCAGACTGCCTAAGTCTGACATAGGGCAGTCTGTGTGACTTTGGGGAAGTTATAGCACCTCTCTGAGCTCAGATGTTTTTAACTTTAAAATTAGGATATAATAGTGCCTCTCTTAGAGGGCTGTCATTGGGACTAAGTGTTATAATACATGGAAAGCATTTAATACAATGCTTTTCACATAGTGAACACTCAATACCTGCTAGTTTTATGAAAGCCCTTTAAGGTAATCCAAAGTAATGATTTTTTTTTGTACTGATGAGAATAAATGGGATTAATAAAGTGTATATCACCCCACCCCCCAAAAAATATCCTAAGAGGGGGAAAATGTAACTCAGAATCTCTTGCTCAAAGACTCCTTGTTTAGAAGTTACAATGACTTATATACCTCTATTAGAGAATAGAATCTAGCATCTTACTTTCCAAAATGAGGTAAGAAGGCTGTGTTTTACTTCACCACAGAACCTCTAACAAATGAAGAAAATTTCAACTCAGTGTAACCCAGGTACACTCTCAGATCTTGGCTATGGGTTGCAAACAAACCTCTCTGTGTCTTCCCTTTTGTTCAAATGATATATCAACTCGAAGGTCCTTGACTGCATGGTCAGCAAACATTCACATTTTTGGCAGAAGGCTGGAAGCAGTATCTTAGTACTGTTTTATATAGGGAGTAAGGAACAGTAAAAATCTGCTAACTGATCTTTTTCTCTGATGTCCTAAAACTTTAGTCTCAATTAAGAGTAAAGCAATCACAGTAAGGCCTGGCTTGAGAGGAATTCCTAATTTTGGCAAATCTTAAGACCTTTAGGAAAATGAAAAAAAAATTGCTCTCTTCTTCCTGTATTCTAGTTATTACGATTATATTCTGTTCTAAGTTAAATGAAACAACATAGATGATGTGGACAGCATTATATGGGGGCTAGTTTCCTTTATTTTACTAATAAATCAGGATGTACATAAGAGAAAAATTGATGGATCACCACAGTTTGCATGGTAAAAAGAAAATCAGAGAGATTTTTCCAGAATCTTTTTTTTTTTCCATTCTTGTGAGCATGCTGCTTCTGTCTTCCTTACTTTAAGAGGCATATAAGTCAATTTACTTCACAACAAAGACTATAAACCCTACATATCCGGCTTGTAAACTCTGCTAATCAGATGGATTCTGATAAAGCCGATGTTTTTAAACTTTTAAAACTCATTCCCTGCTTTACCCCCAAATTAAGCAACAAAAATTGGCCATATTTGAGGTCCTTAGTTTCTTTATAATAGTATGTTGGTCATACAATGTAGCCTCAAGCAGCTATCTCACTACAAGGCCCATGTTAACAGTGGTTTAGTTGTACTGGTCTTTTATTAAAGAGCTTTTTAATCATGAAACTCTTATTCTAACTTTGTAAGATGTTGGTTAAACAGGGATTTGCTTTACTGGCAAAACTAAAGTGTAGTATTAAATAAGTAAGGATTACATACAATTTTAAAATAAATATTTAAAATCACTGAAACTTATTTTAAGTAAAATGTTAAAAATTCATATATTATACTTTTCCTATTTTTCTTCTTAATAAGTTCTAGTTTTAAATTTTTAAATAAAGGTTCAATACCTCGAAAGAGAAGGATGGCATCCACAAAGTTAAAAGACACGAAACTGTTTCAAAAAAATTTTTTTAAGCCTTCTATAGCATATACTGTATATGCTTTCTAAAGTTCCTTAAAATATTATCCACTCAATACCTTCTACTCATCTCTACATCTAATGGGACATAAGTGTATTTCATCAGAGATGAAATTCTTCAATGACTGCTAAAATGAGAATCAAAAAATTATTATAATCTAGTAGTTTGGCTTGCAGCAAGCATTAATCAGAAGTCATAATAAATCCACATGCTTCTTTAGACAGCCCATTAGTCAAACAGTTTTCTATGATAACGACATTGACTAATGGGCTCTGAGTTAGAAGGGTCAATCATAAACTCATCAAATGCTTCATTTAATTTCTTAATTTGGACAAACACAATTTGTTTATGGGAAAGATATCAGGTGTTCATGAATGAATAATGGCTATGAAACCAAACTCCATTAATCAGCTCATGATTACAAATGACTTAGAGATTGTTTATTCTAATTTCATTCATTTGGGTCAACAAAGAAAACATGAGCAAATGAAACCATTTGGGAAAAAATGGCACACTTATTTCTCCATATTTAATAAGGCAATGATAAATACTCTTTCAATAACTATATCAAAAGGACTTTATTACTCAGGTTGATACCATTCCTTTTTCAACTGAGTTGTTAATGCCTATGATTTATAAGGAGACCAGTTAAGAAGAAACAAAACACAAAAAACAAGATCGTACACTCCTCAATGTTACTAAAGTTACATTCATTTTATAAGACTTCTCTCTTGACTCCCCAGGCAGGTAGTTACTACTGTGTTTCCATCGCACTTTGTAACTTTGCCTGACATATTGTAGGGTCTCGACATTTGTAAAACAGGTGAATGGTTTGTAGTACTATGTGCTATTATTTTGTTTACATGGTTCTGTCCTACACTAAACTGTGAGTTCCAAAGGGGCAGAAATAGTGTCTTAGGGATCTTTGTATTTCCATTGCCTAGTATAAGCCCTGGCACCATTTATTTTTGTTTAAATAAACTCTAAAGAAAAATACTCTATCATATAAAATTCTGATTAAGTAAATTTAGTGACAGTAAAATTTGGCGGTTCTGCATTATTTTGAAAGTACTCAAGAACAGCCAACTAAGGAAGAAGGAAATGTTTTTAAATTACTAAAAGACATCTGTTCTCCCTTTGCCTTCTCCCTTCTTTTTCTACTGTCACTAAATGGCACTGAGGGTAATGAGGCTTCTCATTGGCCTATCCAGGACTGCTGACTGTTCCAGCAGCCATTAGGTGCTGTGCTGGATAAACTTGATTTGCTCCTTCTGATCGACTCTGTGGCCACCTCCACCCTGACCTGGCTATGAACTTTATGGACTACATCAAATAGGTTGCCTTGCCTTTCAGCTACTGTTTGGGTTTAGCCAATAGAAGGCACTGAAGGTAGGCCAATTAGAGGCAAGAGGAATGAGGTTAAGGTTTATTTCTTGCTGGCCTAGGGAGTTTGACAGTGGCTGCCTTTCTCTTCTAAAGATACAGTTTCTGTTGGGATGGCTCTCTCTTATAACAAGCTCTCAAATGTTCTATAGCTGCTTTCTTCCCTTTCCCTTCTTAGGCCTAAGGCCTACAGATGGCAAAGACTCACAGCTCTTGCTAGGCCAGGAATCTTGCTGATTCTTCTTAAACCTGCCCAACCCTTTAACAGTCCCTACATTGAACTATTTGCATATGCCTTTGAGTGTGCCATTTATTTCCTGCAGCCACCCTGATGGTACACTTGCTTATCTTTGGCTACCACACTCCCTCCCAAGCCCCCGGAGGTTTGAGGTGCAATCTATACTCTATTACAGTCAGTATTATAGTATCAAGTTAGCTTAATCCTGGCCCATCTTTTTTTGTCCGGGGATGCTGGTCTCTACCACTATGCTTCAGGAAAATTAGAGTTTGCTTCAAACTCTAAACGATAACTGTTTCTATTCCTGACTTGGACCATTAATCATGCCCTACTGATGGGTTGATGATGAAAGTTTCTGTATGTCTTATCTATTCCTGATTCCTTATCTGATTCCTTCATTTCAGCTCTCAGTCCTGACCTGTTGAGTCTCAAGTTTCCAGATTAGGGAAAATAAAAATTACTTTCACTAATATAAAACAAAATTCCTAACAAGTAGAAGCCTTTAATGAGTAGGCTACTTCATAAAGAACTAATACATTAATAAAGCTTTTATAAATAAAATGTATGATATAATTTATGAGCTCTTTTATTTAAATACAATCAATGCTTCTCAGTTATAAAACACGATCAAAAAAATTTTTTAATATTAAATATACTGTAAGAAAGACATATCCCATGTACCTACACCTCTGGGGAATGAAGTTCCATAATTTAACTCTCTAGAACTGACCTATTAAACTTCCAACATGTAAATTACTTGCTTCTGATTGATATCTTTCTATAACACATTATAAACTTGTACACTATCTTTAAAGTTTTCAATTATAAAAGAAATACCAACTTAAAAAAAAACAACAAAGGACCATAGAAAAGTAGAAAATAGATGCACACCACCACTACCATTACTCTCTTCCTCATTACAGTTTGGTGGATATTTTTCCAGGGCTTTTTCCATGCATTTTAAACACACATGCGCGCACGCGAGTTGCAAAAAATATATACACGTCATCATCCTGTACTTTTGCTTTTGCATGGTGCTTTTTTCACCTTAATGACTTCATAGACATCTTTCTTTGTTAGTCAACATATACAGTATTTAACAATTGATTTTTGTGTGGTTTTCTTGTTTTTTGTGACCTTTATGAAATTGCTTATTAATTCTAAAGGGTATTTTGTTTGTTAGAGTCCTTGGTGGGTTTTTTTTTTCTTTTTCTCATTGCCCTAGCTATAACTTTCCAGTATTATGCTGAATAAGAGTGATGAAGTGGACAGCCATTCCTGCATTTTGTATATTTATAAATCATAATTTTCTCTATGTTAAAAAAAAATATACAGTATTTTGCCTGATCGCCACGTCTTCTTAACAGAGTACTGCTGAACTCCCTTCAGCCTTTCCTTGATGACTTAGAGCATCATAATGAATACTGAAACATTATGTAAAGTTTGAGATATAAAAAAACAATGTCCTTAAAGGAGCATGTATAAAGATACTGCCAGTATCAGTACTGCAGGCTCATAGTCTAATAGTTTTTGAGATCTTTTGTCTGATATTTATAATTTCCTTGTCTTCCTTGTCAGGAATTATATGCCTTTCTTGAGTATTTTCTACCATTATTGTCTAATTTACTCTCATTAACCTGATGGAGGTTTAAAAGTAAGGTATCCAGAAAATATAAGGCATCAAAATCAGTGAAGAAAAGAAGAATTATTTAACAAATGGTGCTGAAACTGATTAGCTCTTTGCAAAAGAACAAACAAACAACCAAACTAAACAAATAAACCTGTCTTTAGCATCAACACTAAATTCCAGAAAAATTCAAGAGTTAATGATAGAATATTCATAAAAACAATAACCAAAAGAAAATACTGAATATTTAATAGCTGAAGGCTTTTATGGATGAAAGAATTTGGTCTAACCTAAAGAGAGGTCTGGTCTTTGTCTTTAGCTTCTGGAAAGCCAGAGTGATTAGAATATCTTGATTATTCATGGTGGGCCTGTCAGACCAATTCTGATATTTATGCTCATAAGGTAACTAAGGGTGAAGCCAGCCACGGCCAATAGTATTAGCAAGGGGGCTGGCCACACCAAAAGACCAACTATTTAGAGGGTTTGGGCTCTGGGCCATATGATGTCAGCCCTACCTCCTTTCAGGTAGGTTGAGTTCAATCAAATAAGCAATGAATTAATCAGTCATGCATATGTAACAATGACTGGATAAAATCTCTAGACATTGAAGCTTAGGTGAGCTTCCTGGGCTGGCAACACCCCATGATTATTGTCACACATTGATGCCAGGAGGATGACATATCCTGAGGAAGACAGGAACTTCCTTTGGAACCCTCCTAGACTTAGCCCTATGTGTCTCTTCCATTGGCTGGTTCTAATTTGTATCATTTCCTGTTAATCAATGTGACCATGAGAACAACAGCTTTCAGTGACTTCTCTGACTCTTTCTGGTGAAACATCATCAAATTAGAGGGTGATTTTGGGAAAGCCCTGGACCTTCCGTTGGGATCAGAATTCTTGAACAGACTTGGCAGTCTGGAGGACTGTGCCCTTGACCTCACAGTTTGGCTAATTCCAGGTTCTTTTCTAAGCTTAAACACAATGTAAGGTGCACAAAAAGGATATGGTTAAGTAAAAGATTAACAAAGTTTATTAAATACAAATGTAAAAATTCTGTATGCCAAAAATTAGCAAATAAGGTTAAAAAGAAACAACACCCTAAAAATAACACACAAAAGCAAGATAACAGATACAGGATTGATAAGATATTAAGAATAAAGAAAAGTCAATAGGAAAAATGCAAAATACTCATAAGAGTTAACAAAGAAAACACATAAGTTTACAAAATAATTAAAGGGAAAATACAATGGACTAATTATCAAATGATATGATAGAGTGTACTCCATACATATTATCATATCAATAAGTGTGAACAGGCTCAACTCACCTCTTAAACAGATTTTCAAATAACTTACAAAAGCAAGACCTAACGATATGCTGTATACAAAAGGCACACCTAAAACAAAATGATTCAGAAAGTCTAAAAATAAAAGAGATGAGCAAAAGTATACAAGGCAAATGGGAACAATACAGCAGGACTTGGAATCCTGATATCAAAGTAGATTTCAAGCCAAAAAACATGAAATGTGACACAGAAGGACAATTTTTAATGGTAAAGGCAACAACTCAAGATGAAGATACTATTATTAATAGTATCTATGCATTAAATACCATAATATTACATTTGTAAAGTAGAAATGACAGAATATGCAACAAGGTATAGAAAGAAACAGTCTATATAGCATTTTCAGTTTTAGACTGGGTAAACTAGACCAAAAAAAATAGTAACAAAGGGAAGGTACAGAACAACTAAAAAGAAACATAACCAATAAGGTAAATCTTTATAAATACATATATCAAACTTTATACTTTGCAAATAGGAAATACATTTTCTTCTCCAGTGTTCATGGAATATTCATAAAAATAAACGTAAGTAAATTCCATAAAGCAGAAATATTACAAAAGCCACTCTCTGGTCAAAACATAATAAAACTAGAAGTTAATAACAAAATCAAACTGTAAAAAGGCCCTTTAACCTGGAAATTAAATAACTCCTAGTTCAAAGGGGAAATAGAAGGCCAAATCATAGAATTTCTAAAAACTAATAACAAAACCCTATACTCAGAATTTATGGTATATATTTACAGCAGTAATCAGAGAAAAACTGGAAACCTTAACAAAAATAAAAATGCATAAGTTAAATTACTAAATCAAAAACCTTGGGGAAAAAACAAGAAGCAAACTGAAAGAAAGCATAAGGAGAGAAATGATAAAAGCAGGTTGGAAAATGGAAAAATGAAAGATCGAATTAATAAATCATCAAAATTCTCATTCTTTTGAAAGTTATTTAAATACCTAACAGAAAAACAAAATAAGAATTGAACAGGAGGAAATAATCATTGAAACAGAAAAAACTACCAAACTCCTAAGAGACTATTTTGCAGACCTCTATATAAATATTGATAAATTTGAAAACACAGATTAAATGGATAATTTACTATGAAAATCCACTTTGCCAAAATTAAACTATTTAGAGATTACTAAGCTCAAACAGATCATTTCATATAAGAAATAGAGAATGTTATCAACTACCAAAAAGGCACCAGATCCATGCTGTTTCACAGGGGAAATCCACTAAACTATTATATCAAAGATAGTTCTGATATTATAAAAATTAGTCCCGAGCATAGAAAATGAAAAATAAAAACTGTTTTTATGAAGCAAATATAACAGTGATATATAAACCAGATAAAGGAAGCAGATGAAAAAAGAAAATTACTGACCAATGCCACATATGAATATTAATGCAAAAACTAAATGAAATAGGGTACGGAATGCAACATTACATTAAAAAATTATATACCATTAACAAATAGGATTCATTACAGGTTATGTAAGGATGGTTCAATATTAAGAAATCATTAAATATAATATATTAAAGATCTAATGCTCATATCAACAGATGCAGAAAAAAATTGACAAAATCTAATATCCATTCATGATAAAAACTCTCAGTAAACTAAGAAAAGAGGGGAACTTCCTCAACTTGGTAAAGAATATCTACAAAGAAATTATAGCTAACATCATACTTAATCGTGAGAACTTGAAGCTTTCCCACTAAAATCAGGTACAAGGTAACCAAGTACCCTCTCACCACTCCTTTTAACATCATACTAGAAGTGCCAGCAAATGCAGTAAGACACAAAAGGAAATACACAGTATGTATATCGAGGAAAAAGAAATAAAACTCTTTGTTTGCTGATAACATGCTCATCTATGAAGGAACTCTAAAAGAATCAACAGAAATACACCTGGAATTAATAAGTAATTATATAGCAAGGTTGCAGGATACAAGATTAACAAACAGAAGCCAATCAGTTTACTATATGCCAGCAATGAACAGGCAGAATTTAAAATTAAAAACAATACCATTTACATTAACACCCAGAAAAGTGAAATATGTATAAATCTAACAAAATATGTATAAGATTTATATAAGAAAAATGAAAACATTATGATGAACAAAATCAAAGAAGATCTAAATAAATAGATATTTCAAGTTTATGACAGGAAGACTCAATATTGTCAAGATGTCAGTTCTTCCCAACTTGATCTACAGATTCAATGCAATCCTAATAAAAATTTCAACTAGTTATTTTGTGGATATCAACAAAATGACTGAAGTTTATACAAAGAGGCAAAAGACCCAGAATACCCAATACAATATTGTAGGAGAAGAATAAAGTTGGAGGACTGACATTACTGGACTTTGAGACTGACTATAAAGCAACAGTAATCAAGACAGTGTGGTACTGGCAAAAGAATAAACAAATAGATCAAATAAACAAATGAAACAGAACAGAAAGTCCAGAAATAGACCCACATAAATACAGTCAACTGATCTTTGACAAAGGACCAAATGGAGAAAAGATAACATTTTCAATAAATGGTGCTGGAACAGCTGGACATTCACATGCAAAAAAAAAAAAAAAAATCAGCCAACATACACCCTTACAACAAGACCTTACACCCTTCACAAAAATTAACCCCCAGTGAATAACAGACATAAATGTAAAACACAAAATGATGAAACTCCTGGAAGATAACATAGGAGAAAACCTAGATGACCTTCATTACAGCAATGAGTTTTTAGATAATATGACCAAAGGCATGGTTCATGAAAGAAATAATTGATAAGCTGGACTTCATTAAAATTTGTGGTCTGTGAAAGACAATGTCAAGAGAATGGGAATACAAGCCACAAACTATGAGAAAATATTTGCAAAAGATACATCTGGTAATGGACTGTTTCCCAAACTACACAAAGAACTCTTAAAACTCAACAGAAGGAAAATGAACAACCCAATTAAAATATGGGCCAAAGACCTTAAGAGACAACTCACCAAAGAAGATACACAGATGGCAAACAAACATTTGAAAAGATGTTCAGCATCATATGTCATTAGGAAATTGCAGTGAGATACCACTACACACTTTATAGGATGGCCAAAATCCAGAACACTGACAACACTAAATGCTGATGATGAGGATATGGAGCAACAGGAAATCTCATTTATTGTTGGTGGGAATGCAAAACGGCACGGCCACTTTGGAAGACAGTCTGGCAGTTTCTTAGAAAAATAAGCATACTCTTACCATAAAATCCAGCCACTACACTCCTTAGTATTTACCCAAAGGAGCTGAAAACTTATTCCCATACAAAAACCTGCTCACCAGTGTCTATAGCAACTTTATTCATAATTGCCCAGACTAGGAAGCAACCAAGATGTATTTCAGTAGGTGAATGGATAAATAAGCTGTGGTACCAGACAGTGGGATATTATTCAGTGTTAAATTCAGGGCTAAAAAGAAATGAGCTATCAAGCCCTGAAGAGACCAGAGGAATCTTAAATGCATACTAATAAATGAAATAAACCAATCTGAAAAGCCTATATACTATATGATTTCAACTACAGGTCAGTCTGGAAAAGGCAAAACCATGGAGACAATAAAAAGATCATTGATTGCCAGTGGCTGGGGGTGAGAGGAAGGGATGAATAGGTGGTGCACAGAGGATTTCAAGGGCAGTGAAAATATGCTGTAATGGTGGATATGTGTCATTATTCATTTGTCCAAACTCATAGAATATATAACACCAAGAGTGAACTGTAATGTAATATAAACTCTGGTCTTCCAGTGATTATGATTATTAATGTAGGTTCATCAATTGTAACAGATGTATCACTCTGGTAGGGGATGTTGATAATGGAGGACGGTATGTGTGGGGAAGGGGTTATATGAGAAATCTCTGGACCTTCCCCTTAATTTTGCTGTGAACCTTAAAACTTCTCTAAAAAAATAAAATAAATGTTAAAAAATTAAAGATTATTTTTAAAAATCTAATAAAAAATCATATGGTTATTACCGTAGACACTGAAAAAGCCTGGCAAAATTCAACACCCAATACTAATATGAAAAAAGAAAAACACTCAAGAAAAATAGGAATTAATAGAGAATTAAAATCCCTCTCTCTCTCTCTCTCTCTCTCTCTCACACACACACACACATACACACACACACACACACACACCCTTAGTCATAAAGCTGGCATTTTTCCTTAATGGGGTAAAAACAGAGGCGTTTCCACTAAGATCAAGGCTAAGGTAAGTATACCATTATCTTCACTACTATTTAACACTGTACTAAATTAGTGACAAAAAAATTGAATCACTATGTTGTACACCTGAAACTAATACTGTAAATAAACTATATTTCAATTAAAAAAAAGTTTTCAAAGGAAAAAAATTACAGACAAAAATACTGGAAAAGGATAAGTAAAACACATTCTATTTGTAATAATATGTTAATATACTTGGAACACACAGAGAATCAATGCTAAAATCTCAAACAATAAATTAGTACAGTAGAATTTCTAAATAAATAAACCAAAATTAAAACCCTCATATATATATATACACACATAATAACCAGATGACATAATGGTAGAGAAAATCCCATTTACAATAGCATCAAAGGTATAAACATAACAAAACATGTAAAACCTAAAAGTGGAAAACCATTCTTGGAAGCCATAAAAGTAGACTTGATTCAGTGGAAAGACATTCCTCATACTTGGATAGGATATCTCAACATCATCAAGATGTCATTTCTGTTTAAATTCATTTTTAAATTTCACACAATCCCAATAAGAATGCCAACAAGAATTTTTATGGAGCTAAACTGATATTAAAGTTCAGTGGATAAAAATAGTGTAATCTGTTTTACATACCTTGATCATCACCAAAAAAAATTCACATGAACTATTTATAAAGCAGAAATAAATTCTGATGTCCTATCTGCAGATTAACCTTACCACAAATAAATAATAGTAGGTCATTTTGTAGATGGTAAGGTTTTCTTTTCCTTATGGGGTTCCAGATATTTCTCTGTTGAATGGCGCAGGAGCAAATCTACCTTGAGATTACTGATTAGAAAAAGAGGTCTGTATTGAAGGGCAGCAGCATCTTCACCAGCTAACAGTGTACAATGTAATAAATAAAAGTTAAGAGTATCTATTCTACACTGTAAAAATATGACAGAAGGGTAATTCTCATAATTTTTTATTTTTCAACCATTCTTACTGCATTCTTTATATAGTGAAAGGAGAAATTTTAATTAAGCCTAAAATATGTAATTTTCAAGTAAAATTAACCAGCATCTTGACTCAAGTAAAAAAATAGTTCAGATAACCTATTACTGACCAACTAATAGATCTGAATAGCTCCCAATTAAAAAATGAACTGAGGAACTGAACAGACATTTTTCCAAAGACATACAAATGTCCAAAGACATACAAAAGGTACATGAAACGATGTGTAAGATCGCTAATCATCAGCCAAATGTAAATCAAAACCACAATGAGTTATCACCTCACACTTGTTAGAATGGCTATCGTCAAAAAAGACAAAATATAATAAATGTTGGTGAGGATATAGAGAAAAGGGAAATCTTGCACACTATTTGTAGGAATGTAAACTGCTATAACCACTATGGAAAACAGTACGGAGGTTCCTCAAAAAATTAAAAACAGAACTACCATATGATCCAACAATCCCACTTCTGGGTATATGCCCAAAGGACATGAAATCAGAATCTCAAAGAGATATCTGCTCTTCCAAGTGCACCACAGCATTATTCATAATAGCCAAGATACGGAAACAACCTAAGTGTCCATCTATGGATAAATGGATAAAGATGATGTGATATATGTATGCAATAGAATATTATTCAGCCACAAGAAGTAAGTAATTCTTGCCATTTGTGACAACATGGATGAATCTTGAGGCCATTATGCTGCGTGAAGTATGTCAGACAGAGAAAGGCAAATACTGTATGATGTCACTTATATATGGAAACTAAAAAGGCTGAAGTCATAGACACAGAGAGTGGAATAGTGGTTTCCAGGGGCTGGGGAGTGTGAGAAATGGGAGATGTTGATCAAAGGGTACAAATTTCTAGTTAGTAAGGTGAGTAAGTTCTAGGAAATATACAGCATAGTAACTAGTTAACAATACTGTATTATGGACTTGAAATTTGCTAAAAAATAGATCTTAAATGTTCTCACTGCACACACACACACACACAAAATGGCTAATTATATGAGGTGCTGAAGGTATTAATTACCCCAATTGTGGTAAACATTTCAGAATATATGTGTATCAAATCAGAATGTTGTACACCTTAAACTTACAGAATGTTATATGTCAGTTACAGCAAATAAAGCTGGGGGCGAGGGGTGATCCAAACAGCTTGTTACATTTTCTAATTCCATAGACATATTTAACCTGAAAACACTTCACCATTTTCATGACATCCACCTCAAGCATTTCTTATCTGAATTGGTTATTAAAGGTTTCCTATACACAGAGTAAAATTTAATCTCCAATTAAGAGTGAAATGATACTATATTAAGAGGAGGGAAAAAAAACAATTTTAGAATATAAATGCTACTAAGTTTGACGGCAGTAATTCTAAAATAAGCAACCTTTATATTCTTTTACCAAATACAAGCATTACATATTCTACAGGTGTCTGAAATTTTAAGTCTTTAAGGTGATATTTTCCTACAACTTTTCCTACAACTTTTCTACAACTTTTCTAGTAAAATACCCATCAACTTTTCTAGTAAAATAGCCATCAAGTTGACTTTTTAAAAATCTCTAAAATGATATAGATTATATATACAACAATATATCTAAAGATAAAAATGCAACTTGCAGCTCAGGTCAGAAGAGGTTAATAAAATAACATGGAACAACATGCAAAAATGCTTTGTATACTGGGAATAGTTATCACATTATAAAATCAGAAAAGTCAGTTACAAAGCAGCACAAATGCCTGTGCTATCATTTAAAAGGGCATGATATTTCACATGTTTGAAATTTATGATATTCAACTTATAAAGAAGTGAAATCATATTTTAAAAATATAATGTAGATAATTATACCTTCCATAAGCTAAAGAGGGTTCAATCAGTTCTGAATCAATAATATGTATATTTTAAAAGACTAGCTTTTTAGTAGCTACAGTGCAATGAGAAACACTGAACTAAAGCCAATTATTTATTCATACATTTGACCAACAAAAATTTATTGGGCACAAACTATGTGCCTGGGGGAAGAATCACCTGATCCCTAGTGCTAAAACAATACCTGGCATACAAAAAGTACATAAAAAAATTGTTGAAGGTTAAATGAATTCAAATGTATAACTGTCTTTTCTAAAAGTAAATTACACAGTACATTTAACTACCATAAAAATCTCTTGCAAAGTGAGGGGGTAATAGAAAATAAAATTTGAGAAAACGAAGACAGGCTTAGGCAAAATACGCAATGCTCAAACCCACATTATGAAAAATATTTACACCTCATTATGCTTTTCGATATCTTCCTATAAGTAATTTTAATTCATATTTTAGAAAATATATTTATAAATATTTATAGCAAGATATATTTATAAATGTGCTTGCCTTCCTAAATGAATATTATCCAATAGTTTTACCCAATTTTATTTTATTTTATTTACGTATTTATTTATTGGCTGTGTTGGGTTTTTGTTGCTGTGCACGGGCTTTCTCTAGTTGCAGCGAGCGGGGGCTACTCTTCGTTGCGGTGCAGGGGCTTCTCATTGCGGTGGCTTCTCTTGTTGCAGAGCACGGGTTCTAGGCGCATGGGCTTCAGTAGTTTTGGCATGCGGGCTCAACAGTTGTGGCTCGTGGGCTCTAGAGTGCAGGCTCAGTAGCTGTGGCACATGGGCTTAGCTGCTCCCCAGCATGTGGGATCTTCTTGGACTCAAACCTGTGTCCCCTGCATTGGCAGGGGCATTCTTAACCACTGTGCCATCAGGGAAGTCCCTTACCCAATTTTAAAAGGTAAAAAAAAAAAAATCCAACAATTATATCCATATATACAAAAATTCTTTCATCTAATCAACAGTGATTTGCTAAGCCCTATTTACTTTTCAAGGTCTTTGATTAACACTTTCAGAAATCTTTAGCATGACAATAATAAACAAGTCATCTTTTAAAACAATTCTAAAAATCATAAGACTGCCTTAGCAATCTTTCAAGATCACTATGCAAAATTGAGAAATTATGACCATTTCAAGTATTCTTGAGAGTCCTAACAGAAGAAATTAACTACCCCACGTGGAATGACTCTGAACCAATGAAAAGTACACTTAAATGGAGCTACTACTGTCACATCAGGAATTATAAGGGATTCATATTCCTTCTAGGAAGTGCCTTAGGAACCACTACATACAAAGTATTTAATTTTAAAAGTATTAATTACATTCAATTTCCCTAATTTTAATTCAAAACTGAAAATTATCTTTTATGAGCATACGTAATATATGTATATATAATATTGGCATACTAACCAAAAAATTTTCTGAAAATATTAGACGTGTATGGTTTTTCATTTAGATAATATTTGATTAAATTTTCTTTAGATGATGTATTACATAGAAGTAGGGAAAGCTAGTGTAGGGTTCAGAATTAGCCTCCCCTTTTACATGAGGATTACTTTGAGCTAAAGGCAATCAAGGCCCTGGAGTTCAGGAGAACTACTGCCCCTCCCTTAAATACCTAGAAGAATATAAATTGCGGATTTTTCCCAGAAAAGAGTTGCTACAGGAGATAAATTTTATCTAAGTGGTGCCATCTATATGGCAGGGCAAACATTTCATTACCAAATGTCTGCTCGTCTTCTTATTGTCCTGTGAATGACCCTCCTATGCTTGGATGCTTCAGGCCCCTAACCCGTTCCTTAACTCAGGATGGCACATATGCCTTTTACCTTTCTGTCTTTGAACGTTTCCTGTATGTGGGGTCTCTGACCTTCTCGTACGAACGAAATTTAAAAATCTGCCTCATGTCAATTTAATTCTTAGACCAGACAGAAGAACCTAAGAGGGTAAAGGAACATTTTCTTTCTCCCCAACACTAGCCTAGAAGATTTTGCATGGTATAAATTTCCCATCAAAGTCTGATTAATCCTTTCTATATCAGGATTTGCTATAGAGGAAAATTTGTATATTTTACGTCGTTAAAAGCCACAGGTTCAGCTATCTGGAGATGAGTTTTCCTTTCTGATTTATGGATGAGGGATAGGGAGAAAAAACACAGCAGGATATCCCAGATTTTCTCTCCTCTCCTCCCATTTTCTTTTGTCACACTATCTCTCTTCTTGTGTAAATCTACTCAGCTACAAATTCTAAGTTAAATGATAGCCCCATATGAAACGTCAACCTCACTGGTTTGGGATATTTTGTGAATTGCATCACATACAAATAGGAGCAATTGAGATGAGCTGTACAGATAATATGTATCCCCACTCATTCACAACCAAAGAGTAAAAATACCCAATCCATTTGAGTACTGTGATAACCAACCTATTTCCCCTATATTCACAAGGCATGAAACAGTATTAACAATGTGCATACAATGATGCTGCTTCAGTGTTTTCTTATAAGAACATGGAAATGGTAACCATAAAGTGTTAGAGATATACCCTCTATTATTGTTCCCAGAACAATGGCAAACAATGAGCAAAGAGCACTGCTTACTGGAAAATATTAGAGAAATTACTATGTAACAACATACCACTTCCTGGAAGAAAAAGAATCCAAGCTTTTTTTTTTTTTTTTTTTTTTTTTTTTGGCGGTATGCGGGCCTCTCACTGCTGTGGCCTCTGCCGCTGCGGAGCACAGGCTCCGGATGCGCAGGCCCAGCGGCCATGGCTCACGGGCCCAGCCGCTCCGCGGCATGTGGGATCCTCCCGGACCGGGGCACGAACCCGTGTCCCCTGCATCGGCAGGCGGACTCTCAACCACTGCGCCACCAGGGAAGCCCCCAAGCTTATTTTTAACTCCCAGTTTAAGATTTAACTTCAATGGCATATAAATGCACATTTACTCATGCTACCAGTGACATCATTCATTCATCCAACCAACTATTAATAAACAAAGGCTTCTAACACCAGGGTATTGCTTTAGTTACTGGAAAATACAAAGTTGACAGCCCTTACCTAGAGGTAAGGGGCTTATCACTTAACTGAAGGAATCGTGCATGTAAATAATTCTAATGAAGTATTTATAATTGCTATGAATATAAGCTATAATATATACAATATAAAATTTCAGAAAATCTAATGCAACAGTATGGTATATAAAAAGAAGTACATCATATGCAAGTGGTGTTTCTCCCAGGGATCTAAATACGATCTGTTTAACATTTGAAATCAACCAATGAAATTCAACATATCAATACTAAGAAAGGAAACACATATGATCATCTCAATAAATGCAGAAAAGGCATGTGACAAAATTAAACACTCATTCCCGATAAAAACTCAAAGCAAACTAGGAATAGAAGAAAAATTCCTCAACCTAAAAAGGGCATCTATTCTACAGTTAACATCTTGCTTAATGGTAAAAGATTGAATACTCTCTACCTCAGATCAGGAGCAAATGAAGGATAGTCACTCTCACCACTTCTATTCAAAACTGTGCTTGGAGGTTCTAGCTAAAATAATAAATCAAGAATACGAAAGAAAAGGCACTCAGATATGAAAGGAAAAAAAAACTTGCTCTATTCACAGATGACATGATTGTCCATGTAGAAAATTTAAAGAATATTAAAAAAACCCTCTTAGTTCAATAAAATTATAGGATATAAATTTAATACTCAAAATGGAACTGTATTTTATATACTATCAATGAACAACTAGAAATTGACACTTAAAAAATCTTATGTTCACTATGGCACCCCAAAACATAAAATGCTTTAGGCATAAATCTAACAGAACACATACAAGATCTATATGCCAAATACTACAAAACTCTGATGAAAGAAATCAAAGAACTGGAGGTAGAGAACTATACTATTTTCATGTGTGGAAGATTCAATACTGTTAAGATGTCAATTCTCTCCAAACTGATGTGAAGTCCACATTTCAAGACTTACCATAGAGTTACAGTAATCATGGAAATGCGGTATTGGCAAAAGGATGGATAGACATATAGATCAATGGAATAGAATAGAGACTCCAAAACAGATCTAGTCATATGTGGTCAATTCATACTTTACAAAGGTACAAAGACAATTCAGTGGAGGGAAACTATCTTTTCAACAAATGTTACTGGGACCATTAGATATCCATATGCAAAGAAAAGAACCTCAACCCATACTTCTATTAATACAAAAATTAATTTAAAATGTATTATAGATCTAAATGTAAAATCTAAACTATGAAAATTCTAGAAGAAAACATAAAAGCAAATCTTTGTGTTCTTTGGTTAGGCAAAAATTTCTTAGATATGACACTAAAAGCACAATACACATAAAAGAAAAAACTGATAAATTGGACTTCAACACATTAAGAACTTCTACCCTTCAAAAGACTAGTAAGAGAATGTGAAAAATGCAAATGACATATCTGATAAAGAAATTTTATCAGGAATTTATTTAATTCTCAAAACTCAGCAACTGAAAACCAAGTAACTCAATTTTTTAAAAAGGGAAAAGAGGACCTACGATGGCAAATAAGCACATGAAGAGACACACAACGACATTCATCATGAGGGATATTCAGATTAAAACCACAAAGAGACATCTCTAAACACCAAAACTAATAATACCAAATACTGACAAGGATGTGGAACAACTGGATTTCTCACACATTGCTTCCTAAGTGCAAAATGGTTCAGCCAGGGGCTTCCCTGGTGGTGCAGTGGTTGAGAGTCCGCCTGCCGATGCAGTGGACGCAGGTTCGTGCCCCGGTCGGGGAGGATCCCACATGCGCATGGAGCGGCTGGGCCTGTGAGCCATGGCCGCTGAGCCTGCGCGTCTGGAGCCTGTGCTCCGCAACGGGAGAGGCCACAACAGTGAGAGGCCCGCGTACCCCCCCCCCCAAAAAAAAAAGGTCCAGCCACTTGGAAAACAATTTGTAGTCTCTCATAAAGTTAAATATAAAATTATCAAATTATCCAGCAATACCAGCCCTGAGTATTTACCCAAATGAAACAAAAACTTATGTTCACACAAAATCCTATTTGAAAATGTTGTAATGGTTTAATTCATAATTGTTCAAAACTGGAAAGAATCTAAACATCCTTCAATTAATTAACCCATACAATGGAATACTACACAGTAATAAAAAAGGAATAAACTACTGATACATGCCACAGCATGGATAAATCTTAAAAGCATTATGCTAGGTCAAAAAAACCAAACTCAAAAAGCTACTTATTATACTATTATATTTATATGACATATTAGAAAAGTCAAGACTGTAGGGACACAAAACAGATCAGTTTCCAGGAGCTAGCTGGGGGGAGGGGTTCACAACAAAGGGGAATGGGGATATTTTAAGAGATGATAGAATTGTTCAACATCTCGATTCTGGGTGCTGTTATACAACTGTTTGCATTTGTCAAAAATCAAAGAACTGTCCCTAAAAAAGGTATATTTTACTGTATGTAAATCTTTATTTAAAAAAAAACCAAAAATATTGTTTAGAAAATAGCCAAGGCATAGACAAGGAGAAAATATTTATAAACTATACATCTGACTTGTATTCAGAATATATAAATAACTCTACAAGTCAATAATACAAACAATTCCTTTTAAAAATGAGCAACAGATATGAGCAGATACTTCACAAAAGTATACAGGTGACAAACGATTTCGTGAAAGATGCCCAACCTCATTAGTCATCACAGGAATGCACATTAAAGTCGAATGAAACACAACACATTTAACAGAATGGCTGCAATTAGAAAAAATCCAACAAAATCAAAGCGATGTCAAGGATGGGGAACAAATGAGACTTCCATAATTTGTTGTGGAAACAGAATGGTACAGCACTTTGGAAAACCGTTTGGAATTAAAGTTAAGCCTATACTTACTATATAACCAAGGAATCCTATTCCTAAGTATTTACTCAAGAGAAATGAAACTATGTGTTCACACAAACTTGTACTCAAATGTTCATATGAGTTTTACTCACAAAAACCATAAACTGGAAACAACCCACCTGTCCACCAAGTGTTGAACGAATAAACAAACTGGTATAGACATACAGTGGAATACTACTCAGCAGTAAAAAGAACTGATGCTCACAACAATGTGTACAAATCTAAAAAGCATTATGCCGAGTGAAAGACTACTGACATAAAAGTCACACACCGTATGATTCCATTTATATGGCATTTCGAAAACAACAAAACCATAGTGACATAAAGCAGATTAGTGGTTGCTAAGGTCCAAGAGGAGAGAACTGACTTCAAAGGAGTAAAAGGAACTTTTTGGAGAAATATAAATGTCCTTTATCAAAATTTTTGGTGGTAGTTACACAACTGTATACATTTGTCACAACTTATCAAATTTCATACTAATTGGTGGGGAATTTTATCGTGTTTAAATTAAACCTTTTCTATATCTCTTTAGGTTCTCTTCATAACTTCAAAACAATTGGAAAATGAAGACAAGCCAAAATTTTTTTTAAAAAAACTGAAATCTCACCACGCAGAAACAATAACTGCTATTAGCATTTTGATATAAATCACACAGGGTATTTTTCAATGTAAACATGAACTTTTGGTCAAACTTAAAATAAGATCAGATCCTTTACATTGTTCAGGAGCCACCATTTTTTGAATTCCAAAATAGATCACAAATATGTTTCTACTTCAGTAAATATACTGTGTACAATAAAAAGAAAAGCAGACTATGCTATGATTCTCCCAGTTGTAAGTCAACACCAAGAATTCCTACCGTATAATGTCTTTTTGTTGTCATTAATTATTTCAATATTTGCAAAATTTATTTCTAATATATGACTGTTTAATTCACAGGTCTTGGATTCTCTAAGGAATGCATTTTTTAGTTTTGCTATATAAAATTCAAAGAAATCCTTTATAAAAATAGAACAAAATCTTAATTTTTATGGGATGATAGGACAATTAAAAATAACAGTTAACATTAAATAAAGATTATTAAAAGAATTTTTTGGAAGAGAGAGTTATTTGTTGATTTGTTACCATCAACTCTTTGTAAATTTAAGGGAATATGCTGTACTCACACACAAAAAGGACCACTCTATTTAAACAGGGTTTTTTTGTTGTTGTTGTTGTTTTTTTAATGAAAGAAAAAAGAAACCCCAGGGTCTAAAATGTAATGAGTGATCCTATTAGTTCCACCAGACTAAAATCATACAGTCTACGTATGTGGTCTTTTCAGCCACATCTGTCATGAACCATTTTTACATCACAAAATGCAAAATACTGAGCACTGATTTACTAGATGAGACCTGGGAAAGTATTCATCATTTGATTTCCCCCTAAAAGAAAAACTGGCTCACAGGAAGACAGGTGACAGTTCTTTTCAGATCACACTCAGAACTTACACAATTTAGAATCAAATCTTCACATAATCCAAGCAAACAGAAAAAAAAAAAAAAAGAAATAAGTAAAGTGGAAAAACAAAAGAAATTTCAATTATGACTTTCTTAAAATCCAAACATTTTGCTTGGCTAGGAAACATGGATCATACATTAAAAATATTTATAATATGTGAATGTATAAACATGCTTGCCACATAGTAGATGCTCAATAAATAGTACTCTTATTATTTTAAATACTTCATGAAATGCATACTTATTGAGCATTTTATATACTGATCTGATATTCCTCCTTTCAAAAGCTCTGTTACACATGGAACTTAAATGGAAATAAAATGGAATTTTTATTTAACATAAAATGTATAGTATAGAAGAGTTTTGAATTAATTGTTTCTTTGACTTATCTGAAATCTGTATTAATCACTTTTTGGTAAATTTCTGTACATAATGTTATTTACTCTTATCATAAAAACAGACCTATAATTTCCCTTATAGGAAAAGGGTGGCTGTTATTCCAAATTCTTTAATGGCTTAAATATTAAAGGGTACTTAATTTAAAAAAACTTCATTACATAATTCTGTGTTAGATAAATTATTTACAATGATTATAAAACCACTGAAAAAGAAACTGCATACTTGATAAACCAAACATCCAAATCTTATACATTTGTCAGTCTTTCAATAATGAATTCTGGGGAAAAATAAATTCACAGACACCCAAGTGAATTGGCAACTGTAAGTGACAGAAGCCTTCTAAATCCTCTGTTTACACTGGGGATTAGCGGAGTAGATTTTGAGTTGCAAACTGAACAGTCCATGGTCAAGGGAACCTGCTCCCTGTCAGCCCGCAGGGCATAAGGACAAAGCATGGTCCTGGTAGGAAGTGACCCATAAACATATTCCTACCCAGGATTTATACAAAGCCAGTCTGCCTCACAGAAACTCCATATGACCATTAACTGGCCTGCAAGGCCTGCCAGGAGGCCTAATTACAGGTCTACAGAGCCCAATAACAAAAGCTGAAGGGCTTTAGCCTAGGGATGATCTGCTTTATACTGACTTGAGAGAGTCCATATAGAGGACCCAAAAGAAAGAGGTTTAGCTTTAAAATTCTCCCCAGAGAGCCAGCATTGTACTCAAGTCTAGAAAGCCCACATGCAACATACTTCAGCTAGGCTTAAACATACCACCCTCTCAAAATTAACATTCAACTACTGTCTGCTTAACATCTGCTCAAACATGGCAAGTTGCTGTGATATTGTTAGACTCTAACTGATAGCTTTCTTCTTACTAAATATTATTGGGGATAAATAATAGTCATTCAAATATAAATGTGTAACTGATGCTAAAACAAATAACTTATATTTTCTAAAAGTAATTTACTTAATAGTTCTCTTTAGGAAGCACTAGTATATCTTTTTGGATTAACACGAAGTGCAAAATCATGCTCATTATTGGAAACTGGGAGTTAAATTAACATTATCAATTTGATTTTGCATTAAAGGTATTAAATTTTATGTAGAATTTCTGAAGAAATGTGGTTTTGCAGAAACCACATTTGATGAAAAAAAGGTTTTAACCAATGCCCAAGTCAATGAAACTATTTGATTATATACATTTGTTTCTTTTAAAAAGCACAAGAATTCTTAATTCTTGATAACTTCTTTTAACTGTATATGTATGGTGGTATGAGGAGGATGTTTGACCCAATATCTCTTCTTTAATTACCTCACAAAGCCACTCTGGTGATGCCATAAAAAACTACTTCCACTCCTCCTGGCTAATGTTTATAAAACGCTCAGTTATATGTTAGGTGCTTTTCTAAAAACTTTATTATGTTAATTTATTTAGTTTTCATTAAAACTCTAAAGGTATATATTCTCATTCCCATTTCATACATGAAAAAACTGAGGTTGAACAAGGTTTAACAATTTTCCCATGGTTTTGTCAGTAAATAATGGATCTGGGAATAGCACCCAGGCCGTCTGACTTCAGAACTTGACCACCATACTCTATTGCTTTTCATACTAATTGCAAACATTTATTGAATGCTTACTATGTACCAGGTACTATTCTAAGTGTTTTACAAATGTTAATGCACTTAAAGTCCATAACAACCCCATTAGTATGTACTATTAGTATCTCAATTTTATAGATGAGGAAACTAAAGAAGAGCAAAGGGGAAGTGATCTGCTCAAGCTCACAAAGTTAGTTAGTGAACGAAGCCGGATATGAATCTAGACTAACCAACACGCAACCAAGCAGAAGCCTACATGGGGAAAAAAGAAGTCTGAAAACTATTTATTTATATGAAATAGAAGTTAACTTTTTAATCACTTGCTCTTTTTTTTTAGGTTTGCCCTGTATGAAAGCCTCTCTCACAATAAATCAACCTATTTCTTGGAGCCAGAGATCAGTGGTCAGAAGCCTATGGAGCAATACCTCTGTCGACTTTAAATCAGGGTTGCAGAATGGCTTTCTATGCTCCCCAGAAACAGTACAACATTAACATGGCAATTTCATTTGTAATTCTCAGAACTACAAATATTTAAAGCCAGACTGGACTTCAGAGAAGTACTGGGACTTACAAGATTAGATGGCTATGAAGAGAAAGGTTTAGGACTTGGCTTCCAGGTACTTAATGGGTAACTAAGAGAAGAAAATCCAAGTTTAACATGCTGCAGAATAACTGGGATGGAGTGAGGCACTTATGGCTTATTTCCAAAAACAGCTTCTTTCCTTGATATAGTGTTCTTACGTGTGTAACTCTTCTGTGTTTTACAATACTTAATTAGCTTCTATCCCAGCAAGGGTCACTGAAAGGCATGTCCATAGTTGGGGTGAAGAAGAAAACACTGGTAATCATAGAACATTACCCTAGATTTTTCAAAGTTCTCAGAAATATAGCTACTATGATCACCCTAATAGTTAAGGAAAAGAATTTGTATTCTGAATAAAACTTTAATCCTTTTGTATTATCAATTAAAAACAACTCATTTCAGAATCAAAGGCTTGCTTGAGGATAGAAATTATTTTATTATAAGGTAATTGTAGCATTATGCCTAACAAAACAAGATATGTATTTGGTAATGTTTTCTATCACCCTTCTTTCTGCTGAACGTAACTCAGGGATTTAACCTATGGATAGAAATAGCTCAGGAGTCAGAAATCATTGGATTTGAGTCCTGGTTTTCCCACTTACTAGGTATGTGATCTTTTACAAGTCATTTAAGCTTTGGGGATATTTGTAAAATGGAGTTAATTAGCTCTCCATGCAGTGATGTGAGTCAAATGATAAAAGATTTATGAAAATGCTTTGAAAACTGTAAAGCACAATAAAAAGTGCTGTAGATATTATTTAGAAAATGAAATATTACACAGAAATTTTATGATAAAGGGGATTTACTATACATGCATTAAATAAACTTCTATTTCTCTTATAACATTAGAGATATAATTTTAAAGGTTGCAGGTGTCAATAATTCTATTAAAAGTAAAATATTAAGGAGATAAAATATTAAGGAATATTTTTAGATTTCTCTAAAAATATTTTTAGAGAAAATTATGTCTTGAAACTATGTTCTGAGAAGTGTCATTTTTTCACGGTGATGAAAAATATTTATGTTTTGGAAAAATCTCTCCTCTAAGTTCTTCTTCAGACCTATGAGCATATGGAGCATAAGATGACATTGTGTTTTTGTGGAAAATCAACTAATGTGTGGAATGATGCTAACAAGTCAAACAACAGTGACATCAAAAATGATGGAGACGAGTCTTTAAGTAAACTCATTATCTTCCTTCTTCCTCCTGTGTGATAATCACATTTTGTTATCTCTTCTGTCATGTACTACCTTCAAGTTTAAGATTAAAAAGTTAGATTACTGCCATGTATCTTCTACTTTTGAAGCCAGGGAACTTTTCAATATATTTTTTTAAAATCCACCAAAGAGTGGTTTAAATGAGCATACCAGCATCCAAAGGCTTAATTTTCAGTTACCCAGAACAATTATTTCACAGTGACTTACTCACCAAAGATTAATAGCTAGAATTCTATTTGGCATAGTGACACTCACTACAGGCGCTATTAAAACTCCTGGGAAAGATCCAGAAGTTTTAGATATGGTTCCTGAACTTCAGACATTTATTATTTCATTGGGAAAATAGGTCCAACACTCATGAAATAAATATTAATATCAGCAGTATGTGAGTAAATACCAACATGAATGGTGTGCATAGAATAAAAGAAAAAGAATTCAAAGGAGAACAGAAAGATTACATGATGTAATGGTCAGAGAAATCACGTGGAAATGTTATCTGAGATGCATATTGAAGTGTTTAGAGAGAGAAAGAGGAAGGAGAAAGATATTTCTAGAGGAGAAAATAATCACAAGCAAAAATTCCCAGGTAGAAAAGAACATGAGTAACTCAAAGAATAATGAGAAGAAGTATAAAAATGAATTCTAAGAAAAGAAGTTAGAAAAGTCTGTGAATCCACCATACAGAACCTTGGAACCTTAAGCACAGAAGTATAAAATTGATCTTGTAAGCAATCTAGAACCAGTGAATAATTTTGAGCAAAGGAGCAGCATGACCAAGTGGTGGGTGAGAAAGAATCATCTAGCAATGGTACTCACCAGAAGCAATATGGAAATAAAAATTTTCTGGTGGCTACCATCTGCCAGACTCTGGGCTAGATACTTCACTTATAATATATATCTTCACAACAATCCTATAAGGTAATCATCATCTTTTCCCCTTACAGACTAGGAAATAATGGTGTAGGGAAATCCTTAAAACCTAAATATTGATACTGTCAAACAGGTAACTTAAATATGCAACATGGTCTAGTTGAGACAATAGGGGGGAATGTAATATGGTTTTTTATACTGCTGGTGGGAATGTAATATGGTTCAGCTGCTGTGGAAAAATCTGGTGGTTTTACAAAAAGTTAAACCAAGAATTTACCAAATGACTCCATAATTATACTCCTAGGTGTATACCCCTCAAAGTTACAAATGGTTACTCAAACAAGTACATATATATATGCATGTTCAAAGCTACACTGTTCACAATAGCCAAAAGGTGGAAAAAACCCCAAATTTCCATCAATAGATGAATGTATATATACTATATATATACATATATACATAATGTGTATATATATTATGTATTATTATGTATATATATTATGTATTATTATGTATATATTAATATATTATGTATATATTATATATATAATACAAATGTATTATGTGGAATGTATTATGTGGAATATTATTCAGCCATAAAAAGGAATAAAATACTGACACAGGCTACAACATGGCTATACCTCCAAAACATGCTAAATGCAAGAGGCTAGACACACAAGGTCACACACTGTATGATTCCATTTACATGAAATATGCAGAATAGATAAATCCATAGAGATAGAGGGCAGGTTGATGGTTGCGGTTGCCAGGAGCTGAGGGTAAGGTGAGGGGAGAGAAATTGCCTAATAGGTAATAGGTTTTACTTTGGAAATGTTTTTAAACTAGATAGAGGTGGTGGTTATATAGCTTTGTGGATGTATTTAATGCCACTGAATTGTCACTTTAAACAGTTATGTTTTATTTTGTCTTATGTGAATTTCACCTCAATAAATTACTTCTAAAAAGTAAAGAACTACAGTAAACTAGAAAATATACACATCTGCCATATTCCATTTAAAAAAACAAAAACGTTTTGGCTAAACAATAAACATCACACTACTGAAGGTCACAGAATGAGTGAGCAGTGGAAGCAGGTTTAGAACCCTTCCACTATTCACCACCCTCTCTCTGGAGAAGAGACAGAATTGAAGCAAAAGACCAACTAGGAGGTAATGGATTAACCTTTGGGTGGACTGTTTGGTGTCCAGACTAAGGAGTTGGCAGTGGGAAAGATAATAGAGGGATAACTATAAAAAATATTTCAAAATAAGTCATTCAATTCTAGGTGAATGACTGCCTATAAAGAAGTCAAAGATAAACATTTCAAGGTTTTGAATCTTAATGAATGTGAGAATGGTAAAAGTATTTTTTAAATGAAAAGAAAGAAGTCATGGCCAAGAGGATTTTTAATTGGATTTACTCAATATCATAAAGTAAATCATTATCTGAAGTTATATTGATAACTTAAAGATTCAGTCTTACAAATTTATATAGTTTTACAAGCTTGAGTCCTCCAGCATTTGGAAAAAACAAAACATCTTAGACATAACCTTAACTTCACATCACCTTCAAATTAAAAGTTAAACAAGAGACATGAAACTTCATTTCAATTGCATTTTGGCAATGAACATGAAAAAAGATTCTATCTAAATCTGAAGATTTAGCATAGCAAAATATAAAAATGTTAACAGTTTAGTATATACAAAATATGATCATAACAAATACAATAAAATCTCTGACTTCAAATTCAAGGTACATGGTTACATTTTGCTTAATGTATTTTACTCATACATATGTCTTTCAAAATCATACCGCTAGTAATTATTGCCAAATGTTATTAAATATATTTTAATTCCAAACCAAGGCCATGATTAACATTCACTAATAAATCAATAACAATGCAATGGTAATATATAAAACTTTCTTCTGGGACCCACAATTAGAGTAAAAGACTAAGTCTAGTCAGCAAGATTTCTACATATGAACCCTATCTACCAGATTATGGTAACTATAAGGCTGAAATAAATCCTGGCTCAAGAATCTAGCATACAGCCTTAAGTTCTTCCCTGTACCCAATTTTAAGGCCCCAAAGTTGAGGGTGTTTTCCCTGGGAACTCAAGTAAACTCCAACGAGACAGAATGGGAACTACCAGGCCTTCCTATCCAGCCACCTCAATCTTAGGACCAGGCTAGACTTTATCCATGAGCCTTACCAGACTGAGCTCAAGTTCTTATTCCCCCCTACTTTATTTTGCTTGTTTGTTTATTTTTAATAATACAATGAATACCTTGATTCATCACTGAAACAGAGATCCAGAACCTTGACAATAAGTTCTATATTTGCTTAGCGTTCCCCTATATCCATCTATCTGCTTCTCCTCTCCAAGGCCACAGGTTCTCATTAATTACAGTAATATATGTTTTTCAAAGGGGTATAATATGTTATTTCATGTTATAAAGCAAAATAGTCATAGAAATGGCATCAAAAAGCAAAATCTGGTTAAAATTGTTTCTTAACCAGTGACAATGGTTACAACACAATCCTTTTGTAAAACAATTTAGCAAGAATGTATAAAAAGCCACTCTACATATTAACACCCTCTAATCTCATAAACTCATTTCTATAGTAATCAATTCCAAGAAAATAAGCTAAACTATGGAAAACACTATTTGTAACAGGAGGTGCATAACAGTATTATGGGTAAGAGGGAAAAGCTAGAGACAATGTAAATGTTCAATAAGAAGAAAATGATTAAATAAATAATCCTATATCTAGCTAAGGTCTGTCCTTTGCTTATGGGGGGCAATGTTAAGTTTTTTAATTTGAAAATTGTCATAATATTTTGAATGTTTGTCAAATTCACAGAACCTCCCTATTTATCCTTAATAGAATTTAGAATGTTAAATTAAAAAATGAGGAGTGACAGCTGGGACCAATATAAGCAAGTTATACACTGAGGTCCGCACTGTCAGATCTGTTTTATAATATGCTTTTTGTGACCACCTAGAGGGGTGGGATAGGGAGGGTGGGAGGGAGACGCAAGAGGGCGGAGATATGGGGATATATGTATATGTACAGCTGATTCACTTTGTTATAAAGCATAAACTAACACACCATTGTAAAGCAATTATACTCCATAAAGATGTTAAAAAAATTTTTTTAAGGTAAAGAAAACTGTATAAAACTATGAAATACAATTCTTTATAGTTGCATTAACAGAAACAAATATTTTCTGGACTAAGCACCATAAATATTTTCCTTTAAAGCAAGAGTTTGTCAGTACTCAAGTAATGAACCTGGAAATATTTCTTCTAAGCAAAATGCCATTAAAGAATGAATATATATTATATAAATAACAGAGAATCGTATTAACTAGCTTTATCCTATAGTATATTTATTGGAGACTCAAAATTTGAAAAACCTAATAGTAAGCAAAATTTTAGTACATCATGTTTTCTATGTAATTAAAGATAAAATGAGTAAGATCAATACATAAAGATAAGTGACTTTTAAAGTAATATGAAATGGTACAGAGATTCACAGTCAACATATTAATTTTTATATGGTAAGTTACTTCAATTAGTGATTTATGAAGCTAGTATATCATTTATACTGGTGTTCCCAATCTTTAGACTGTAGACACATTGGGTAGGAATAAAAGGAGCTAATACAAGAAATCCTTGAATTAATATGCATACATGTATTTTTGCAATGAATATTAAAATATAACTACTATCATTTGGTAGTCTGAAATTACTTTTGATGTCAAAATAGAATTCTCATTTTCCAGTTGGAAATTATGAACTCTTTACAGATCCTTAAAAAGTAAATAATTTTAAGAAACATGTACTCCTTTGGTAATATTATTCTAACCCTACCTCATGCTTGATCTTGATAACTTATTATTTGACTGTAATATATATTTTTAAAAACCACATTAAGATTCAGAGTAAAATATCAGTACTTGGAAAAGGTAACATGGATCTCTTATATTTTTAAAAAGTAAAGTATTTAATGTGTACATGAATCTGGGTATTATAATCTAAAATCAAAGAAAGAATTATTGTACAATTGAGATATTAAAACATACAGATTTTTAAGATTAGATGGTATCCAGACGAATAGTCCAATGAGTTAGTCTAATGTAACTGGAAGAATTATTAAACATTTATCTCATTTCCTTTAGAGCAAAACCTTGATCTAAAAATCACACCTTATATAAATATTAAATCAAAATGATCACAGCCTCAAATATAAAATGTAGAAGTATAAAATTCTTCTTAAACATGCCACTAAAAGCACAGTCCGTAAAAGACAAAAATCAATAAACTGGACTTCATCAAAATTAAAACTAAAATCGAAGCCAGTTTTATAAATAAGAAGGTAAAGAATGACCTTTTAACATCACACTATAGCAATAAATATTTGAGGTAAAATATGGCCATACAAAGATCTCACAAATTTGTGAGGCTATATGAAAATAGGTGTTTTGCTCTTTGACCCATCTGTAAGCATGCTAGGATTTATTTCACATATTTTCATTTAAATAAAGTTAATTATTAACACTTACCAGCAGCTTCAAGAACCAGTTGTAGTCTTGCTTTGGCCTGTTCAGCTGGTGGCTAAAAATCAACCATAAAAGACACTTACAAGGTAGTTTTAACAGAGCTTTAAATTAATGCATTATTACGTTGAGTATCAGAAAATTTAGAGAACTTTGTCATAATCAGTATTAATATCCACCCACATCTTAACAAAATTCCATCACAGCAGCTCTACCAATCTACTCTCTCACCCTAGTAATCAAATCACACTTTTCATTATTATGATTCAAGAATGAAGTTCTTCCTTTTTCTTTTTTTTTTTTTTTACTGGAATAGCTTTTATTTGTTATCCAACATGTACCAGTCAGCAACAGCCTAAATACATATAATTTAATAAGGAGGCAAAACCCACACATTTAACAACATACTCTCAAGCTGTGTTGTTTCTTTGCATATGGAAACATGCAAAATGACCTATTAGAAGTTAAATAGCAACTTAAAGTCCAATATCTCAGGCAAATTATATCCTAAAACCAAATATTTTCTGCTTTCCTTACGGTATTTGAAAGGAGCAATTGTGATAAAGATAGGACACAACGTGAGTTACTGCTTTCAATTCCTACTAACTGTCCTAAAATTAGTCTCTCAATGAACTTTGATTCAATACAGTTGATAATGTTGAAACTACTTTCCTACCAGTGACCTTATTCTGAGATTTTTGGATATGTTGATGGTATCCAAACAATAAGATGGATTGTATCAAGGTTATGATCTTTATGAAAGACTTGTTAAAAACTGTTTTTAATACTTAAGACTTTACATTTCTTAAGATGTCAGTAAGTGACTAAATAATCTCATGTTTATATACGATACCATCATTTGAGAATTAACATTTTACAAGATATATTTGAATGTTTTGCTATTTGTGAAAAAACAGCCTGAATGAAAAGAATTACATAATTGGATATGGAAAGAAGATGTTGTGCTCAGAAAAGTTTAAGAATTTGAATGGTACTTCTGAATAAACTGTAAGAAACAGGATAGGAGAGTGGTAGATGAGACAGGAAAGAAGACAGGGCTAGCCTTTTATATCATAGAAGAGGGATTAACAAACTATGACCTAAACCTGGTTTTGTAAATAAGTTTTATGGGAACATAGCCATGCCCATTGGTTTATATATTGTCCATGGTTGCTTTTGTGCTCAACTCAACAACAGCAGAGTCAACTATTTGCGGCAGGACTCTTATGGCCAGCAAAGTCTAAAATATTTACTATGTAGATCTTTAAGGAAAAGACTGTTGACCCCTGCCATATAAGACGGAGAGACTTGGAAGAATGTGAAACAGTGGGGTGACAAGATGAGATCTGCACTCTGACACATCATTCTAGCAATATACTTGAGGATGAACTGCAAAGAATGTGACAGAAGGCAAGGAGCTCAGTTAGGGAGCAATTAAAGAACTCCAGATGAGAGACGATGAGGGCCTGGGGAGGAGCAGTAGCAGTAAGGTTGGAGAGGAAGAACTAGATTTGAGAAACATTTAATTGGTAACATGAAAGGACTGATTGGATATGAGAGAAGGAGGAGTTGACAAACAAAAAGAATATTTTATGTCATATGTTTGTAGAAAAAATGTACGTAAGTGTGCTTTATAAAGTTATCAATATTAAAAATGTGACATCAAATTAAAATATCATAGCAAAATATCAATAGAAGACTGTGACATCTACTGAATATGATCTCTCTAACAGTTATAAAGGAAACTGCCAAGCAATTAACACGAACATTTATAATGATGAAAGGCAAATGACATTTGACATCAGTATCAGGGAGCATAGTGAGTGTGCAAAACTGCGGAGCACATGGCCCAGCTAAAGAAAGCAGCTGGTACTCAGCACCAACTCAGTGTTGTCATGCAGAAATGCAAATCAAGCGTTATAAAACTTCTTCATTTTTTTTCCTGAGACTTTAAGTCACCATAAAGACAAATACTGTGTGGAACAAACAGTACTTCTCAGAGCCAGATTCAATCCTGAAACAGACAGTCTGTGATCTCTGCCATCTACTTAACAAACACAGTAGAAACATGATATTGATACTTTGTGCAACATAGCATAACTAGAATGGCAAGAAGGAAATAATGTTCTGACTAGCAGATCTCAAGCAAGCACAGAATTATGAAGTATACATTTCAGAGTATCCTAGTAAGCAGTGACGTTTGATAGAAAAATGTGAGAAACTTTATTGGGTAAGATATTTCATGGGAAAGTTATAGGTATTTCATAAGAAACGATTATTTTTACCAAATAAGAAATATTTAAAACAAATATACAAAGTGATGAGTACCCACATTCAGTAAAATATTAACAATATTGTTAAAGTCTCTTAACCCACAAAACCTCCTCCATAGCAGCTCCCTCTCTCCCCCAGTTAAAATCTATGTCTTAAAAATATGTTGATTACCGTCCCTAAGAGTCTTAATGGTTGATGATTATGATAAAAACACCTGTTAAGACATATTTATATTTTATTAATTCCTCTAACAATCTATAATACAGGATTCATATTTCAAAGATAAAGAAAACCATGGAATAAGAGTAGTTTCCTAACTTGCCTTTACTAGTAAATGATAGGCTGAAATTAAGACCTTCTGACTCCAAATTTCAGGATTCTTCTAACTACATCACTAGGATATTCATGAATTCAAAGCAATTAATTTCACAGATATAAAAGCACACGGATAGATTTTTGATTCTGTTCAAAAAAAAATCTATCCAAGATAGTACATTTGCCTATACAAATATAACTTCCTAAATTATTTGCGAAATATAAGGATCAATTCCAACTATGGGGACAAACACATTGTTAGATTTGCCAGACTTTTAAAAGTAATTTGTCTTTTATAAGTATTTTTACTTTTAAAAATATTTGATTCATTTCACAAGCATTTTTCTTGGATAGGGTATTCAGATACACATGTTCTCTCACTTTTTTCCCACCTGCAAATATCTTTCTTTCGCCACAACTGGTGAATAATTTGAATGGATATGGGATTCTCGGTTGCAGTCTTTTTCTCTCAGTCATTTGCCCTTCAAATTCTTTCCAAGTGCTCCTCCACAATATTTCAGCCTTGAGTTTGTCCCAGAGAGGGAAAGCATCACAACAGGTCACTTGGCTGAAACCCTCCAGGTCCCACCTACCTATCTGCATCAGTAGCTGCTTGACCCAGAAAAAGTAGATAAGCTGGAGCTGGAAATGGAGAGGAGGCAGCCTGATTTATGTTGCCATCATTCTGATTGCCAGTTATAGTTACTTTTTAAGAAAAGATTAAGAAGAAAGAAGAAACAGAATACACAGTTAAAAGAACATTTTTCTACTAATCCATTTTTAGTTAGGTATCATCATACTAAGCTGACTTAGATTGAAAAAACCTTTGGGGCTTGACTGCCAACAGATTGAAAAAACCTTTGGGGCTTGAGTGCCAAAATTTCTAATGCTTTAACTATTTTAGAGTGTATTAGACTCCAGGGATTGGTATGAATTCCATCTAAAACTGGTAAATGGTACTAATGTTATTCAGAGCCAGAAAAAAAAATACTTTATGAAATAAATAAGAAGCTAGCATCAAATACAAATGCATGGAATACAGCAATTTCTCAAAATAAGAACTGATAAATGAGGACATATTTAAGAACACAATGTCACAATTATATTGTATGAAGCAAACTTATGGAGAAAAAATTGTATTCTATTAAAAAATAATATTCCTATGGGAAAAAAATCTGTAAAAAATACAAATACATGGAGGCTAAATAATACACTACTAAATAACCAAGAGATCACTGAAGAAAACAAAGAGGAAATCAAAAAATACCTAGAAAAAAGTGACAATGAAAACATGATGACACAAAACCTACGGGATGCAGCGAAAGCAGTTCTAAGAGGGAAATTTATAGCAATACAATCCTACCTCAAGAAACAAAAAAAATCTCAAATAAACAACCTAACCTTACACCTAAAGTGATTAGAGAAAGAAGAACAAAAAAACCCCAAAGTTAGCAGAAGGAAAGAAATCATAAAGATCAGATCAGAAATAAATGAAAAACAAATAAAGGAAACGAGCAAATATCAATAAAACTACAAGCTGGTTCTTTGAGAAGATAAACAAAATTGATAAACCATTAGCCAGACTCATCAAGAAAAAAAGGGAGAAGATTCAAATCAACAGAATTAGAAATGAAAAAGGAGAAGTAACGACTGACACTGCAGAAATACAAAGGATCATGAGAGATTACTACAAGCAACCATACGCCAATAAAATGAACAACATGGAAGAAATGGACAAATTCTTAGAAGAGCACAACCTTCTGAGACTGAACCAGGAAGAAACAGAAAATATAAACAGACCAATCACAAGCACTGAAATTGAGACTGTGATTAAAAATCTTCCAACAGGGCTTCCCTGGTGGCGCAGTGGTTGAGAGTCTGCCTGCCGATGCAGGGGACACAGGTTCGTGCCCCGGTCTGGGAAGATCCCACATGCCATGGAGCAGCTGGGCACGTGAGCCATGGCCGCTGAGCCTGCGCGTCCGGAGCCTGTGCTCCGCAACGGGAGAGGCCACAACAGTGAGAGGTCTGCGTACCGCAAAAAAAAAAAAAAAAAAATCCAAGAAACAAAAGCCCAGGACCAGATGTCTGCACAGGTGAATTCTATCAAACATTTAGAGAAGAGCTAACACCTATCCTTCTCAAAGTCTTCCAAAATATAGCAGAAGGAGGAACACTCCCAAACTCATTCTATGAGGCCACCATCACCCTGATACCAAAACCAGACAAAGATGTTACAAAAAAAGGCCAATATCGCTGATGAACAAAGAATCAAAAATCATGAACAAAATACTAGCAAACAGAATCCAACAGCACATTGAAAGTATCTACACCATGATCAAGTGGGGTTTATCCCAGGAATGCAATGATTCTTCAATATACGCAAATCAATCAATGTGATACACCATACTAACAAAGTGAAGGATAAAAACCATGTGATCATCTCAACAGATGCAGAAAAAGCTTTCAACGAAATTCAACATCCATTTATGCTAAAAAATCCTCCAGAAAGTAGGCATAGAGGGAACTTACCTCAACATAATATAGAGCATATATGACAAACCCACAGCCAACACCGTTCTCAATGGCGAACAACTGAAACCATTCCCATTAAGATCAGGAACAAGACAAGGTTGCCCACTCTCACCACTATTTTTTTTTTTTAAATTTTTTATATTTTGCGGTACGCGGGTCTCTCACTGTTGTGGCCTCTCCCGTTGCGGAGCACAGGCTCTGGACACACAGGCTCAGCAGCAAAGGCTCGCGGGCCCAGCCGCTCTGCGGCATGTGGGATCTTCCCGGACAGGGGCACGAACCCGCGTCCCCTGCATCGGCAGGTGGACTCTCAACCACTGAGCCACCAGGGAAGCCCCTCACCACTATTATTCAACATAGTTTTGGAAGTTTCAGTCACAGCAGTGAGACGAAAAAGAAATAAAAGGAATCCAAATCGGAAAAGAAGAAGTAAAGCTGTCACTGTTTGCAGATGACATGATACTATATATAGAAAATCCTAAAGATGCTACCAGAAAACTACCAGATCTAATCAATGAATTTGGTAAAGTAGCAGGATACAAAATTAATGCACAGAAATCTCTTGAATTCCTATACACCAATGATGAAAAATCTGAAAGAGGAATTAAGGAAACACTCCCATTTACCATTGCAACAAAAAGAATAAAATATCTAGGAATAAACCTACCAAAGGAGAAAAAAAAAAAAACCTGTATGCAGAAAACTACAAGACACTGATGACAGAAATTAAAGATGATACAAACAGATGGAGAGATATACCATGTTCTTGGATTGGAAGAATCAATATTGTGAAAATGACTCTACCACCCAAAGCAATCTATAGATTCAATGCAATCTCTATCAAACTACCAATGGCATTTTTCACAGAAGTAGAACAAAAAATTTTACAATTTGTATGGAAACACAAAAGACCCCGAATAGCCAAAGCAATCTGGAGAAAGAAAAACGGAGCTGAAGGAATCAGGCTCCCTGATTTCAGACTATACTACAAAGCTACAGTAATCAAGACAGTATGGTACTGGCACAAAAACAGAAAGATAGATCAATGGAACACGATAGAAAGCCCAGAGACAAACCCACGCACATATGGTCACCTTATCCTTGATAAAGGAGGCAAGAATATACAATGGAGAAAAGACAGCCTCTTCAATAAATGATGCTGGGAAAACTGGACAGCTACATGTAAAAGAATGAAATTAGAACACTCCCTACACCATACACAAAATAAACTCAAAATGGATTAAAGACCTAAATGTAAGGCCAGACACTATAAAACTCTTAGAGGAAAACATAGGCAGAACACTCTATGACATACATCACAGCAAGATCCTTTCTGACCCACCTCCTAGAGAAATGGAAATAAAAACAAAAATAAGCAAATGGGACCTAATGAAACTTAAAAGCTTTTGCACAGCAAAGGAAAACATAAACAAGATGAAAAGACAACCCTCAGAATGGGAGAAAATATTTGCAAATGAAGCAACTGACAAAGGATTAATCTCCAAAATTTACAAGCAGCTCATGCAGCTCAATAACAAAAAAACAAACAACCCAATCCAAAAATGGGCAGAAGACCTTAATGGACACTTCTCCAAAGAAGATATACATATTGCCAACAAACACATGAAAGAATGCTCAACACCATTAATCATTAGAGAAATGCAAATCAAAAGTAAAATGAGATATCATCTCACACCAGTCAGAATGGCCATCATCAAAAAATCTACAAACAATAAATGCTGGAGAGGGTGTGGAGAAAAGGGCACACTCTTGCACTGCTGGTGGGAATGTACATTGATACAGCCACTATGGAGAATAGTACTGAGGTTCCTTAAAAAACTAAAAATAGAACTACCATATGACCCAGCAATCCCACTACTGGGCATATACCCTGAGAAAACCATAATTCAAAAAGAGACATGTACCACAATGTTCACTGCAGCTCTATTTACAATAGCCAAGACATGGAAGCAACCTACGTGTCCATCGACAGATGAATGGATAAAGAAGCTGTGGCACATATATACAATGGAATATTACTCAGTCATAAAAAGAAACGAAATTGAGTTTTTGTAGTGAGGACCTAGAGTCTGTCATACAGAGTGAAGTAAGTCAGAAAGAGAAAAACAAATACCATATGCTAACACATATATATGGAATCTAAAAAAAAAAATGGTTCTGAAGAATCTAGGGGCAGGACAAGAATAAAGATGCAGATATGGAGAATGGATTTGAGGACATGGGGAGGGGGAACAGTAAGCTGGGACAAAGTGAAAAAGTGTCATGGACTAATACATACTACCAAATGTAAAATAGCTAGTGGGAAGCCGCCACATAGCACAGGGAGATCAGCTCGGTGCTTTGTGACCGCTTAGGGGGTAGGATAGGGAGTGTGGGAGGGAGATGCAAGAGGGAGGAGATATGGGGATATATGTATATGTATAGCTGATTCACTTTGTTATAAAGCAGAAAGTAACACACCATTGTAAAGCAATTATACTCCAATAAAGATGTTAAAAAATAATAATATTCCTTAAATCAAAATTAGTAATGCATAATTAGAAAAATATTACCAAAACTGAATTACACAGAATATAAATGTTGTTCCCTTAAAAAATAAATATTAGCAATGACATTGATAGAACAACAGTAAGTACAGTATGAATTTTTACTATAAGATTTTATATCACATAGGGCTTAAACTTTCTAAATTAATAGGGGTCCTTTTTTGGGGAGGAGGGGTTTGGTAGTCTTTCTATTGCCATGGATTCTACAGAACTGCCCTGCTCCCTCCCCTCCCCTTGGTAGCCAAGTATACCTACATAACTCCATTGGTAAGCCCTAGTTTTAGAGAAGAAAGTGGTTTCTTAGGAAGAAACAAAAGCTCCTAAGATGAAACCAAAAGAAAGGTCAGTCTCTTGATGACTTGTGGAGGTGACCAACCTCAGTGTCTAGACTTTTTCCTTCAACTTTGGTTTTGCTCTTATTTAGTCCAATACCCTGAGTTCCTTACAAATAGACTGACTGCATGTCTAGATTCTCAAAATACTGCCAAAGCTAACATTCCAAAAAAAAAAGAGAAGCAAAAAGAAGTCTATCCTTACAAAAGCCAGTTTACACACTGAACTATTTAAACTATTTGCTCACTCTTCTCACTTCCATTCATATTTAGCTTCCTAACCACTGGCCACCCCTATGGAAATTCTGTAAGTTGATGAAGCTACAGCCATTCCAGCTGCCAACCACACTTTTGGCTTTGTTGATGACAGGGAAATATAAAGTCTGAAAGAAAGACTGGCTGAGCAAGGAGAGAACTCAAGCTTAGCAACAACATTTCACAAAATAAAATTAGGACTGCATTATATGGTTTTCAGCTATTACTCTCAATTTTATATTATCATATGCTCTTTTTATACAAAAAAATATATACAGAGAGGATTCTGGAACATGGCAGAGTAATAAACACCAGGAATCCATCTCCCCATCTAGACAATAATTACACTGGCAGAATCTGTCTGACATAACTCTTTTAGAACGCTGGATTATTTTGAAGGCTTGCAAACTACCAGGGGAAGATGTGGAGGGTAAATTGCGGTTAATTTTGGTCAGTTTCAGCTATTAGCACAGTAGCAACTACCCATCCCCCACCCCCAGCCACGTGACAAGCAACAGTGCACCTGTTCCTAGAGCAGCTTGCACACAGCTCAAGTGTTGGCAAGAATGTGGAGAAATTGGAACCATTATGTACTATTGATGGGAATTAAAATGATACAGGGTTGTGGAAAACAATAAGGCAGTTCCTCAAAAAATTAAAAAATAGAATTACCATATGATCTAACAATTCCACATCTGGGTACATACCCCAAAGAATTGGAAGCAGGGTCTTGAAGAGATATTTGTACACCCATGTTCATAGAAGCATTATTCATAAGAGCTGAAATGGAAACACCCAAGTGTCCACTGATGAATCAATGGATAAGCAAAATGTGGTATAAACATACACTGAAATATTATTCAGCCTTAAAATGGAAGGAAATTCTATAATATGCTACAACATGGATGTGATCAGAAAAGATGTTTGATATGATTTCAATCTTCTTAAGTTTATTGAGACTTGTTTTGTGTCCCACCGTATGGTCAGTCCTTGTGAAAGTTCCATGTGTACCTAAGAAGAACGTGTATTCTGCTGCTGTTGTATAAAATAAAACAATTACTCAGGATATCCTGAGTCTCAAGCTCTGCCACAGAGGCTGAGGGTGGGAGAGAAGTCAGGGTTGCATGGGCACCTCTGCTGTGTCTGGTGTTGTCAGGTTTGCAGTTCTGGGGAGGGGGATGGTGTCCCAGGCCCTGCTGCCACTGCAGCCCAGTTACCTGTGGCCACAGATGCCACTGTGGCCAGGAGGCCAAAGTCATGTGTGCTGCCTCCCTTGCTGCTGCTAAATGCTATGGGCCTGTGGGCACAGCTGCTGAGGCTGGAGGGCCTTAATCGCAGGCACCTCCTCTACTCTTTCCTCAGTTCTATCTCCCCTATGTGTTCTAGACCACCCATATGTAGATGTACAGAAATGCAGAATTCTCTGGCACTCTGGTATGTTGGGCAGAGTCAGCTTTGCTCAGTTGTGGATGTTTTACTGGTTGAATATTGAAGGGAAGAGACAAAGGTAATGTTTCACTCTATGCCATGATGCTGACATGACTCCAATACAGTCTCAAATTTCAAAGATCTGAAAGCATAATGAGGAAGATAATAAAAATAATAATTTAAAGAAACTACTATTTACTAAATGTTTACATTATGCCAATCATGTGTGTTACTTCTATATTTTCTTAAAATTTTCAGAGAGCTTATCAAGGTATAATGAAACCACAATAAATTACACCATTTAAAGTGTACAGTTTTATAGGTTTTGACATACTCATACAGCCATGAGCATCATTACTGTTAAGATAATGAGCATGTCCATTACTCCAAAATTTTCCACGTCTTTCTTTAATTCTTCCATGCCCCTCTGTGCCTCCATTCCACTTCCCAGTTCGCAGGCAACCACTGATCTGCTTTCTATCACTATACATTACTTTGCACTTTCTACTATGTTATATAGATGGAATCATATGATATGTACTCTTTTATGTCTAGCTTTTAAACTCAGCATAATTATTTTGAAATTCATCCATGCTGTTGTATATATCGATATGCATTCCTTTTTACTGCTGGGTAGTATTCCATTGTAAGTAAATACTACAACTTCTTTATGCATTTACCTGTTGACAAACATTCAAACTATTTCTAGTTTCTTGGCTATTATAAAACATACTATAAACATTAAGGTAAAAGTCATTATATAAATATATGCTTTCAGATCTCTTGGGTATATATCTAGGATTGGAATGGTTGAATTGTATGGTAAACATATGTTTAACTTTTTAAGAAAATACCAAACTGTTTCCAAAGTGGTTTCATATTCCCACCAGCACTGTATAGGAGTGTCAGTTGCTCCACATCCTAGTCATGACTTAGTATACCTTATTGTGGTTTTAATCTATATTTCCCTAATGATTATTGGTGTTGAGCATCTTTTCATGTGCCTATTTATTATCTATATATATATATTTGATGGTAAAATAGATGGTCAAATCTTTTGCCAATTTTATTAAACTGCTTTCTTATTATTGAGTTTTCAGAGTTCTTAATTATAATGAAAGTAATTTTTCATATATGAGGTCTGCAAATTATACACACACACACACACACACACACACACACGGAATTATATATTTATACTTATAAAGCCTCCCCGCCCCACTGAGTGACTTGTTTTTTCATTGTCTTAAGAGTTTCTTTTGAAGAGCAGAATTTCCTAATATTGATGAAGTCCAATTTATCAATTTCGTCTTTTATGAATCATGCTTTTGTGGCGTTATATCTGAGAAATCTTTACCTAACCCCACCTCACAAAGATTTGTCCTATGTTTATACCTAGAAGTTTTACGGTTTGTTTACATTTAGTTCTATGAAATACATTTTGTTAAGTCTGTATATGGTGCAACATATACATTGAAAAACCTTTTGTTTTTCTGTGGTTTTTATTTTTTGCTTTAAATGAGTCTATTTCTAGACTCTCTATGCTGTTCCATTGATCAATTTGTCAATCTTGATACTAATACCACACTGTCTTTATTTCTTTGAGTACAATTTTACATTAACTTGAAATCAGGTGAATAACTTCTCCAAATTTTTTCTTCTCAAGTAGTTTTGGCTCCTCTAGCTCTTATGCATCCCCAGTTTCAAAATAAGCTTATCAATTTCTACCAAAAAAAAAAGTCCCTGCTAAGATTTTAGCATGGGATTGCATTGAATCTACATAGCCATTTGAGGAGAAGGGACATCTCAACAATGTTAAGTTTTAGCCCGGTATATATTTTTCTATCATTTTTACCTCTTGGCCTTTATATCTGAAACGTTTTTTTTTTTTTAAATAGGCAGCACATAGTTGGATTTTGCTTTTATGTAATCTGAAAAAATTCTGCCTTTTAATTAGAATGTTTAGACCAATTTACACTTAATGTAAGTAATTAATCTACCACATTGCTATTTGTTTTCTATTTGTCCCATGTGATTTTTGCTCCTTTTTTCTTCTTTTTCTGCATTTTCTTAGATTGACCATATTTATAACTCCATTTTATATTCTTTGTTGGCTTATTAGCTATAATTCTTTTGTGTTATTTTGGTTGTTGCTAAGTTTGCAGTATACTTCTTTAACTTTTCACTCTCTATCTTCATTATACCACTTCCTATATACTATAGAAACCTTATAATAGTATCCTCTCATTTCTCCCTTCCCAGCCTCTGTATTACTATTGTCATTGCTGTCACATATTGTTATAAACTCCACAATATACTGTGTCTACGTTTTAAACATCATCTTTTAAAGAGATATACTTACCCATGATGTTATCATTTCTAGTACTCTCTAATCTTTTATTATATCAACCCAGTTTTCCATCTGGTATCATTTTCTTTTTGGCTTAAAACAACAATCAGTTATTCTTTCTCATGGTTTCTTTGTGTCAGGAAGGTGGGAAGGAATCAGCTGGGCAGATGCACACAGCTGGGCAGGTGCACACAGCCGGGCGTTTGGCCAGCTGTCTCCTTGTCCTCAAGTGGTCTTGGTGGTCTCTTGGCATGGGCTCATTTGGGCTTCCTTACAACATGGTGGCTTCTAGGCATTTGGGCTGTTCCATGACAGCTGATGGCTTCCAGAAGGAGTGTTCCAACAAGCTGTGGTGCTTTGTATGACTCCTTCTTAGCAGTCACAGTGTCACTTCTACTGCACTCCACTGGTTACCAAGAGTCCCAAGCCAAAGTCAAGGGAAGGAGAATTAGATTCCATGTCTTGATGGGGGAGGTGCAAGGTTCTAGAAGTGCATGTGGGGTGGGAGATATTGTTTTGGTTCTCTGTCACATGTGATGCTCCATATGTTTCCTTACTGCCCCCCTCCCAGTCCTAGCTGAGTCAGGAGACCCCAAGGGCTCCTTGTCATTCCCTGACCATCTGGTGTTCTAGCCAAAAGGAAATGCTAGCCCAAGTCTTGCAGGGGCCTTCCCTGCCTCCCTGAGAACACAAAGACCTGTGTCCCATTACTCAACCCACCACCCTTTCCAGGGGCCATTTCACCCTGCTGGACCCAGAGCCTTTCCTCCAGGTCCAGAGCAGCTCCCAGTCCCTGAGGACTCACTCTTTTTTTTAATTATTGGAGTATAATTGCTTTATAATGTTTTGTTAGTTTCTGCTGTACAGTGAAGTGAATCAGCTACATGTATACCTATATCCCCTCCCATTTGGACCTCCCTCCCACCCCTAGCCACCATCCCACCCATCCAGGTCATCACAGAGCATGGAGCTGAGCTTCCTATGCTTTACAGCATGTTCCCACTAGCTATCTATTTTACACATGGTAGTGTATGTATGTCAATCTTAATCTCCCAGTTTGTCCCACCCTCCCCTCCCCACGCGTCCACATGTCCGTTCTCTACGTCTACGTCTCTATTCCTGCTCTGCAAATAGGTTCATCTGTACCATTTTTCTAGAGTCCACATACATGCGTTAATATACAATATTTGTTTTTCTCTTTCCGACTTACTTCACTCTGTATGACAGGCTCTAGGGCCATCCACGTCTCTACAAATGATCCAATTTCGTTTCTTTTTATGGCTGAGTAATATTCTATTGTATATATGTACCACATCTTCTTTATCCATTCATCTGTCGTTGGCCATTTAGGTTGCTTCCATGTCCTGGCTATTGTAAACAGTGCTGCAATGAACATTGGGGTACGTGTGCCCTTTTGAGTTATGGTTTTCTCAGGGGTACGTGTGCCCAATAGTGGGATTGCTGGGTCATATGGTAGCTCTACTTTTAGTTTTTAAAGGAATCTCCATACTGTTCTCCACAGTGGCTGTATAAATTTACATTCCCACCAACAGTGCAAGAGGGTTCCCTTTTCTCCACACCCTCTCCAGCATTTATTGTTTCTAGATTTTTTGATTATGGCCATTCTGACCAGTGTGAGGTGATACCTCATTGTAGTTTTGATTTGCATTTCTGTAAAAATTAGTGATGTTGAGCATCCTTTCATGTGCCCCTTGGCCATCTGTATGTCCTCCTTGGAGAGATGTCTATTTAGGTCTTCTGCCCATTTTTTGATTGGGTTGCTTGTTTTTTTGATATTGAGCTCCATGAGCTGTTTCTATATTTTGAAGATTAATCCTTTGTTGCTTCATTTGCAAATATTTTCTCCCATTCTGAGGGTTGTCTTTTTGTTTTGTTTATGGTTTCTTTTGCTGTGCAAAAGCTTTTAAGTGGTATCATTTTCTAGTGCTGAAATGGGTTCCTTTGATATTTCTTGTACTGCACGATGTTTGGTGATAAATTCTTTCCATTTTTGAGTGTCTTTTAAAAAAATTTTCATTTGGCCTTCATTTTTGAAAGATATTCTCCCAGGGTACAGAATTCTAGGCGTATAGTATTTTTCTTCCGTTATTTTAAAGATGTTGCTTTATTGTCTTGTAGTTTGCATTGTCTCTGATGACGAATCTGCTTCCATGGTTATCTTTATTCCCTCATACATAATAACAATGATATCTTTACTCTATTTGCTTTTAAGATTTTCTTCTCATAACTGGCTCTAAGCAATTTGATTGTGATATGCCTTGGTGTAGTTTTATTCACATTTCCTGCGCTTGGGGCTTGTGGAGCTTCTTGGAACTGCTATTTTATAGTTTTTATCAAGTTTGGAAACATTTTAGTCATTATGTCTTCAAGTATATTTTTCTGTTGCCCCCTTTTCTCACGTTTCCCTTCAGGACTCCAGTGACATGAATGTTGTGTACTTGGCTGCCTGAAGTTGTGCCACAGCTCAGAAATGCTCTTTTTTTTCTGCTTTTGTTTTTTAGTCTTTCTCTCTCCAGTTTCATTTTGGATAGCTTCTTTTGCTATGTCTTTTAGTTCACTAATCCATATCCTGCAATGTGTCATCTCCATTAACCTCATCCAGTGTAATTTTCATCTCAGTCATGTAGTTTTTATGTCTAGAATTTTTATTTTTTATAGTTTTCATGTTTCTACTAAATACATTCAGTCAATCTAGCAGCTCTCTGACCATATGAAAGATAGTTATGATAATTCTATTAATGTCCTTATCTACTAATTTTCTTATTGTATCAATTCTGAGTCAGTTTCAACTGACTGATTTTCCTAATACATGTTATACTGACTTGGTTTCATGAATACATGGTAATTTTTGACAGAATGTCAGACATTGAGAATTTTATTTTGTTGTGTGTTAGATATTTTTGTATTCCTATAAATTATCTTAGTTTTTGTTCTGGGACACAGTTAAATTACTTGGAAGCAGTTTGATCCTTTCAGTTCTGACTTTGTTAGGCAGAACCAGAACAACTTTAAGTCTGTAGTTAATTTTTCCCCACTACTGAGATAAGACATGTTTAGTACTTGAGTGGAAGCACTATGAATTAGGAGGCTTTCCATACTGGTTGTTGGGAACAGCACTATGCCCAGCTCTGCGTGAGTGGGAGGTACGATTTCCTCGAGTCACTTCAGGTGGTTCTTTCCCAAGCCTTGGATAGTTTCTTCACATGCAAGTACTGATGAGTAGTCTGCTTAATACTCAAGGGGTCCTCTGCAGATTTTCTGTAGCTCACTCTTCTCTGGTAACCTGCCCTGTGAATTCTAGAGACTTTCACCTCCCTGATATCACAGCTCCATCTTCTCAACTCAAGGAGACCACCAGGTGCTACCTGGGTTCTCCCTCCCTGTGGCATGACAGGACAAGTTCTCTAGGCCTTAAGCCTAGAATGGCTCACCTCATTTTTCCCATCTCTCAGGAATCACTGTCTTTCATGTTTGAAAAGTCCACTGTCTTGAGAGCTGTTTTTTCAAAGAATTTATCCAATTTTTTTAGTTGTTTGAGATGGGAGGGTAAATCTGACCTGTTATTCCATCTTTACTGGAATCGTAAGGCTATTATTTCTTTTAATACTGACAACAGCCTTGTGGGGAAAAGTTACTGGTCCAGAGTCACATAGCCCTTTTTCTAATGCATGTTCATAAAAATGCATTATCTATACAAAAAACCTATTGGTTCCCTTTGTCTGGACAACTTTTACTTCCTTTTCCTAGCTAAACTATGTTCTTTCAAAGTTCAGCTCAAGAGGCAACACCTCCTAAAAATCTCATCAGTTTCAGCTTATTTTCTCCCTGACTGCTTTCATGATGATTACAATTCTCTGCTCTATGCTCCTGTAATGTCCTAGGCACACATGTATCAGCACATCTTCAGTATAATTACTCATTTTGTTTCCTATCTTTCCTTCTTTGAAGGTTATCAGCTTTTTGAAGGCAACAACTGTCTTACATCTCTGTGTCATTAGCACCTAGGATAGTATTTGGAAAACAGTCAATGCTCAGTAGGTATATTTTTGAAATAAACTTCCTAGTAAATTTTAGAATCCTTATAATTATCATATATAAAATAATTTTGAAGTACTAATTTCAAGGAATTCTATCTGTTAGGAAGAATTTACCTAACTTAAATAGCTGGATGTTTGAGAGAATGATAATGGTATTGTGGAAATTATAACAAGTAGTAAAAATGAACCATGTAATCTGCACATAATTAATAAGTTTTTTAACCAACCTGTTTGATAATAAAATGGCAATTCTTAAAGTGATCACATGAGCTCCAAATATATATATATGTGATAATTTCTATGTGCCATATCTTTCCCAGCAACATGAAAGACATTCCTGAAAGACAGCATAAACTATCTAAAAAAAATTAACTTTTTTGAAAAAATCTAATAGTTGTTATTTATTTTATGCTTATAATGTTCCAGACCCTGTGCTAAATACTTTACATACATCTTATTTAACAAAATTCTCATAACAATCCTGACAAGACAGGCATTCTTAATGCTATCTCTTAGATGAAGAATAAATTACCATAAGTTACAAAAATGATAAGGTGGCAGAACTTGAATTTTAATCCAGATCACAAAATCTATGTTCTTAGCAACTCTATACTGCCTCATAACTTGAGATTCATCTGCTTATTAAGTTTCACTGGGGGGGGGAGAGAGATAAATCTAATAATTTTTAATTTCCATAAAAGACTGATAAAGTCAAAACTAAATTTTCTTTAGTCTTTTGGATGCTACCATTAACGATCTTAAAGACTGTGAGTGCCATCTAAAAAGCTCATTTTAATCAAGCTTTTTCAGATGAGTAACTTTAAAAATATTAAACATATTCACAGTATAGGTACTGTGCCATTTCCTTTAAAGTAAATGTAATCTCAGTATGACAGAGACACCTATCAACAGCTTATCATATTTCTGGCTACATTTCATTTTAACAGTTACTAAAATTCTGTCTCTTAGGATCAAGGTCTAAGCTAGAAATATTACAAATAGCTCAAAAGTAGATTTATCTTGCCTCTAGAACTTAGCACCAAGTTAGTTTAAGTAAAGGCCAGAAAAGAAGAGAATTAAACCGACAACACATATTCTATTCCCAATAGCAAATTCATATTAAAAGTTTTCGTCAAACATTTTCTCTAAACAGCTTAAGGGGTTTGCAAAAAAAGTTATTTATAGCTACTTTCTTTATTAAAAACTGAAAAAGATGTCATTTTATAGATGAGTAAGTTAAAGAGGTGACTCTGAACCTAAGGTTACAACCCTCTCAAGGTCTGTTTAAGAAACTCATATTCACAACCCAATACTAGTACCTACGAAATGACGTAGCTCATATACTATGCAAATACATAGCCAGCCTTATTTGTTTATACATTGTTTATGGCTGCAATCAGAAGGGTTGTATAGTTGTGGTAGAGATCTTATGGCCCACAAAGCCTAAATATTTATCTGGTCTGTTATAAAAAAGGCTGACCCCCTATCTAGACTACTATACCTTGTATCCTTTCCACTTACCTTCTTCATCCTATATACAGCTGCTAACATTACCTTCACAAAGCAAGACTAAGTTGTTGTTTAAATAATTCATCAGTGACTCTCCACTGCTTCCAGAGTTAAGCATAAATTTATCACCTTAATTTTCAATGCCATCAGTACCTTTCAACCTTATTCTTCTATCCTTATTTTTCAACCATTTCTGTCTTCATATCCAACATTTCAACAATACGTGGCCTCGCACTATTTCTCAACCACGTCTTGCATATCTCTCCCCCTGCTTTCCTCATGTAGAACCCCCTACTTGGAATTTCCTTTTCCTCAGTCATCCTTAGTTGTAGAAATGCCACCATCTTTGTCCAGCCCTAACTAGTTGGTTGGATACAGTATGGACGATTAAATGACCCACAGAGTGCTCAAAATCCTTGTGAAAATGCTACAGACTACCTCTTTGTTCTTTCAAAATGACTGCCCTCTCCCTTTCTTCATTTCCTTCATTCCTAGCCCCAGATATGGAACCTCACTACTTAAACTACCTTTTAACAGAACTTAGGCAGAAGGTTTAGATTTCCAACTTACGAAGTAGCTTTATATGGAAGCTAGGTAGATGAAGGAGAAATTCTCTCCCCTCTGTGGAACCAAGACAGGCGGGGAGAAAGGGAAAGAAGCTTGGCTAATTTAATGAAAGTTTAGAAGCTTAAAACAAACAGAAAATGGAAGAAACAACAAATCCAAACCATCATTTATTTGTAATGGCTACACAATTGTGCCACAGAAATGTTTACTTAACATTCCCCTGTCAGAAATTGTGGCTTTTTTTTTCTTTGACAGCTGAACCAAGAGATTCTCCCACAAAAAGAAGGCATTAGGGCTTTTTATATGCATCAGTTATTTGTACATTAGGCCTGTCAGAAATTCTAAAATAATTCCATGCAAAACAAATTATTTTACTAATACTTCTAGACATGACATTGAGGTTAAAATTAGATTTAATAATACAGTTGTTTATATATTAAAAGGTAAGGTACAAATAATTTCAGTTTCCTAAATTTTTTGTAAAATGAAAAAGTGTGTAGTAACATAAATAAAAACTATTCATATGGTTCTAAACTCTATTTTAATATCTTGGTGTTTTTTAACATCATTATAACCATCTACTTTTGTTATCACAAGTTTAAGTATCAGCACATCTTTTAGTCCATAAATATTAACATTTTAGGCTAATCTATTAGATATTATTTTAAAGAATTAAATAAATATCTTTCCTGATCCTTTTAGAATTCAGTTTAAAATAATACTTCCTATTTTTAAAACCCTTTGTAGCATGGCAACAACTATTTCTAAGAAACTTATTCCCTGTGACTACTTTTCTTTCTGCTTTTTGATTTTGCCTCTCTCCCTTTGTACCATATCACGACTGCTGGGAAGGGAATGGTGTTCTCTGCAATACCAATCATCTGGACTGGTCTACTTATTTCTCTTTGCTTTACTGACTTCACAAAAGTTTTTAACTCTCTTGACAAAACCTTTTTCGTTTCATTCCAAGTTATAATTTTTACATTTGAATGCAGTTACTTTACTTTGTTTCTAAAAGATCTTCCAAAATCACTTTTTTGAAGTGTTTTTGCTACCAAAAGACAAGAGGTAAAAGTACTAGAAAGTTTTTTAAAACATGGTTTCTCCACAAAACCATTCATTAAATATTCAGTTGTCTGAACCACAGTGAGCAAAAATGGACAGTGAAGCAGATAAAATATTTGTTTGACCTTTTGTAGGTTTACTTTATGTCTCTATGAACATGTTGTAGAAAATAATCTATTCAATTGGAATGATATACTAAGAGATTTCCTAGATGGAATATTTGCATACAGGATATGTTTCATTATGTGCCTGAAAGTTTTATATGCGTGAAAGAAAAAGGCAAAAGGCAAAAGATTGATTGGGTGTTAGAAGAACTGTATTCTAGTCTTGACTTGTGTAAACTCTAAGGGCTTCTGTTTCCTCGTTCGTGCAAGCGTGTTCATTACAATGTTCTTCAAACACAGAAAAGTGTCCCTCCAAAGTAAATGATTAACTAAATTGTGGTCTAACCCCTTGATGGAAGCAGCATAGTAGTCAATTTTTCAAATATTTTTAAAGACATTAAATAACATGGGGAAATGCTAGGATTGCATTTTTAGACTGTAAAACTATATATGTAAAATGACCCAGATTGGTAAAAGAATTTTTAAATAAAAAATTTTTACATGAAATGCATATCCTAGAAAAAACTAGAAAAATATAAGATAAAGTGGTAACAATTTTTATTTTCTACTCTATCCTTAATCCTTCCTGTATTTTCCAAGTAGGATTTCATCAGCCGGACCAGGAAAAATGGGTTTCATGAGAAAAGGAGAAAGCTTTAAAGGTAAAAGAATTAAAAAAACTTGGAAGACTATTAAATTCTTTTTACAGTTCAATATAAAGTATGTTTATGCCACATTTTAGTGTATTGAAGTTTGCTCTAAAAATTGCAAGAACTGGTCTTCCCTGGTGGCGCAGTGGTTGAGAGTCCACCTGCCGATGCAGGGGACACGGGTTCGTGCCCCGGTCCGGGAGGATCCCACATGCCGCGGAGCGGCTGGGCCCATGAGCCAGGGCCGCTGAGCCTGCGCGTCCGGAGCCTATGCTCCGCAACAGGAGAGGCCACAACAGCGAGAGGCCCGCGTACCGCAAAAAAGAAAAAAAAAAAAAAAAAAAAACTAGTTAGGTAAATCTACTTCATGAGATATAATATTACTATTAAAAACAATGTCACAATGACAGTGTTAAACATTTAAAGTAGGGGGGGGTGCTGGGAAGATGGCGGAAGAGTAAGACGCGAAGATCACCTTCCTCCTCACAGATACACCAGAAATACATCTACACGTGGAAAAACTCCTACAGAACACCTACTGAATGCTGGCAGAAGACCTCAGACCTCCCAAAAGGCAAGAAACTCCCCACGTACCCGGGCAGGGCAAAAGAAAAAAAGAAAAAACAAAGACAAAAGAACAGGGAGGGCACCTGCACCAGTGGGAGGGAGCTGTGAAGGAGGAAAACTTTCCACACACTAGGAAGCCCCTTCGCGGGCGGAGACTGCGGGAGGCGGAGGGGGGAGCTTCGGGCCACGGAGGAGAGCACAGCAACAGGGGTGCGGAGAGCAAAGCGGGGAGATTCCCGCACAGAGGATCAGTGCCGACCGGCAATCACCAGCTCGAGAGGCTTGTCTGCTCACCCGCCGGGGTGAACGAGGCTGCGAGCTGAGGCTCGGGTTTCGGTCAGAGCGCAGGGAGAGGACTGGGGTTGGTGGCTTGAACATAGCCTGAAGGGGTTACTGCACCACGGCTAGCCGGGAGGGAGTCCGGGGAAAAGTCTGCACCTGCCGAAGAGACAAGAGACTTCTTCCCTCTTTGTTTCCTGGTGCGCGAGGAGAGGGGTTTAAGAGCGCTGCTTAAAGGAACTCCAGAGACGGGCGCAAGCCACGGCTAAAAGCGCGGATCCCAGAGACGGGCGCGAGCCGCGGCTAAAAGCATGGACTCCAGAGACGGGCGGGAGACGCTAAGGCTGCTGCTGCCGCCACCAAGGTGCCTGTGTGCGAGCACAGGACACTATCCACAGCCCTCTTCCGGGGAGCCTGTGCAGCCCGCCACTGCCAGGTTCCCGGGATCCAGGGACAACTTCCCCGGGGGAACGCACGGCGGGCCTCAGACTGGTGCAACGTCATGCTGGCCTCTGCTGCCGCAGGCCCGCCCCGCACGCCGTGCCCCTCCCTCCCCCCAGCCTGAGTGCGCCAGAGCCCCCGAATCAGCGGCTCCTTTAACCACATCCTGTCTGAGCAAAACACAGACGCCCTGCAGCGACCTACACGCAGAGGCAGGGCCAAATCCAAAGCTGAGCCCCTGTGAGCTGTGAGAACAAAGAAGAGAAAGGGAAATCTCTCCCAGCAGCCTCAGAAACAGCGGATTAAAGCTCCACAATCAACTTGATGTACCTGCATCTGTGGAATACATGAATAGACAACGAATCATCCCAAATTGAGGTGGACTTCGAGAGCAAGATCTATGATTTTTTCCCCTTTTCCTCTTTTTGTGAATGTGTATGTGTATGCTTCTGTGTGAGATCTTGTCTGTATAGCTTTGCTTCCACCATTTGTCCTAGAGTTCTATCCGTCCATTGTTTTTTTTAAAATTTTTTTCTTAATAATTAATTTTAATAACTTTATTATACTTTTCTTTCTTTCTTTCTTTCTTTTTTTCTTTCTTTTCTTTCTTTCCTTCCTTCCCTCCTTTAGACAACGAATCATCCCAAATTGAGGAGGTGGACTTTGAGAGCAAGATTTATGATTTTTTCCCCTTTACCTCTTTTTGTGAGGGTATATGTGTATGCTTCTGTGTAAGATATTGTCTGTATAGCTTTGCTTCCAACATTTGTCCTAAGGTTCTATCCGTCCCCCTTTTTTCCCTAAATAATTATTTTTTAATTCAATAACTTTATTATACTTTATTTTATTTTTACTGTATCTTCTTTCTTTCTTTTTTCCTTCCTTCCCTCCTTCCTTCCTTCCTCCCACCCTCCCTCCCTCCTTTCTTTCCTTCTTGCCTTCATTCCTTCTTTTCTTCTTTCCTTCTCCTTCCTTCCTTCCTTCCTTCCTTTCTTTCTTTCTTCATACTTCTACTAATTCTCTCTACTTTTTCTCCCTTTTATTCTGCACCGTGTGGATAAAAGGATCCTGGTGCTCCAGCCAGGAGTCAGGGCTCTGCCTCTGAGGTGGGAGAGCCAACTTCAGGACACTGGTCCACAAGAGACCTCCCAGCTCCACATAATATCAAACGGCGAAAATCTCCCAGAGACCTCCATCTTAACACCAGCACGCAGCTTCACTCAACGACCAGCAAACTACAGTGCTGGACAACCTATGACAAACAACTAGCAAAACAGGAACACAACCCCACCCATTAGCAGAGAGGCTGCCTAAAATCATAATAAGTCCACAGACACCCCAAAACATACCACCAGACGTGGACCTGCCCACTAGAGAGACAAGATCCAGCCTCATCCACCAGAACACAGGCACTACTCCCCTCCACCAGGAAGCCTACAGAACCCACGGAACCAACCTTAGCCACTAGGGACAGACACTAAAAACAACGGGAACTGCGAACCTGCAGCCTGCAAAAAGGAGACCCCAAACACAGTAAGATAAGCAAAATCAGAAGACAGAAAAACACACAGCAGATGAAGGAGCAAGATAAAAATGCACCAGACCTAACAAATGAAGAGGAAACAGGCAGTCTACCTGAAAAAGAATTCAGAATAATGATAGTAAGCATAATCCGAAATCTTGGAAATAGAATGGACAAAATGTAAGAAACATTTAACAAGGACCTAGAAGAAATAAAGATGAAACAAGCAACGATGACCAACACTATAAATGAAATTAAAAGTACTCTGGATGGGATCAATAGCAGAATAACTGAGGAAGAAGAACGGATAAGTGACCTGGAAGATAAAATAGTGGAAATAACTACTGCAGAGCAGAATAAAGAAAAAAGAATGAAAAGAACTGAGGACAGTCTCAGAGAACTCTGGGACAATATTAAACACACCAACATTCAAATTATTGGGGTTCCAGAAGAAGAAGAGAAAAAGAAAGGGACTGAGAAGATATTTGAAGAGATTTTAGTTGAAAACTTCCCTAATATGGGAAAGGAAATAGTTAATCAAGTCCAGGAAGCACAGAGAGTCCCATACAGGATAAATCCAAGGAGAAATACGCCAAGACACATATTAATCAAACTGTCAAAAATTAAATACAAAGAAAGCATATTAAAACCAGCAAGGGAAAAACAACAAATAAGACACAAGGGAATCCCCATAAGGTTAACAGCTGATCTCTCAGCAGAAACCCTGAAAGCCAGAAGGGAGTGGCAGGACATACTGAAAGTGATGAAGGAGAAAAACCTGCAACCAAGATTACTCTATCCAGCAAGGATCTCATTCAGATTTGATAGAGAAATTAAAAGCTTTACAGACAAGCAAAAGCTGAGAGAGTTCAGCACCACCAAACCAGCTTTGCAACAAATGCTAAAGGAACTTCTCTAGACAAGAAACACAGGAGAAGGAAAAAACCTATAATAACAAACCCAAAACAATTAAGAAAATGGGAATAGGAACATACATATCGATATTTACCTTAAATGTAAATGGACTAAATGCACCCACCAAAAGACACAGATAGGCTGAATGGATACAAAAACAAGACCCATATATATGCTGTCTACAAGAGACCCACTTCAGACCTAGAGACATATACAGACTGAAAGTAAGGGGATGGAAAAAGATATTCCATGCAAATGGAAACCAAAAGAAAGCTGGAGTAGCAATTCTCATATTAGACAAAATAGACTTTAAAATAAAGACTATTAGAAGAGACAAAGAAGGACACTACATAATGATCAAGGGATCGATCCAGAAGAATATATAAGAATTGTAAATATTTATGCACCCAACAAAGGAGCACCACAATACATAAGGCAAATACTAACAGCCATAAAAGGGGAAATCGACAGTAACACATTCAGAGTAGGGGACTTTAACACCCCACTTTCACCCATGGACAGATCATCCAAAATGAATATAAATAAGGAAACACAAGCTTTAAATGATACATTAAACAAGATGGACTTAATTGATATTTATAGGACACTCCATCCAAAAACAACAGAATACACATTCTTCTCAAGTGCTCATGGAACATTCTCCAGGATAGATCACATCCTGGGTCACAAATCAAGCCTTGGTAAATTTAAGAAAAGTGAAATTGTATCAAGAATCTTTTCCGACCACAACGCCATGAGACTAGATATCAGTTACAGGAAAAGATCTGTAAAAAATACAGGAAGTTTATAGCAATACAAGCCCACCTTAAGAAGCAGGAAACATCTCGAATAAACAACCTAACCTTGCACCTCAAGCAATTAGTGAAAGAAGAACAAAAAAACCCCAAAGCTAGCAGAAGGAAAGAAGTCATAAAAATCAGATCAGAAATAAATGAAAAAGAAATGAAGGAAACAATAGCAAAGATCAATAAAACTAAAAGCTGGTTCTTTGAGAAGATAAACAAAATACATAAACCATTAGCCAGACTCATCAAGAAAAAAAGGGAGAAGACTCAAATCAATAGAATTAGAAATGAAAAAGGAGAAGTAACACCTGACACTGCAGAAATAAAAAAGATCATGAGAGATTACTACAAGCAACTCTATGCCAATAAAATGGACAACCTGGAAGAAATGGACAAATTCTTAGAAATGCACAACCTGCCAACTGAATCAGGAAGAAATAGAAAATATGAACAGACCAATCACAAGCACTGAAATTGAAACTGTGATTAAAAATCTTCCAACAAACAAAAGCCCAGGACCAGATGGCTTCACAGGCGAATTCTATCAAACATTTAGAGAAGAGCTAAAACCTATCCTTCTCAAACTCTTCCAAAATATAGCAGAGGGAGGAACATTCCCAAATTCCTTCTACAAGGCCACCATCACCTTGATACCAAAACCAGACAAGGATGTCACAAAGAAAGAAAACTACAGGCCAGTATCACTGATGAACATAGATGCAAAAATCCTCAACAAAATACTAGTAAACAGAATCCAACAGCACAGTAAAAGAATCATACACCATGATCAAGTGGGGTTTATTCCAGGAATGCAAGGATTCTTCAATATACACAAATCTATCAATGTGATAAACCATATTAACAAATTGAAGGAGAAAAACCATATGATCACCTCAATAGATGCAGAGAAAGCTTTCGACAAAATTCAACACCCATTTATGATTAAAAACCCTCCAGAAAGTAGGCATAGAGGGAACTTTCCTCAACATAATAAAGGCCATATATGACAAGCCCACAGCCAACATCATCCTCAATGGTGAAAAACTGAAAGCATTTCCACTAAGGTCAGGAACAAGACAAGGTTGCCCACTCTCACCACTCTGATCCACAGAGTTTTGGAAGTTTTAGCCACAGCAATCAGAAGAAAGGAAATAAAAGGAATCCAAATCAGAGAAGAAGAAGTAAAGCTGTCACTGTTTGCAGATGACATGATACTATACATAGAGAATCCTAAAGATGCTACCAGAAAACTACTAGAGCTAATCAATGAATTTGGTAAAGTAGTAGGATACAAAATTAATGCACAGAAATCTCTGGCATTCCTATATATTAATGATGAAAAATCTGAAAGAGAAATCATGAAAACACTCCCATTTACAATTGCAACAAAAAGAATAAAATATCTAGGTATAAACCTAAGGAGACAAAAGACCTGTATGCAGAAAATTATAAGACACTGATGAAAGAAATTAAAGATGATACAGATTGATGGAGAGATATACCATGTTCTTGGATTGGAAGAATCAACATAGTGAAAATGACTCTACTACCCAAAGCAATCTACAGATTCAATACAATCCCTATCAAACTATCACTGGCATTTTTCACAGAACTAGAACAAAAATTTCACAATTTCTATGGAAACATAAAAGACCCCGAATAGCCAAAGCAATCTTGAGAACGAAAAACGGAGCTGGAGGAATCAGGCTCCCTGACTTCAGACTATACTACAAAGCTACAGGAATCAAGACAGTATGGTACTGGCACAAAAACAGAAAGATAAATCAATGGAACAGGATAGAAATCCCAGAGATAAACCCATGCACATATGGTCACCTTATCTTTGATAAAGGAGGCAGGAATGTACAGTGGAGAAAGGACAGCCTCTTCAATAAGTGGTGCTGGGAAAACTGGACAGCTACATGTAAAAGTATGAGATTAGATCCCTCCCTAACACCATACACAAAAATAAGCTCAAAATGGATTAAAGACCTAAATGTAAGGCCAGAAACTATCAAACTCTTAGAGGGAAACATAGGCAGAACACTCTATGACATACATCACAGCAAGATCCTTTCTGACCCACCTCCTAGAGAAATGGAAATAAAAACAAAAATAAACAAATGGGACCTAATGAAACTTAAAAGCTTTTGCCGAGCCAAGGAAACCATAAAGAAGACCAAAAGACAACCCTCAGAATGGGAGAAAATATTTGCAAATGAAGCAACTGACAAAGGATTAATCTCCAAAATTCACAAAGAGCTCATGCAGCTCAATAACAAAAAAACAAACAACCCAATCCAAAAATGGGCAGAAGACCTAAATAGACATTTCTCTAAAAAAGATATACAGACTGCCAACAAACACATGAAAGAATGCTCAACATCATTAATCATTACAGAAATGCACATCAAAACTACAATGAGATATCATCTCACACCAGTCAGAATGGCCATCATCAAAAAATCTACAAACAATAAATGCTGGAGAGGGTGTGGAGAAAAGGGAACACTCTTGCACTGCTGGTGGGAATGTGAATTGGTTCAGCCACTATGGAGTACAGTATGAAGGTTCCTTAAAAAACTAAAAATAGAACTACCATATGACCCAGCAATCCCACTACTCGGCACATACCCTGAGAAAACCAAAATTCAAAAAGAGTCATGTACCAAAATGTTCATTGCAGCTCTATTTACAATAGCCCAGAGATGGAAACAACCTAAGTGCCCATCATCGGATGAATGGATAAAGAAGATGTGCACATATATACAATGGAATATTACTCAGCCATAAAAAGAAAAGAAATTGAGTTATTTGTAATGAGGTGGATAGACCTAGAGTCTGTCATACAGAGTGAAGTAAGTCAGAAAGAAAAAGACAAATACCATATGCTAACACATATATATGGAATTTAAGAAAAAAATGTCATGAAAAACCTTGGGGTAAGACAGGAATAAAGACACAGACCTACTGGAGAACGGACTTGAGGATATGGGGAGGGGGAAGGGTGAGCTGTGATGGGGCGAGAGAGAGGCATGGACATATATACACTAACAAACGTAAGGTAGATATCTAGTGGGAAGCAGCCGCATGGCACAGGGATATCAGCTCGGTGCTTTGTGACCACCTGGAGGGGTGGGATAGGGAGGGTGGGAGACGCAAGAGGGAGACGCAAGAGGGAGGAGATATGGGAACATATGTATATGTATAACTGATTCACTTTGTTACAAAGCAGAAACTAACACACCATTGTAAACAATTATACCCCAATAAAGATGTTAAAAAAAAAACATTTAAAGTATGCAAAACTGTCAACCAATGAGAAAATGGCAGAGTACTATAAATTAAAAATATTTTAAATGTTCATACCCTTTGACATAGGATTTTCATTTCAAGAATCTAGCCTAAGATTCAAAGATCTATGTACAAAGATGTTTGTCACAATGCTATCTATAAGAGCAAATGACTGAAAAATGATTGAAAGCAATATTCCAGTAAATTTCTAACAGGAGAATAATTAAGTTTATTTCAATACATTGATTAGTAAAGTATTATGTAGCTATTGAAAATGCTTACCAAAAAAATTAATGACATTGAAAATTATTCAAATTATCCTGCTAAGTGAAAATGCAGGGTACAAATTTAGATCATACTTTAGATTTGATATATGTGAAATACATACTATAATATGGATGCATAGAACCAAGATATGAAGAAACCACCCCAAAATGTTACAACAGTATATTCTTCCAGCAATGGCAGCAAGAGGAGATAGGTGTACATCTGGACAAAGTGACTAAAGAGCACTGGGAAATAATTAACAGCAGATGACAACCTGAGATGTATTTACTGAAGCAAACTGCTATTTCATTAAATAAGAATGGCATGTTTTGTTTTTCTTGCTTGGGAACGTTACATCCCAACCAGCTTAAATGGCAAAAATCCACAGCTTGAGCACCAGAGGTAGTAGACTTGGTTCACAGCAGTAGCAGAACAACTAGACCTTTATGGGGAAATTTTGGAAGTCAGAGAACCATATAAGGTTGAGATTATAAATTGTCTATATGCTCCTAGCTGTCTACTAAATTATGCATGTGTGCAGAAAATCTCAGAGAATACAGTGAAGACTGAAACTGTGGGACACTTATAAATTTGCTCCACCTTGTAATGTATTCCTCATCTATATACATCCCAGCCATAATGTGGAAGCCTTACTGCCCTGAGGCATCATTCACTGACCACTAAACTATACCAGGCACAGAAGCCATGCTAAGCAGACAACACCAACAAACACACAAAAACTGAGCTAAGACACCAGCAGTTGAACACTACAAAGGCAACAAATTTCACAGATTGTGAATCTAGGAAAGATAACTGCTTCCTAAAACAAAACCCCAAAAACCCTCAAAAGAAAAAAACCAGAATCTAGAGCCACAACAACATGTTATCCACAAGTCCAATTTGCAAGCAAAATTTACGAGACACTAAAAAAAAAAAAAAAAAAGTATGAAAGTATGAACCCATATTCAAGAAAAAAGAGTGGTTAATAGAAAATAACTCAAAATTGGCCCAGATGTTTGATTTAACAAGTAAAGATTTCAAGGAAGCTGCTATAATTCATTCAAAGAATTAAAGGAAAATATGCTAAGAAGGACTAAACAAATAGGGAATCTCAATGGAGAACTTTGAAACTATAAAGAAACAACCAAATGGAAGTTCCACATTTGACAAATACAATAACTACAATGGAACACCCCCACCCCCGCCTCAGAAAAAACCTTCATATCACTAGATGGGTTTATTAACAGACTGATATGGCAGAAGAAAGAATCAGTGCATATAAAGACATATCAATAAAAATTATCCAAAGCAAGAAAAACAAAAAGAAAAAATACTGGAGGTAAATGAACAGGGCCTTGGTGAGCTGAGGGACAATATCAAACATCCTAACATAAATATCCTAGAAGGAGAAAAGAGAGAGAAAGAAAGAGGCAGAAAAAATATTTGAAGAAATAATGACCAAAAAGTACCAAATCTGGTGGAAAACTTTAACACTTCAACAAAACTCAATGGTTCCCAAGTGGACAAAAGCAAAAAGAACCAAACTTACAGGAACCATGGTCAAACTCCTAAAAGCCAGCGGCAAAGACAAAATCTTGAAAGCAGCAAGAAAAAACACCACAACACATCAAGGAAAAAATACGATTAACAGCGACTTTTCATCAGAAACAATGCAGACTAGAAGGCAATGGTGATGGCATATTTAAAGGGCTAGTGAAAAACACTTGTCAATCAAGAATTCAATATCCAACAAAAATAAAGACAAAATAAAAACATTAACAGATAAACAAAAACTGAGCTAAGTCATTGCTACTGGACCTGCCCTAATAAGAAATACTGAAGGAAGTCCTTCTGGATAACAGAAATTAATGATAACTCAGAACTCAGAATAGGAAGGAATGAAGAGCAATGGAAAGAGTAAATATGTGAGTAAATATGAGAGATATTTTTTACTTTCTCTCAATTTTTTAAAAAGACATATACTTGCTGAAAGCAAAGATTCTAACACTCTATTGTTGAGTCCACAGAGTATATAGATGTAATATATACTATAGCAATAGTACAAAGGAGAGGAAAATGGAGGTAAACTGGAAAATGAAGGTAAACTGGTATATTTTATTGGAAGTAAATCAGTATTAATTTGAAGTAGATTGTAATAAATTAAAGATACATACTGTAATCCCTAGAGAAACTTAAATATATTTTCTACAGTGTCCTTGAAAACATATATGATCAGAATATCACTTAAGTACAACAGTATAAATACATACTGCTTAAAAACAAACAAAAAACAGAAAGAAGTGCACCAAAATAGTAACAGCCCTGAATCAAAACAGAAGCATTATAAGTGACCTTTTCCTTTTCTTTGTTGTTTCTGAACTGCATATGAAGTGATTACAATATTTTAAAATGGAATATTCCAATAAAATTTAAACCATACAAAATATACCATAATAAATATACCAAAAAGCTCAAGAGATACTAAAGACATTTTTAATATGGGCATCAGGCATGGGCATCAGAGAGTTTATAAGCCTCTTGAAATAATATGCACTTATATTTTGCTGGACAGGGAAGCTATAGTTTTTATCAGATTCCCAAAGGGATCCATATGTCCAAAAAAGTTAAGAACCAGTATTCTAAAGTATTAATAAATGGCTTGCCAAATCCCATTCATTTGGACTGTGGATTCTTATATATATATAAGCATCCTTATATAATTATTGCCTTTTGAAATGAAAATTCACTAATGTAAGTTAGTTCACAGCTCTTTAATTTGCCTTTATTCTTATTTCAGAAGCTCAGGTCTGGGTGATAGGAAGAAAGAGGGTAAGGAGAATATTCTATGGGCTGCAAAAGCAGAAAATAGCAAGGTGATTGTATAAACTGGAAGTCCCCTACTGCTGAAGCAAGGTATTCAGCTATGTAATTTTTGCTTTTATTTTTCTACATAAGTCTTCATGAAAGGGCCTATGAGTTTATGATATTTTAAAGATTTCTTAGGAAATTTAATGTTCAGGCAGGTTGGGAATTACTACTCTGAATTAACAGTGAAGTCCTGAGGCTAAGTTGGTTTGTGATCATTTCTGTATCCCTATCACCCAAAGCAGTACCTAGAACAGAGAAGAGTTTTAATAAACAATTTGTTGAATAAATAAATGAGTCTTCTTTTTCATAGTACATGGATAAAAACTAAAATCAGGCAGTATAGAATTACCATTTATAATATACATAAATACTGAGATAAGAACATGCCTACACTCCTTAGATAATAAGTTACTGGTTATATTAGAAAATTTGTGTTTGGATTATTAGTGCTGAAGTATTCCAGATCTCTGCCCCTGATATCCTTTCTGTCCTCACTGGTCAAGTAAAAATAGCTTCCCATTCACATTATTCCCTAAGGAAAACAGATCTTAGTCCTTGAGTCAGCAGTACCTCTTGGGGTCTTGAGTGACTACATCAAGAGACAATTACCTAGACCTAGACAAACTTAGTGTTGTTTCTCTTTCCACACAAGAGGAAAGAAATCATTATCTATGAAAATAGCAACAATCCCATTTTAGGTCACTTCTAAATCCAAAGCAAATCTTCCCACAGAGTTGCTTAAAAAGTATTAAAATTCTTAAAAAAAAAAAAAAAAAAAAAAAAAAAGTATTAAAATTCTTGCCTTTTAAAACTATAAACTTAAAACATACAAAGATCATAGATTAAAGTACAAAAAGTACCTTTAACATGATATTCAGACAAGGTTATCTGATCAGGCGATTCACAGAATAGAGAAACCATTCCTTGAAAACCCAGCAACCCATTTACTCTATTCCATCCTGAACATGCAAAGGGTCACAATCCTGTGGGAAGAGACATTTCAAGCACTACATATATGCATGCTAGTAGTGGACCTTATTAGTAAACCCATTTTATTATAAAATTCATTTCAAATTTTGTAATTATTAACAATGATAATTATACAACAACAAAAAACTAACTGCATGGAGAAAAAAGCTTGAGACAGAGTATGTTTTTAATGATTAAGTATAGTAGAACACTATCCTGATTAGAAATGTAACACAAAATGTGGTATTTTGGTCCACTCAATAGTTTACTCACCAAAACACATTACAAATGTAGAGGATGGCTCACAATGGACTAAAACTGAGTTAGACTCATACATTTCAGGGTTTGCCAGGTCAACCTTGGAGTGGGTCTATCAGAAATCTAGTGTTTGACCAAGAAGTAGCTTGCAAAAGAAGTCACTCCTCAGGGAGATGTGAGCTAAAGTAGATAAGCTGAACCTCATAACAATGTTTTAGCCGTCAGATTTGGTGACTTCCAAGTTCAGAATATGTATCCATCACTCTAATTTCTCTTCGATCCAGGCTTCTGCCCCAGCCCCTCCTCTACCTTGGGTCTTATTTATGGGTCCTAGGACAAGAGAGGGGTGGGAATAAAAACTCAAAGTTACTTTCACTATAATCTTTTTTAAAACACTCGAGGCATTCATGCTAAGGTACTCCCTGCCCTTAACAGAATGTAGTATAAAAAGGGAGACAGGCAGCCTTCCTAAGCTGTGACAGAGGCTCATGCAGGAAGATCAATCACATGGCCTGGCACACAGGGAAATACCTTCCTCATGTGGTGATGCCTAGTGGGATCAGCGGTAGAACAGGGCAGAGGAGAGTCAAAGTAGAGAGGGATTTAAAAATAAGAGGTGAGAGTCGTCATTTTTTTGTTTTTGTTTTTTTAACTTTTCAAACCACCTATGTTGTTTATGAACACATGAGGCAATTCTCCTCAAAACTGCCACAGACACTTGGGGGACACTGATATCCCCCTTAACTAGAAGGACAAAAGTCAGTAAAGCACCTTTTGCAAAAAGAATTTTGGTTTTATTTGAACATTGCCTTTTAGAATGGTTCAGATTAAAAAGTAGGAAAAAATTGGGAATACAGAAATACTTTGGTATACCCACAATGTTCAAATACCACCCATGTCTCTGTGTGTTGCTAGGAGACTGTCAGATGGTAACATCTCAGTGGATTAATAGCTCTATCATAACCTCTAAAGCAGAGTTCCACCTGGAGTCCAAGAAGCTTGAGAGTCCTTGAATATGTTCTAAGATGATCCCTATGAGAATGTTTTTTTTGAGAATTCTAAAATATGGTTTTGGTGTTACACTAAAAACTACTAATATAAGCATATGAGTACCCCACTTATCATCAAGCAATTCAATGCAATTTCAATGCCAGGGTTCATGTTTATGTTCATAATCAAGTTTGGTGCCATGGGATCTCAAGTCCCAGTGTTTGCTTTTAATGTGTCTGTAAGCATGTCTAACTGCTGCTAAGGAGGCCTGTCCAAATGTCAAATGACAACAATGGCCTCCCATCCACTGCTCTACTCATGTTAAATTTTCTGGCAGTTATAAAGACAAAATGACTCTTATTGCAGTTATAATTTGCAACTAAGACACTTTCAAAAAATAATAAGTCTTTAATTTCTCAAGTTATATAGTAAATTGAGACTCTGTCATTTTTATGAAGGTAAATCAAAGTACTATTTGATTTAGTACCAGAAGTATTATTCTGGGCTAATGAGAAAAAATTGGACTTATGTCAAGGCTTTGTTTGCATCAAGAGCAGGCCAAACAATGTCATTCTGGTAAAAAGTGAGGGATTCTGCAGCAGACTGAACAGAGAGAAGTGGAGGGAGAATGAGGCATATCACAAGAAAGAGTAGGGTAGACAGGGCAAAGTCAAAAAACCTGAGCTACAACATCCCTTTCTGTACTCATCATTTGAGCTGATGTTCTGCTAGTCTCTGCTTATACCACTTGCAATGACTATAACTGCAATGAGATAGAGGTAAACTATTTTTATTAAATAGATCTTTAAAATTTTTTTCAGTATTTTATTACTTTTGGTTGTATTATTATTATTAATAGATCACCAAAACAATGGCTCAGTGATTAAAATAAGCTTATTTATCAAAATAGAAAAATTAAAATAATTATAATAATATAAATCTCAAAATCATCCAGGAAACACAGAAACATAAAACATGCAAGTAAATCTGTCTATTAATAATCCAAACATTAGAAATTCAGTGTAAGTAAAACAGTATCATCTATGTTAAATTGAGATAATTCATTTAAGTTATATTGGTTAAATCCTATTTTCATTGATTTTGAAATTTTATTTTTAATTTGTAAACTTAGCTAGTGAATTTGTATTACTACATAAATTTGAGAGGTAACTAAGTATACTAAAAGCACAGGCTCTGGACCCTAGACTGCCTGGGTTTAAATCCCAGATCTGACATTTATTACCTGTGGGGTCTTGAAGGAGTCATTTAGCCTATCTGTGCCTCAGTTTCCTTATCTATAAAATGGAGATAATAATATTACCAAAAAAAATCCTACCGTAATGTCGTAAGTGGGATTTAAAAAAAAAAAAAAAAAAGTATGAGCTCTGGAGCCAGACTGCCTGGGTTTTATAACTCAATTTCTCTTCTCCTGGGGTATATTACTGCAGGATTTTATTGTGCCTACCTCACTGGGTTATTGTAAAGATGAATGTCTCTGTGTGTGTGCATATCTATCTACCTACCCATCTATCCAAAATGCCTAGAACCTAGCATGTGTTATATGTGTTACCTAGTATTATTGTTACTATAATTTCATTTTTAATATTAGTTTTATGGTTTTACAGTTATATAAACACTACACCTGTAAGGAATTTAAACCTGGTTATATATATATATATATGTATTAAGCAATATTATGATATAGAATCAAAGTGTATTAGGTGGGTGGGGGGACAGGAATTTTTTTCTCTTCAAAGAGTGTCCGTATGACTAAAATTCAAGAAACTATTTTTTAAATTATATCTCCACCATACTGTTTATCTTAAACTATGTTTTAACCACAGTGAAAATGTTATTTCTGAAACTTTTAAGAGCAATGGTAATCTGGCAACACAACAAGGCTCACTAATATTTTGGTGGCCTACCCTCACCTCAAATCATCTTTGTCTATTTACGAAACACTGTGGCAACCATGCATGCCCACAGCATGGCAGCTACTAGTCAGGCAACTGCTTGACATCAGCCAAAATCAAGTTTGGTTTTATTTCTACTGATTAAATTTAAATGTTAGATGAGTGAATAAAGTAAAAACACCAACAAACAATTTTTTCATTTTTCAATAATGTACCATAAATTACTCAGAATAGAATCACCACCTTTCATAAAAGGGCTGTGGCAGGCATCTTTTCATACCATTAAAAGACAATCATCCATGGTTTAGAGGCTTTTTGTTTGGAGATTCTTTTTTTATATATACTTTAAAAGTATTTGGAAACAAAATACTATCTGAATCACAGAGTATTAGTCTGTTTTTAAAGAAGGATAAGAGTGAGTGTTCATTTGTATTTTGGCTTAAATGGTCTTTTTATATCAAACACTAATAGGCATCTTAGTTTCTTTAGGAATGAGCTCACATATAAATAAATAAAAGAATGAACTGATGGTACATATTCTGTTACTACATCAGGACCCAATATTTTCTTTTGCTGGGATACATAATTAAAATTTGTCTTTGCCATACGTGTGGTGGTTAGTTTTTTTCTTGTACAAATTCACAAGAAATTTTTTCATAGATGTGCTTTCCCTAAAAATGTTTGATTAGTGCTCTATGCTCCATCCTGGATACTAGATACAATTTGGATAATTGCCAATAGATGGCACTGTTCGCACTAGGTAGCCAAAACCTCAGAAAGGTCTCTTTACAGGCACAAATTGAGACCAAATATCTGCTCAAATCAGTGAATCTTAATTTTTCATGTTGGAGAACATATATTGAAATAAATTAAATATTTAAAAATTTACACTTAATAGATTCAGAATATGGAGACCAATTTAAGGCAAACCATTTATTTCTTCACCTAAAAATATTTATTGAGTACCTACTATCACTAGGCACTAGAGATATAACAATGATTAAGATATTTCCTGGTCTCAAGTAATCATACAATAATGTAATAAATAAAACTAATAATGGAGATATGCACTGAGAAGCACAGGGGCTCATTCTGGGGATGGAATGGATAAGTGAAAGATATTTGCAAAAATGATGCCTGAGCTGGTTCCTAAGGATGGGAGTGGGGGGGCAGTGTCTGTCAAGTACATTCACATTTTAAACAAAGGGAAAAGGAACAGCAAGAACAGGAAGGAAAGAAATGGTATAAAAGTATAGTGTGGAAAGGATGAATCAGAACGTGGCAAGATATAAACCTGGAAGAAGAGCTCTGCATCACTCAAAGGGTCTCTTATCTTAAGAAATTTGGACTTCAATCTTCATATGATAGCGGTCCACTGAAGGAGTAATGGGGATTGGCATAGTCAGATTTATATTTTGGAGAGACCACTGTAGGAACTATGTAAAAATGAATTTGAATGGGATCAGATTGGAGGTGGGAATCCAACACAGCTGTGGTAGTCCAGGCAGCAAGCAATGACCCCTGAACCAGAGCAGCGTCAATGAAGAATAGAGAGGAAGACACAGTTTTAAGAAATGTTTAAAGGCTATGTTTTAGCAGGATATGTTTAAACGGATGTGAGAAATGAGGGAGACGAAATCAAGGATGACAATCAAGACGATATATTTCACAGGTCCTTTTGAAATGCCACAGATTACTTTTTACTGATTCACCATTTTTCATTGTTTTTTAATATAAAGTATAAGTTGTTGCTTAAGTATAAGTTGCTGCTCTTATTCATCCAGTCTTTACCCGCTGTAGCATCCTGTACTTTACCTTCAAAACACTTATCAGAATTTGTAAGAATTAGCACAAAATATGCTTATTACGTATTTGTTTGTCATCTCTTCTATTTATTAGATTATACTGCATGAGGACAAGTCATCTCTCCAGATCTAGATCACTATTCCATGCCTAGCACCTAGTCTGGTAGGTAGCTGATGCTCAACAAATATTTGTTGAAGAAACACATATTTCTGAATTTCCAAGCTCTACTCACATTCTGCTTGGCTGATTACTTTCCATCAGGATCAAACACTACTTTAGGCCCCATTTAGTAAAGCATATCCACAAGAGATGCAGCCTATTTATTGAGTACGTTAGCTTTTTTCAGTGACAGCTTTTCTCACCAGGGCAGGAATGAGCCTTTCAACATGTCAAGTTAGAAGCTATTTTCCAGTGTAATAGGCGCTCTCTGGTCAGGTCAGTTTTCTTCAACACGGACAACTAAAACACCTCTCTACAGAAACAATAAGTTTCCTCCTTCACTTTCTGAGTCTTCCCAGGGCTTCTACCACGTCTCCTTGCATCTCCTTTTTTCATGGATATTAATTTATTCAAAAGGTTTAATCTTCTCTTCTCAAGGCTATCTTAAGATACCACAGTGTTTGGTCAATTCTCTACAGTTTAACTGTCCCTTAAAAATTTTTTCCCCTACTTTCACGTTGCATAATATTACTTACAGCATGTGTGTGGTGGGAGAGGGGAAGGCAGGGTGCTGCATTTTTTAAAACATACCCAGGTTTTCTAATGATTTTTCTCTGTCAGTTTCCTTGGAATTTCAAGGGAAAAAAATGAATGTAGACTAAAGGAAATAAACAGATTTATTTTAATAAACCTAAACATAAAAATCTGAATTTAAAAATTAGATAGACCTTCTATTCATAATAAATATTTAAAGAATAAGCTGTTCCAGAGCATTGATTTTAAAAATATTTTAGCACTTACTCTGTACTAATATGGTAAGATATGCATATAATAATAATAATAAAAATGTATGCAATGTATTAATACTATTAGAGAGGTAAATTGGTACAGTAGTTCAGTGCCATGAAAGATTAATTTTTACTGGATATATATGAATTACTTTATAGAGGAAACTAAATTTAAGCTGGTCTTTGAAGAGAAAGTGGTAGTATGTAGCCATGTCAAAATGTAATTTATATTTTTCTATAACAAAAATACTGCAAAAAATGAAGTCCCCAATAACAACCAGAAGACATGTAATATTAGGCAGTAAAGCTTTTTAACTTTAATATAAAACATCAAGTCAAAAAAAAGAGCAAAACCAGCAAACAAACAAAACCTACCATGTCAAAACAGTCACAATACCATAAATGGGTATATAGTTAAATGTTATTAGGTTACCTACTTAGAAAGATATACATGTTCTGAATTGGATTAAATGATTCCAAAGCACTACTGCCTCTAAATAATAGACTATCAGTGGCTGATAAAGCAAGAACTTGTATTTTAATAAATCCCACTTTTGTCATTGCAGAGTTTCTTCTAGGAACATATACTTATATAGAAAGTTTGCAAACCAAGGAGGTAGATTAACATAAACCTTTTATAAATTGTAATAAAGGTAGAAGGAGAGAAAAAAG